>NC_091335.1:13109295-13249295 GCF_038502225.1 Cherax quadricarinatus | reverse complement strand
ATGTCAACACTGGTGGTTCACACCTCTCACTGCACACGCTTCATGTCAACACTGGTGGTTCACACCTCTCACTGCATACACTTCATGTCAACACTGGTGGTTCACACCTCTCACTGCACACACTTCATGTCAACACTGGTGGTTCACACCTCTCACTCCACACACTTCATGTCAACACTGGTGGTTCACACCTCTCAGTGCACACACTTCATGTCAACACTGGTGGTTCACACCTCTCAGTGCACACACTTCATGTCAACACTGGTGGTTCACACCTCTCAGTGCACACACTTCATGTCAACACTGGTGGTTCACACCTCTCACTGCACACACTTCATGTCAACACTGGTGGTTCACACCTCTCACTGCACACACTTCATGTCAACACTGGTGGTTCACACCTCTCACTCCACACACTTCATGTCAACACTGGTGGTTCACACCTCTCACTGCACACACTTCATGTCAACACTGGTGGTTCACACCTCTCACTGCATACACTTCATGTCAACACTGGTGGTTCACACCTCTCACTCCACACGCTTCATGTCAACACTGATGGTTCACACCTCTCAGTGCACACACTTCATGTCAACACTGGTGGTTCACACCTCTCACTGCACACACTTCATGTCAACACTGGTGGTTCACACCTCTCACTGCACACACTTCATGTCAACACTGGTGGTTCATACCTCTCACTCCACACACTTCATGTCAATACTGGTGGTTCACACCTCTCACTCCACACACTTGAGGTCAACACTGGTGGTTCCGTTAGTGTTGCCTTCAGGAGGATGGTGGGTACAAGTTTTTAGTGGATTACCGTGAAATGTGTAACTGTGGGTGTCTGGCGGCGTAGGTCATGGCCTCTAGCTGCTAGAACAATATACTCCAAAACTTTAGGAGTAAATAACTTGGGAGTTATTTATTTATGGGAGTTTGTTTATGAATTAATGAAGACCGATAAATTAAAAAATCAATGATGGCAACAATAACACAATAAATCATAACTAAAATTCGAGTACCAGCTGAAAATACTTTCTCGTATCCATGGGGCACGCATACCCAGGCTTGGGAACCTTGGCTTTAAAGTTCAATCTCCAAATGCCGAGGAAGAATGGCGGGAGTCCTGGATATCAGAGGGTTACGCTGTCTCCACCAGCCTCCACGGATGATAGGGAAGCCCTGGACATCACAGGATTGACAAGATATTTAGGGATGCTAATTTAATCACTACACAAAGTATGAAACTTTGGTATATTTGTTTCAAACAAAAGTTCGTCTCCACTTTGTTATTACATGTATTAAAAAAACGGGACGCTTCCTCTTGTCACCACATTGTTCTTTTTTGTGTTCACTTTTGGCTTCCTTCTTTTACACTCCCTCAAAAACTCTTCCACTAACTTCTACAACTTCCTTTGGCTCTCCGTAAAGCACTGTGTCATCAGCAAACAACAACAGTGAAACTCCAACTTTATATCACATTCACTATCTTTTAAGATCATATCTCTTCCTACCCCTTTAACCTTCACTTCTACAACCCCATCTATCAACACATTAAGCAATATTTCAGTTGATACAGAATAATACGTGTAAACTGACCCCCGGGAAACAGCAACAAGGGTCTGGTGTCTGAAATAACAAAAAAAAAAAATGCACAATACCGTGACTGGAACGATACACAAATAACACGCACATAGAAGAGAGGAGCTTATGACGACGTTTTTTTCCGATTTGGACCATTTACAAAATCACACTTTGTAAATGGTCCAAGTCAGACCGAAACGTCGTCGTCAGCTCCTCCCTTCTATGTGCGGGTTAGTTCTGGTGTTTGTGCGATACAACACACAGAATATAAGAGACTCGTATGTATTTAAAAAATCGCAATAAAGGATTAACAATGTTCAAGAAATAGGCGCGCCTCGAATCCTCGATTTACTAGTCTATCCATTCTCCCTAACAAAAAAATACTAAATTATGTGTGCTGAGGTCGAGCTCCTGAGCTTTGTGCTTAAACATTTTCCCATTATATTTACTAATTTACCCCAATATGTATTTTCTTAAGCCTTAAAATATAATTTTGTTTTATTCAGTGCAACCCCCCCCCCCCGTGGCCCAGGACCGTCAACATCACTCCACAACTGTATTTCACTTCTATTATGTGTTGACGTTTACAAGATAAAGCTTTCACTCTCTTCTCTCTCTCTCTCTCTCTCTCTCTCTCAGTCCTAAGGCCGGTGCTGTTTCTAGTATATGTGAAAGATATGACGGAAGGGATAGAGTTTGAGGTGCCCCTGTTTGCAGACGATGTGAAGCTAAAGCAAAGAATTCAAACGAATGAGGATCAGGTAGACGGATGCAAACCTGGTCCAACAACTGGCTCTTGGAGTTTAACCCCACCTGATGCAAAGTCATAAACTGGGGAAGGGCAAAGAAGACCGGAAACAGAGTACAGGCTAGGGAGCGAAAGGCTACATAACATATTCAAGGAAAAGGATCTTGGGGTGAGTATAATACCGAGCACATCTCCTGAGGTGAACATCAACCAAATAACTGCTGCAGCATATGAGCGCCTAGCAAACCTAAGAATAGCGTTTCGACATCTTAGTAGGAATCGTTCAAAGCTCAGTATACCTTGTAGGTCAGGCCAATATTGGAGTATGCAGCATCAGTTTTGAACCCACACCTGGCCAAGCACGTCAAGAAATTAGAGAAAGCGCAAAGGTTTGCAACAAGACTAGTCCCGGAGCTGAGGGGTATAAACCTACGAGGAGAGGTTTAAGGAAACTCAACTTGACGACACTGGAGGACAGGAGAGATACGGGACACGTGATAACGACATATAAAATACTGAGAAGAACTGACGAGGTGGATACGAACAGAACCTTTCATAAATGGGACACAACAACAAGGGAACACAAAGAGAAGTTGAAAAATCAGATGAGTCACAGGGATGCTAGGATGTATTTCTTGTTACAAAGTTGTCAGAAAGTGGAACAATCTGGAGAGTGATGTAGTGGAGGCAGGATCCATACATAGATTTAAGAAGAGGTACGATAAAGTTCATGGAGAAGGGAGTGGACGTAACAGCGACCAGCGAAGAGACGAGGCCAAGAGCTGTGACTCGACCCTTGCAACCACAAATAGGCAAGTACACACACACACACACACACACACACACACACACACACACACACACACACACACACACACACACACACACACACACACACACACACAGACGACCGTAATAAGTGATAATGACATCGTAACTACTTCGTGAAGTGGTTATCACCTCCAAGAGGACCATGAAGACTCTGCTGTGAACGACATCTAACAATGACGAGTGTAACACACTCAGGGATAGTGACGAGTGTAATACACTCAGGGATAGTGACGAGTGTAACACACTCAGGGATAGTGACGAGTGTAATACACTCAGGGATAGTGACGAGTGTAACACACTCAGGGATAGTGACGAGTGTAACACACTCAGTGATAGTGACGAGTGTAACACACTCAGGGATAGTGACGAGTGTAATACACTCAGGGATAGTGACGAGTGTAACACACTCAGGGATAGTGACGAGTGTAACACACTCAGTGATAGTGACGAGTGTAACACACTCAGGGATAGTGACGAGTGTAATACACTCAGGGATAGTGACGAGTGTAACACACTCAGGGATAGTGACGAGTGTAATACACTCAGGGATAGTGACGAGTGTAATACACTCACCCACTCAGTGATAGTGACGAGTGTAATACACTCACTAACTCAGTGATAGTGACGAGTGTAATACACTCACCCACTCAGTGATAGTGACGAGTGTAATACACTCACTAACTCAGTGATAGTGATGAGTGTAACACACTCAGGGATAGTGACGAGTGTAATACACTCACTAACTCAGGGATAGTGACGAGTGTAATACACTCAGGGATAGTGACGAGTGTAATACACTCACCCACTCAGTGATAGTGACGAGTGTAATACACTCACTAACTCAGTGATAGTGACGAGTGTAACACACTCAGGGATAGTGACGAGTGTAATACACTCACTAACTCAGGGATAGTGACGAGTGTAATACACTCACCCACTCAGTGATAGTGACGAGTGTAACACACTCAGGGATAGTGACGAGTGTAATACACTCACTAACTCAGGGATAGTGACGAGTGTAATACACTCACCCACTCAGTGATAGTGACGAGTGTAATACACTCACTAACTCAGGGATAGTGACGAGTGTAACACACTCAGGGATAGTGACGAGTGTAATACACTCACCCACTCAGTGATAGTGACGAGTGTAATACACTCACTAACTCAGTGATAGTGACGTGTAATACACTCACCCACTCAGTGATAGTGACGAGTGTAATACACTCACTAACTTAGTGATAGTGACGAGTGTAATACACTCACTCAGTGATAGTGACGAGTGTAATACACTCACTAACTCAGGGATAGTGACGAGTGTAATACACTCACTAACTCAGTGATAGTGACGAGTGTAATACACTCACCCACTCAGTGATAGTGACGAGTGTAATACACTCACCCACTCAGTGATAGTGACGAGTGTAATACACTCACCCACTCAGTGATAGTGACGAGTGTAATACTCACTAACTCAGTGATAGTGACGAGTGTAAAACACTCACTAACTCAGTGATAGTGACGAGTGTAATACACTCACTAACTCAGTGATAGTGACGAGTGTAATACACTCACCCACTCAGTGATAGTGACGAGTGTAATACACTCACCCACTCAGTGATAGTGACGAGTGTAATACTCACTAACTCAGTGATAGTGACGAGTGTAAAACACTCACTAACTCAGTGATAGTGACGAGTGTAATACACTCACTAACTCAGTGATAGTGACGAGTGTAATACACTCACTAACTCAGTGATAGTGACGAGTGTAAAACACTCACTAACTCAGTGATAGTGACGAGTGTAATACACTCACTAACTCAGTGATAGTGACGAGTGTAATACACTCACTAGTGATAGTGACGAGTGTAATACACTCACTAACTCAGTGATAGTGACGAGTGTAATACTCACTAACTCAGTGATAGTGACGAGTGTAAAACACTCACTAACTCAGTGATAGTGACGAGTGTAATACACTCACTAACTCAGTGATAGTGACGAGTGTAATACACTCACTAACTCAGTGATAGTGACGAGTGTAATACACTCACTAACTCAGTGATAGTGACGAGTGTAATACACTCACTAACTCAGGGATAGTGACGAGTGTAATACACTCACTAACTCAGTGATAGTGACGAGTGTAATACACTCACTAGTGATAGTGACGAGTGTAATACACTCACTAACTCAGTGATAGTGACGAGTGTAATACACTTACTAACTCAGTGATAGTGACGAGTGTAATACACTCACTAACTCAGTGATAGTGACGAGTGTAATACACTCACTCAGTGATAGTGACGAGTGTAATACACTCACTAACTCAGGGATAGTGACGAGTGTAATACACTCACTAACTCAGTGATAGTGACGAGTGTAATACACTCACTAACTCAGTGATAGTGACGAGTGTAATACACTCACTAACTCAGTGATAGTGACGAGTGTAATACACTCACTAACTCAGTGATAGTGACGAGTGTAATACACTCACTCAGTGATAGTGACGAGTGTAATACACTCACTAACTCAGTGATAGTGACGAGTGTAATACACTCACCCACTCAGTGATAGTGACGAGTGTAATACACTCACTAACTCAGTGATAGTGACGAGTGTAATACACTCACTAAGTGATAGTGACGAGTGTAATACACTCACCCACTCAGTGATAGTGACGAGTGTAATACACTCACTAACTCAGTGATAGTGACGAGTGTAATACACTCACTAACTCAGTGATAGTGACGAGTGTAATACATTCACTAACTCAGTGATAGTGACGAGTGTAATACACTCACTAAGTGATAGTGACGAGTGTAATACACTCACTCAGGGATAGTGACGAGTGTAATACACTCACTCAGTGATAGTGACGAGTGTAATACACTCACTAACTCAGTGATAGTGACGAGTGTAATACACTCACTAACTCAGGGATAGTGACGAGTGTAATACACTCACTAACTCAGGGATAGTGACGAGTGTAATACACTCACTCAGGGATAGTGACGAGTGTAATACACTCACTCAGTGATAGTGACGAGTGTAATACACTCACTAACTCAGGGATAGTGACGAGTGTAATACACTCACTAACTCAGGGATAGTGACGAGTGTAATACACTCACTAACTCAGTGATAGTGACGAGTGTAATACACTAACTCAGTGATAGTGACGAGTGTAGTACACTCCAACACTCCCGCCGTTTACACTTTACTTTTCCTAGGGAGATAAAGAAGGAAGGGTCGAGTGGGAGACTGAAGATGGGACGAAGAGGGAGATGAAAAAATAAAGGATTCTGAGGGAGACTGAAGATGGAGGGAGGGAGGGAAAGGAAGACAAATTGAGAGAGAAAGGGAGATAGAGGGAGGAAGATGGTAGGAGAGGACATCCACTATACCTCCAAGTCCATCTTCCACTTTGCCCCTTCTCCAACACCACCTTACCCTTCCCACTACTCCCGTATTCTCCATCTATCACCATTACTCCCCACCTCTCCTCCACCACACTCCTCCATCACTCGCCACTTCCACAACACCATTACCACCTCCATCACAATACACCTCTGTCAATTAATTACACGTCCTGCTGTGAGCTGGATTACCACAGCTGTTAATGCTTTAAGTATCAATTTAGATAAGAAGATGATGCTTGTAGTTTAAACCCTGAGAGAATATTGACCTCTCGCAGATTGGCCAATCACGACTCCCCTACTGTGTATATAGCCAATCATGCGTCCCTCCCGTTGAAAGGCTAGCCAGTCACACGTCTCCCAGGTAGAGGCGCTAACCAATCACACGTCTTTCCCTTTCACAAGCTAGCCAATTACACGTCCTTCCCGATGGGAAATTAGCGAATCACACGTCTCTACCGCAGAAATAGTCAATCACTCCTAGGTCTTCAGGTTAGCTGGTCAATCACGAATCCTTCGTCGCAAGAGACCTCAGGAGGCGGTTTTATTGATGAGGGATTATCTACAATCCCTAATCAGCCCGTCCACAGGAAGATAGAAATAGTACAATAGTAAGCTGCTCATGTCGGGTCACTATGGGTCGCCTGGGATCACCAGGGAACACCATGGGTCACCTGGGGTCATAAAAGGACCGGTGAGGAACAATACAGGAGTCAGGTCAACTGTTTTCGTGAAAAGGAGAGACCTGGTGTTCACAGAGTGGAGTCAGCTGTATCTCAACACACTTTCTGGCAATATACTGTCCTGCTTATGAAAATAATAATAATAATAATAATAATAATAATAATGTAATAACACTACGAGATGTGATGTTTAAGCTTCTCACAGTACTACACAACGTAGGACAACTTCTTTTAGTGTCATTAGTAAATAAGTTTATTCAGGTACCGGCACACATAAGTACAATTACCATACATCGTTTAACATATGAATAAATTACTTAGGATAACCCAAACAAGCCAGGTAAAGTGACTTATTTCCATTGGAGTCGTACGATAGTGTGGGAACAGCTGAAGATATTTTTTTTAATTAGCTAAATTGGATATCTCAGCAGTGTGCTGGTTCCCTACTGTATATAATCTCACAGTGAGAACAAAAGCTAGCTATGTTTCCCTGCCACATTCCATTATACAGGATGGGACACATACATAGTGTTGAAATGTGTTAGCCTGAGCTAGGAGACTTCAGCAGAACAATGAGGATATTGTCAAGTGTTCCACTGCAGTTGCTCAAGCTGTAAGAGCAGAGTTGAAGTTACTTTTACACTGGAATTACCATCTCTGGTGATAGCCTATCCCATACACAGGAGAAATGTTTTTTTAAATTAAAGAAGATACCTCCATCATCCCAGTGCGGGAGCAGCATAAATTATCTATATGAGACAGGAAACAGAGGAGGGAAAAGAAAATAAGATGGAGATGTACATGTAAAGGGAAGGGATGGGGATGTGTGGGGAGAGGAAAAGAACTCAGGGACAAGAGAGATGGGGAAGGAGTGAGAGAGGGTAGGGAGAGAAGGGAGAAGAGGATGACTCTCAGCTGGTGAGGAGAAAGGTGTCTAACCCTACACTACAAGACCTCAAACCTATTGACCCGGTGAGGGAGGCAGGGAGGAAAAGAAGGAGGGTGAGGGACGAGCCAGCCAACAGCAGGAAGATAACCAGCCATCCAGTCACGCCAGACAGCATTACCAGCGTGGATGATCTGGTGTCAACTTAGATGGGTCACAGCAGATGTTATAAGATCCTTGATGCTCTTACAAGTCACAAGCAGCCACAACCTTCATGTGCCCTCCCCCTCCATATACCAAGGTGAGAGAGTATAATAATAATAATAATAATAATAATAATAATAATAATAATAATAATAATAATAATAATAATAATAATAATAATAATAATAATAATAATAAAAGCATTAACAAGTGAAACAAAAATGAATACAATGAAAATGCAGGATCTAAAAGGATGATTTTACAAGTAACACTTCTGTGACTAGCTTGTATCAGTGGCACCAAGTGTGACCTTACTGTCTCATCACAGCATCACAGTAGAGTCACACTGCCGCTGGCACAACAATTTAATAGAGGTGCTGGTTGCTGAGTCCTCATAGCAGAATGGTTACAACACTGGGCATGCTACCCGCATGGAGCACGGGTCGATTGCCCGTTGTCTGTATATTCACTGACAGTGGTTAATTATGACTATCTTGTATATGTATGTATGTATATATATATATATATATATATATATATATGTATATATATATATATATATATATATATATATATATATATATATATATATATATATATATATATATATATATATATAATGACAGCTCTAGGCCTTTCGTGTTGCAATCAATACATTATCAGGAGCTTGCATTGTTGCAGATTCGCTTGCTGGAACGTTTCAGCCAAGACTGAGATAGGGAAGCAGATTGTTAGTGCTCCAGGCAGTGCCAGATGCCAGCAAGATTAAATATTGAAGATTGAGACACTTATGCAACATATGGGAATCTTTATTCAGGAAACGTTTCGCCACACAGTGGCTTCATCAGTCCAATACAAAGTAGAAAGGCGTAAGGGGAGGAGGAGTTTGAGGTAATCAGTCCCTCAGCCTGGAGTCGATGTGTTCAGTGACTACAGTATATAAGTCTATGCCCCTATGCTGTATATTCTACAAGATTGATGGACTGAACACATCGACTCCAGGCTGAGGGAATGATTACCTCAAACTCCTCCTCTCCTTACGCCTTTCTACTTTGTATTGGACTGATGAAGCCACTGTGTGGCGAAACGTTTCCTGAATAAAGATTCCCATATGTTGCATAAGTGTCTCAATCTTCAACTTGTCGGTTTTTCAAACCATTCATCACAAGATTAAATATTATAGGAATAGAAGATATTCAGCTCAGAAGCACTAGTAATGGAGTGATTACGTAGTGAATTTTACCATTAGTACATGACAATTCAAACAAAAAAATAACAATGGTTATTAATGACCATAATTTTTAAAGGGGTGGACCGGTAAGCCAGCGGAAGGCCTCGGTCAGATGACCAAAAGCTCCAAAGGCGGGTCATCATCTGACTAAGACCCGCGTCAGGAAACATTTGTCCTGTTTCCTGACGAACCTTACCTAACCTAACATGACAATTATAAAAAAAATCGGTCAGACTTCGGGACGATATAAAAGATTTTACCTTCTGAATATAGATGTATCTGGCATTGATTTTAGGTTTTTTCCATGAAAATTAAGAAAACGGGTCTACGGCAGACTCCCTTAAAACTAAAGGGAGACATCTATAGCTTATCCAAGGGCAGACAGCCATAGTTTATCTATATCCTACCAAACTCTTTGAGCAAATGCTGGTCTAACCCAAGATGGCAGGGAGACAGACCATAATTCCTTGGAGTGGACACATGATACTTAAGATAATCCAGAACATTCATATATGCATCTGTTTTTTTATGTTATGCACAACAGCCTTAATTATCAACGAACTGAGCTTGAATAATCCCCAACTACTACTATATAATGAATGATTATCATGTTTTATAACTGACGATTCTAAAATATTTCTTTCCATGGAACTAGGACTGGAAAAATATATTTTAGAATCAGCAATTATAAAACAGGATAAAGAGTCATTATATAATGGTGCCTGAGGATTATACAAGCTTGATTCATTGCATATGTGTCTAATTCGTCAATAAAACCTGCCTAGCAGGAGCCAGTCTTCCTCTATTGTTTTCGTTATGTGTCCTTATGTGTTTATGTCCGCTTTTGGTTATTATACTCTCCTGGTGTCTGGCCTCTAAACTCTTTACAACTTAATCAGTCAAAGACTCTTGTTAGAATATACTCGTACTGATTGCTGACGATCAAAACACTACTATTACATTACTCCTGGTCACTCTTACACTGTTTGTGCCCAACTAGTTGACTTAAGAATAACTTGATCCAAGTCACTCATGCAATTTAACCTTAATATTTGTTTATTAAAGCTCATGGAACTCGTGTTAATGTCTTTCATAAATGGCGTCGATGTTCACAAACAGTTTTGTGGTATAAGGATTACCTTCTGTTTCTTTCTAATTTTATTTCCCTGTTGTTCCCTCTCATCTTATTTACTCCAAAAAAGCTGCATCGGGAATTACAGTCACACTCACTATATACCTTCCACTGTATTGCTCATTTTATTTACGATGGCGAAACAAGTTTATATTAATTTTCACAAGATGCGTCAGTGTTCACCGAGTGTATCGTCTCGCTGTAATACTTTGAAACTGGATTCTTGCTTCGAATTTAGTACGCAATTTGCTTTGTTCCTTCTCCCTTCTGTAGATTTTCATCATTATTGTGTGTTAATAAAGACTTGTTCTACACATAATGTCTTCTTATCAAGGTTGTGTGCACGTTTTGCTCTCAGCTTCCTTTAAGAGGCGCGTGAGGTTTCCCCTGTCTCCTAATATCATGTTTGTTTTCCCATATAATATACCATGTCCATAATTACTATTGCATTTGCTTTGTCTGCTTTCGTAAGGTGAAGTCTAGGATCTTTCCTTAATTCATTGTATAACTTAATAAATCTTTGATAATAAGTGTGTTGTAGAGGTCTGAGCAAAGCTCAGTGGTGTTGTTGTAGTGGTGGTGGTGTTGTGGCCTTGGTGTTGTTGTAGTGGTGGTGGTGTTGTGGCCTTGGTGTTGTTGTAGTGGGGGTGTTGTTGTGGCCTTGGTGTTGTTGTAGTGGGGGTGTTGTTGTAGTGGGGGTGTTGTTGTAGTGGGGGTGTTGTTGTAGTGGGGGTGTTGTGGCCTTGGTGTTGTGGCCTTGGTGTTGTTGTAGTGGGGGTGTTGTGGCCTTGGTGTTGTTGTAGTTGTTGTTCTTGTAGTGATAGTGATAGTGGTGGTGGTGGTGGTGGTGGTGGTGGTGGTGGTGGTGGTGGTGGTGGTGGTGGTGGTGGTGGTGGTGTTGTGGTGGTGGTGGTGTTGTGGCCGTAGTGTTGGTGTAGTGGTGGTGGTGTTGTGGCCGTGGTGTTGTTGTAGTGGGGGTGTTGTGGCCTTGGTGTTGTTGTAGTTGTGTTGTTGTTGTAGTGATAGTGTTGTTGTTGTTGTTGTTGTTGTTGTTGTTGTTGTTGTTGTTGTGGTGGTGGTGGTGGTGGTGGTGGTGGTGATGATGGTGGTGGTGTTGTGGTGGTGGTGTTGTGGCCGTAGTGTTGGTGTAGTGGTGGTGTTGTGGCCGTGGTGTTGTAGTTATGATGTTGTTGTGGTGGTGGTGGTGTTGCTATGTGATGTTATGGTGTTGTAGTGGTGGTGCTGTTAAAGTGTTGTAGTGGTGGTGGTGCTGTTAAAGTGTTGTAGTGGTGGCAGTGGTGTTGTTGTTATGATGTTGTAATTGTGGCAGTGGTGTTGTTGTTATGGTGTTGTAATGGTGGCAGTGGTGTTGTTGCTATGATATTGTAATGGTGGCAGTGGTGTTGTTGTTATGGTGTTGTAGTGGTTGTGTTGTTATGGTGTTGTAGTGGTTGTGTTGTTATGGTGTTGTAGTGGTGGTGTTGTTATGGTGTTGTGGTGGTGCGTGTTTCATAATACTGCTGTGGTTAACTCCCATTATCCACTATGGTCTTCTACTTTGATGGTACAAAGCTGCGGATTTCTGGGTGAGGGAGGATGAGGGTAAAACTGTGGGCAGGGGGAAGGCAAGGAGCGTAGTGGAGGCAGAGGAGGAGGAGGTTGAAGGGGGAGAGGGGAAGGAATGGAGGAGGCGTCAAAAGGAGAATGGGAGAGGGGGAGGAAAGAGAAAGGGGAAGAAAAGGGGAGACAGGGGAAAACGGGGAGGTGGAGAGGGGGGGAAGGGGGGTCACGTGCTTTCTCCATTCTCTTATGAAAGGGAAGGGGAGACTGGATTAAGGGGATATAACCTAAGGGGGATGCTTTCCAGGGGGTGGGTTAAGGGGATGGTCTCAAGAGGGGTAGGTTAAGGGGAGTCGGTTGAGAGGGTGGGTTGAAGGGGCTGGGTTGAGAGGAAGGGTTGAGAGGGAGGGTTGAGGGGAAGGGTCCTGGGGAGGTTGGTGAGAATTAACACAACAGTGTGGAGAATCCCACATAATCCCTGGGATGTTATCCTAATCCTGTTATTTTGGTAGGGGGAGTTAGTTACCTGTTACCTGGTGTTATGTTGCTGTTGGTGTTACGTTTGTGTTACTTGGTGTTACCTGTTATGTTCGTGTTATATATATATATATATATATATATATATATATATATATATATATATATATATATATATATATATATATATATATATATATATATATATGAATGTTGCAGCGAGGAGAAGGCTGGAGGCAGTGGAGATGTCATGTCTGAGAGCAATGTGTGGTGTGAATATAATGCAGAGAATTCGTAGTTTGGAAGTTAGGAGGAGGTGCGGGATTACCAAAAATGTTGTCCAGAGGGCTGAGGAAGGGTTGTTGAGGTGGTTCGGACATGTGGAGAGAATGGAGCGAAACAGAATAACTTCAAGAGTGTATCAGTCTGTAGTGGAAGGAAGGCGGGGTAGGGGTCGGTCTAGGAAAGGTTGGAGGGAGGGGGTAAATGAGGTTTTGTGTGCGAGGGGCTTGGACTTCCAGCAGGCATGCGTGAGCGTGTTTGATAGGAGTGAATGGAGACAAATGGTTTTTAATACTTGACGTGCTGTTGGAGTGTGAGCAAAGTAACATTTATGAAGGGGTTCAGGGAAACCGGCAGGCCGGACTTGAGTCCTGGAGATGGGAAGTACAGTGCCTGCACTCTGAAGGAGGGGTGTTAATGTTGCAGTTTAAAAACTGTAGTGTAAAGCACCCTTCTGTCAAGACAGTGATGGAGTGAATGATGGTGAAAGTTTTTCTTTTTCGGGCCACCCTGCCTTGGTGGGAATCGGCCAGTGTGATAAATATATATATATATATATATATATATATATATATATATATATATATATATATATATATATATATATGTTGTGCCGAATAGGCAGAACTTGCCATCTTGGCTTAAATAGCAACGCTCATCTTGCCATATAGGACAAGTAAAAATTTGTGTATGCAATAATTTCGCAAAAGTCATTCTAAACTTAACGAAAAAAAAATATATTTCATTGTGTTTGTTTAGCATTAAATTACTGTAAACGTATTTAAAATATATTTAGTTGGGTTAGGCTAAAATAAATTGCGCTTTTTATAATAAGGTTAGGTAAGTTTTCTAAGTTTCTTTTGGTGCAAAATTAAATTTTTTTACATTAACATTAATGAAAAAAATATATCTTTAAATGTATAAGAGAAAATTTTTGAAAGGACTTAATTTTAAATGAGTTCTTGCTAATTGACCAGTTTTACATATTCGGCACGACATATATATATATATATATATATATATATATATATATATATATATATATATATATATATATATATATATATATATATATATATATATATTTTCTGTTCCAGCGGCTCAGTGCGGCTGTTCAAAGGGGTAATGCATGCTGCATTTTGGGCACACGCCCCAGCTCTGAGGAGCTGGATGAGATTTTCGCCTTATAATCGGTGATACACACGTAACAACATGTACCGTATATGCCACCTTTATATCAACAATGTATCTCTTAAATCTTCTGTGCCATATTATGTAATAAAATATTCCTATATATATATATATATATATATATAAATATATATATATATATATATATATATATATATATATATATATATAAATATATGCAAAACAACCACTCTGAAAGCATAGAGAAATTCCAAGCGCTTTCGTGAGTGGTTGTTTTGCATATTCTGAAATCACCTGTTTACTGTGATCTTATTGCATATATATATATATACATACATACATATATATATATATATATATATATATATATATATATATATATATATATATATATATATATATATATATAAATATATGCAAAACAACCACTCTGAAAGCATAGAGAAATTCCAAGCGCTTTCGTGAGTGGTTGTTTTGCATATTCTGAAATCCCCTGTTTACTGTGATCTTATTGCATATATATATATATATACATACATATATATATATATATATATATATATATATATATATATATATATATATATATATATATATATTTATACTTGTAAATATTTTCCTTTCCTTTAGCACAAGACATTCTGTGTACTAGCCAGCGAGACGTGGCGTGTGTGTGTACTCACCTATATGTAGTTGCAGGGGTCGAGTCATAGCTCCTAGCCCCGTGTGTGTGTGTGTGTGTGTGTGTGTGCACAATGAGTGAGTGAATGCAAATGTTTGACAAAAGCCACCACCACCACCACCACCACCACCACCACCACCAACAACAACAACAACAACAATGTGATTATCAAATGGTATACAATACCGACAGGTTGGTAGATAAGACACATAGGCAACATTTAGGCAAATTTATTCCGAAACGTTTCACCTACACAGTAGGCTTCTTCAGTCGAGCACAGAAAGTAGGCGGGAGCAGTAGAGATGTGAAGACGATGTAATCAGTCCATCACCCTTGAAGTCGTAGATTTGAGGTTGTCAGTCCCTCAGCCTGGAGAAGTTCTGTTCCAAAGTCTGGAACTAACTGAAGATCAAGCGACAGTGTTGAGACTTAAATACTGTCGGAAGGAGAGGTGCAGAGTAGTAGTAGTGAGAACGTAGCCACTGAGAGGTCATGTCCCTCTCGGATCAAACAGTTCTCACTTGAAAAAGTTGTCCAAAGTGTTTTCTCTTCTGTACCAAGATGCCATTGTGTTGCACTGTCTGACAGAGTGATTATCAAATGGTATACAATACCGACAGGTTGGTAGATAAGACACATAGGCAACACATGCAACACAATGGCATCTTGGTACAGAAGAGAAAACACCTAGGACAACTTTTTCAAGTGAGAACTGTTTGATCCGAGAGGGACATGACCTCTCAGTGGCTACATTCTCACTACTACTACTCTGCACCTCTCCTTCCGTCAGTATTTAAGTCTCAACACTGTCGCTTGATCTTCAGTTAGTTCCAGACTTTGGATCAGAACTTCTCCAGGCTGAGGGACTGACAACCTCAAATCTACGACTTCAAGGGTGATGGACTGATTACATCGTCTTCACATCTCTACTGCTCCCGCCTACTTTCTGTGCTCGACTGAAGAAGCCTACTGTGTAAGCGAAACGTTTCGGAATAAAGTTGCCTATGTGTCTTATCTACCAACAACAACAATACCAACACAACACAAACACTACTACTACTAAAAATAACCACGCTACTGCAACTATTACTACTAAAAATAACAACAGCAGAAAAAACACTAACAACAAAAGCATTAACACCAACAACTCCCAGATCTCCACATACAATATTCACAGAGATCACCTGGCTATACTTTTGTACAGCCGGTGTTCCTATTAAATATTCACCCACATGATCTCCCTCGCCAGCACTCCCCCGTCACCTACCTGCTCCCCAGGTGCCTCCTAGGTTCTCTGCACCACCTAAAAGATGACTTTCTTCGGGTTATTAACCCTGCGAGTTTTGATAATCCAGAAAAACTCAATAAACAAAAAAACCAGTAGTGTGGCTTATATCCTCTGACTTCGAGTTTTCCTGCCTTGTTTTTTTCAACCGGGATTAATTACAGGACAAGAAGGGCATTTCCACCACACTTAATACATTAATTTTATACAATCCTGACAAGTATTGTATAAGACACATGCGTAGCTCTATTGCCGAAACGTCTCGCCTGCGCAGCAGACTTCTTCAGTTGAATGCAGAGATGGCTTGTTATATTGGAGACGGTAAAAGAAGTTCAGAGGTAATCTGAGGTGTTCAGTTCCTCAGCCTAAGGGACTTAACACCTAGCAAGACTGAAGGAATGAACACCTAGCAAATCTGAGGGACTGAACACCTAGCAAGACTGAAGGAATGAACACCTAGCAAAGCTGAGGGACTGAACACCTAGCAAGATTGAAGGAATGAACACCTAGCAAAGCTGAGGGACTGAACACCTAGCAAAACTGAGGGACCGAACCCCTCAAATTACCTATCCCCTTCCATTGTCTGCAGTAAAAGAGAGTCACCTCTGTATTCAACTGAAGAAGACTGCTGCGCAGGAGAAATATGGTCTTAAATATACTGGAAGACAAGCAACATGCAGTAGTGCACAGTGACTTTACAAAAACATTTGACAAGTGTGACCATGGGGTAATTACACACAAAATACGTGCAAAAGGAATAATTGGAAAGGTGTGCAGATAGATACTCAACTTTATGACAAACAAACCCCAAAGAGTAACAGTAAACAGGGTGAAATTAGGGAGTGCTATAGTGCTGTGTTCTCCAAGGCACGTTACTCGACCCCAGTTTGTTCTCATTCTTGTGTCTGACATAGGAACATAAATCATAGCATTCTATCATCCTCTGTTAACGGTACTAGAATCTAGATAAGAATGGCATTCATAGAAGACACAACGAACCTCCAAGCTGATATTAACCAAGTGTTTCAGTGGGATACCGACAACAATATAATGTTTAATGAGGACAGATTTCAGTTACTATGTAACGGAAGGATTAAAGAAAAAAAAAATCGGAGAGCAAGACAAACTCAAACACTCAACAGAGTGTAAGTCTAATGTGAGGGACCTGGGAGTGATAATGTAAGATCATCTCACGTTGATGAAGCACAACAATGTTATTATCGCAAATGCAAGGAAAATAACAGGATAAATAACTAGAACTTTCAGATCGAGAGAGGCCATGCCAATGATTATAGTCTTCAGGTCGCTCGTTCTCACTAGTCTGGAATACTGCTGTTCGCTAACGATCCTTTTCAAGGCAGATGATACTGCAGAACTGAAAAATGCACAGAGGACCTTCACAGCTCGCATAAGCTCAGTCAAGCACCTAAAGTACTCCTCAGAGCGCATATCAGGCGAGAAAAATACATAATCTGGGGGAACCCATCCCAAACCTGTACAGTGAAATCACTACATATGGAACAATATGTTTGGCAGACGGTGCAAGATTCCTCCGAGTATAAGCAGGGAAGTGAAGAATACAGAGAGAGAGAGAACTTAGTAAGTGTAAAGAGGCCACAACTGTTCAACACCTTCCCTTCATTCGCAAGGAGTATTACCAATAAACCCCTAGTTGTCTTCAAGAGGGAACTAGATAAATGACTCAACTCAGTTCCTGATCAGTCAGGTTATGGTGCATACACTGGACTGTGGGTGACGGGCACCAACAGCCTGATAAATCAAGCCAGCAACCTGGAGACCTGGTCTGTGAAAAGACCGCTGTGGCGGTGTCCTCCGGAAGCGATTACAGGTGACCTACTGGTAACTACTGCCCACATTACCCTCACCCTCCACCAGTGCCCACACTCTACCCTCAACCTCCACCAGTGTCCACACTTTACCCTCAACCTTCACCACTGCCCACACTCTACCTTCAACCTCCACCAGTGTCCACACTCTACCCCTCAAACTCCACCAGTGTCCACACTCTACCCCTCAACCTCCACCAGTGTCCACACTCTACCCTCAACCTCCACCAGTGTCCACACTCTACCCCTCAACCTCCACCAGTGTCCACACTCTGCCCTCAACCTCCACCAGTGTCCACACTCTACCCCTTAACCTCCACCACTGTCCACACTCTACCCTCAACCTTAACCACTGTCCACACTCTACCCTCAACCTCCACCACTGTCCACACTCTACCTTCAACCTCCACCAGTGTCCACACTCTACCCTCAACCTTAACCACTGCCCACACTCTACCCTCAACCTCCACCACTGTCCACACTCTACCCTCTACCCTCAACCTCCACCAGTGTCCACAGTCTACCCCTCAACCTCCACCAGTGTCCACACTCTATCCTCAATCTCCACCACTGCTCACACACTACTCTCAACCTATATCACTGCCCACACTCTACCCTCAACCTCCACCAGTGCCCACACTCTACCCTCAACCTCCACCAGTGTCCACACTCTACCCCTCAAACTCCACCAGTGTCCACACTCTACCCCTCAACCTCCACCAGCGTCCACACTCTACCCTCAACCTCCACCAGTGTCCACACTCTACCCCTCAACCTCAACCAGTGTCCACACTCTACCCTCAACCTCCACCAGTGTCCACACTCTATCCCTCAACCTCCACCAGTGTCCACACTCTACCCTCAACCTCCACCACTGTCCACACTCTACCCTCAACCTTAACCACTGCCCACACTCTACCCTCAACCTCCACCGCTGTCCACACTCTACCTTCAACCTCCACCAGTGTCCACACTCTACCCTCAACCTTAACCACTGCCCACACTCTACCCTCAACCTCCACCACTGTCCACACTCTACCCTCTACCCTCAACCTCCACCAGTGTCCACAGTCTACCCCTCAACCTCCACCACTGTCCACACTCTACCCTCAACCTCCACCACTGCTCACACACTACTCTCAACCTATACCACTGCCCACACACTACCCTCAACCTCCACCAGTGCCCACACTCTACCCTCAACCTTAACCGGTGTCCACACTCTACTCTCAACCTTAACCACTGCCCACACTCTACCCTCAACCTCCACCACTGTCCACACTCGGCCCTCAACCTCCACCAGTGTCCACACTTTACCCTCAACCTTAACCACTGCCCACACTCTACCCTCAACCTGAACCAGTGTCCACAGTCTACCCCTCAACCTCCACCAGTGTCCACACCCTACCCTCAACCTCCACCAGTGTCCACACTCTACCCCTCAACCTCCACCAGTGTCCACAGTCTACCCCTCAACCTCCACCAGTGTCCACACTCTACCCTCAACCTCCACCAGTGTCCAAACTCTACCCTCAACCTCCACCAGTGTTCACACTCTATCCTCAACCTCCACCAGTGTCCACACTCTTCCCTCAACCTTAACCACTGCCCACACTCTACCCTCAACCTCCACCAGTGTCCACACTCGACCCTCAACCTCCACCAGTGTCCACACTCTACCCTCAACCTCCACCAGTGTCCAAACTCTACCCTCAACCTCCACCAGTGTCCACACTCGACCCTCAACCTCCACCAGTGTCCACAGTCTACCCCTCAACCTCCACCAGTGTCCACACCCTACCCTCAACCTCCACCACTGTCCACACTCTACCCTCAACCTCCACCACTGTCCACACTCTACCCTCAACCTTCACCACTGCCCACACTCTACCCTCAACCTCCACCAGTGTCCACACTCTACCCTCAACCCTCCATCACTACCCATACCACCAGCACAGTCACCACTGCTGGGCCGGACACAGGTACTGGGATGAACACCCACATACCACATCACGCCTTGGAATTTGTTGGGGCATAAAAACACGGCGTATTTCTGTGCTTAGTCATGAGGCTAAAAGTAGTGATGTTGGTGGTGTTGATGTTGGTGGTGTTGATGTTGGTGGTGTTGATGTTGGTGGTGTTGATGTTGGTGGTGTTGATGTTGGTGGTGTTGATGTTGGTGGTGTTGATGTTGGTGGTGTTGATGTTGGTGGTGTTGATGGAGGTGGTGTTGATGTTGGTGGTGTTGATGGTGGTGTTGATGTTGGTGGTGTTGATGGTGGTGGTGCTGATGTTGGTGGTCTTGATGTTGGTGGTGTTGATGTTGGTGGTGTTGATGTTGGTGGTGTTGATGTTGGTGGTGTTGATGTTGGTGGTGTTGATGTTGGTGGTGTTGATGTTGGTGGTGTTGATGTTGGTGGTGTTGATGTTGGTGGTGTTGATGTTGGTGGTGTTGATGTTGGTGGTGTTGATGTTGGTGGTGTTGATGGAGGTGGTGTTGATGGAGGTGGTGTTGATGGTGGTGGTGTTGATGTTGGTGGTGTTGATGTTGGTGGTGTTGATGTTGGTGGTGTTGATGTTGGTGGTGCTGATGTTGGTGGTGCTGATGTTGGTGGTGTTGATGTTGGTGGTGTTGATGTTGGTGGTGTTGATGTTGGTGCTGTTGAAGTTGGTGGTGTTGATGTTGGTGCTGCTGAAGTTGGTGGAGTTGGAGTTGGTGGTGTTGATGTTGGTGCTGTTGATGCTGGTGCTGTTGATGTTGGTGCTGCTGAAGTTGGTGGAGTTGGAGTTGGTGGTGTTGATGTTGGTGCTGTTGATGTTGGTGCTGCTGAAGTTGGTGGAGTTGGAGTTGGTGGTGTTGATGTTGGTGCTGTTGATGTTGGTGCTGCTGAAGTTGGTGGAGTTGGAGTTGGTGGTGTTGAAGTTGGTGGTGTTGAAGTTGGTGGTGTTGATGTTGGTGCTGATGTTGGTGGTGTTGAAGTTGGTGGTGTTGAAGTTGGTGCTGTTGAAGTTGGTGCTGTTGATGTTGGTGGTGTTGAAGTTGGTGGTGTTGATGTTGGTGCTGTTGATGTTGGTGTTGTTGATGTTGGTGTTGCTGATGTTGGTGCTGCTGAAGTTGGTGGAATTGATGTTGGTGCTGCTGAAGTAAGTGGTGTTGATGTTGGTGTTGTTGAAGTTGGTGGTGTTGATGTTATTGCTGTTGAAGTTGGTGGTGTTGATGTTGGTGCTGCTGAAGTTAGTGGTGTTGATGTTGGTGCTGCTGAAGTTAGTGGTGTTGATGTTTAAGTTGGTGGTGTTGATGTTGGTGGTGTTGATGCTGGTGGTGTTGTTGTTGGTGGTGTTGAAGTTGGTGATGTTGAAGTTGGTGGTGTTGAAGTTGGTGGTGTTGATGTTGGTGGTGTTGATGCTGGTGGTGTTGTTGTTGTTGGTGTTGAAGTTGGTGATGTTGAAGTTGGTGGTGTTGAAGTTGGTGGTGTTGTTGTTGTTGGTGTTGAAGTTGGTGGTGTTGATGCTGGTGGTGTTGTTGTTGGTGGTGTTGTTGTTGGTGGTGTTGAAGTTGGTGATGTTGAAGTTGGTGGTGTTGATGTTGGTGGTGTTGTTGTTGTTGGTGTTGAAGTTGGTGATGTTGAAGTTGGTGGTGTTGAAGTTGGTGGTGTTGTTGTTGTTGGTGTTGAAGTTGGTGGTGTTGATGCTGGTGGTGTTGTTGTTGTTGGTGTTGAAGTTGGTGGTGTTGAAGTTGGTGGTGTTGAAGTTGGTGGTGTTGTTGTTGGTGGTGTTGAAGTTGGTGGTGTTGATGCTGGTGGTGTTGTTGTTGGTGGTGTTGAAGTTGGTGATGTTGAAGTTGGTGGTGTTGAAGTTGGTGGAGTTGGTGGTGTTGGTGATGTTGAAGTTGGTGGTGTTGATGTTGGTGCCGTTGAAGTTGTTGGTGTTGGTGGCGGCGGTGACAATCAATTCTACGTTATACAGGTAGACGGTACCGCAAGTAATGACAGACGGTACCGCAGGTAATGACATACGGTACCGCAGGATGGCAGAGGGTACCGCAAGTAATGACAGACGGTATTGCAGGTAATGACAGACGGTACCGCAGGTAATGGCAGACGGTACCGCAGGTAATGACAGTACCGCAGGTAATGACAGACGGTACCGCAGGTAATGGCAGACGGTACCGCAGGTAATGACAGACGGTACTGCAGGTAATGACAGACGGTACCGCAGATAATGGCAGACGGTACCGCAGGTAATGGCAGACGGTACCACAGACGGTACCGCAGGTAATGACAGACAGTACCGCAGGTAATGACAGGCGGTACCGCAGGATGGCAGACGGTACCGCAAGTAATGACAGACGGTACTGCAGGTAATGACAGACGGTACCGCAGGTAATTACAGAAGGTACCGCAGGATGGCAGACGGTGCCGCAAGTAATGACAGACGGTACTGCAGGTAATGACAGACGGTACCGCAGGTAATGACAGACGGTACCGCAGGATGGCAGACGGTACCGCAAGTAATGACAGACGGTACTGCAGGTAATGACAGACGGTACCGCAGGTAATGGCAGACGGTACCGCAGGTAATGGCAGTACCGCAGGTAATGACAGACGGTACCGCAGGTAATGGCAGACGGTACCGCAAGTAATGACAGACGGTACTGCAGGTAATGACAGATGGTACCGCAGATAATGGCAGACGGTACCACAGGTAATGGCAGACGGTACCACAGGCAATCACAGACGGTGCCGCAGGTAATGACAGACAGTATCGCAGGTAATCACAGACGGTACCGCAGGTAATCACAGACGGTACCGCAGGTAATGACAGACAGTACCGCAGGTAATGACAGACGGTACCGCAGGATGGCAGACGGTACCGCAAGTAATGACAGACGGTACTGTAGGTAATCCCAGACGGTACCGCAGGTAATGGCAGACGGTACCGCAGGTAATGACAGACGATACCGCAGCTAATGGCAGACAGTACCGCAGGTAATGGGAGGTAATGGCAGACAGTACCGCAGGTAATGACAGACGATACCGCAGCTAATGGCAGACAGTACCGCAGGTAATGACAGACGGCACCGCAGGTAATGGCAGATAGTACCGCAGGTAATGGCAGACGGTACCACAGGTAATGAAAGGCAGTACCGCAGGTAATGGCAGACGGTACCGCAGGTAATGACAGACAGTACAGCAGCTAATG
Organism: Cherax quadricarinatus; assembly: GCF_038502225.1. NCBI lineage: Eukaryota > Metazoa > Arthropoda > Malacostraca > Decapoda > Parastacidae > Cherax > Cherax quadricarinatus. The sequence goes on along the minus strand of NC_091335.1, from coordinate 13,226,079 downwards.
GCAGACAGTACCGCAGGTAATGGCAGACGGTACCGCAGGTAATGGCAGACAGGACCGCAGGTAATGACAGACAGGTAATGAAAGACAGTACCGCAGGTAATGACAGACGGTACCGCAGGTAATGGCAGACGGTACCACAGGCAATGAAAGAGTACCGCAGGCAATGGCAGACGGCACCACAGGCAATGGCAGACGGTACCCCAGGTACTGACAGACAGTATCGCAGGTAATGACAAACGGTACCGCAGGTAAATGGCAGACGGTACCACAGGTAATGACATACAGTACCGCAAGAAATGGCAGATTTTACCACAGGTAATGGCAGACGGTACCACAGGTAATGACATACAGTACCGCAGGTAATGGCAGACGGTACCGCAGGTAATGGCAGACGGTACCACAGGTAATGGCAGATGGTACCGCAGGTAATGGCAGACGGTACCACAGGTAATGGCAGACGGTACCACAGGTAATGGCAGATGGTACCGCAGGTAATGGCAGATGGTACCGCAGGTAATGACAGATGGTACCGCAGGTAATGGCAGATGGTACCGCAGGTACTGGCAGACGGTACCGCAGGTAATGGCAGACGGTACCGCAGGTAATAGCAGACGGTACCGCAGGTAATGGCAGACGGTACCGCAGGTAATGGCAGACGGTACCGCAGGTAATGGCAGACGGTACCGCAGGTAATGACAGACGGTACCACAGGTAATGACAGATGGTACCGCAGGTAATGGCAGATGGTACCGCAGGTAATGGGAGATGGTACCATAGGTAATGGCAGACGGTACCACAGGTAATGGCAGACGGTACCACAGGTAATGGCAGATGGTACCGCAGGTAATGGCAGATGGTACCACAGGTAATGGCAGATGGTACCGTAGTTAATGGTAGACAGTACCACAGGTAATGACAGATGGTACCGTAGGTAATGGCAGATGGTGCAGCAGGTAATGGCAGACGGTACCACAGGTAATGGCAGACGGTACCACAGGTAATGGCAGATGGCACCGCAGGTAATGGCAGATGGTACCGCAGGTAATGGCAGACGGTACCACAAGTAATGGCAGACGGTACCACAGTTAATGGCAGACGGTACCACAGGTAATGGCAGATGGTACCACAGGTAATGACAGATGGTACCGCAGGTAATGGCAGATGGTACCGCAGGTAATGGCAGATGGTACCACAGGTAATGGCAGACGGTACCACAGGTAATGGCAGACGGTGCCACAGGTAATGGCAGACGGTACCGCAGGTAATGGCAGATGGTACCGCAGCACACCCTATCCTATTAATAGCACTATAATTTTCTTATTAATTTCCTAGCGTCAATTTCTGAACGCTTTCTGCAAACTTATATATGTAATTCTCTTAATACAGGGTTAGGTAGCGTTGAGTTATGTTAGGTAGCGTTTGTTTTAGTTTAGATAGGATTGGGTTAAGTTAGGTAGCGTTGAGTTAAGTTAGGTAGCGTTACCTGGATTACCTGGAGGTTATTCCGGGGATCAACGCCCCCGCGGCCCGGTCCATGACCAGGCCTCCCGATGGATCAGGGCCTGATCAACTAGGCTGTTACTGCTGGGAGGCTGTTGAACAGTTTTGGGCCCCGGACACTTATGGTGTTTTCCCTTAGTGTACCAATGGCGCCCCTACTTTTTATTGGGGGCATTTTGCATCGCCTGCCCAGTCTTTTACTTTCGTAGGGAGTGATTTCTGTGTGCAGATTTGGGACCATTCCTTCCAAGATTTTCCAAGTGTAAATTATGATATATCTCTCCCTCCTGCGTTCCAACGAGTACAAGTCAAGTGCTTCCAAGCGTTCCCAGTAGTTAAGGTGCTTGACAGAACTTATACGTGCAGTAAAGGATCACTGTACACTCTCTAGATCTGCGATTTCACCTGCTTTGAATGGAGATGTTAATGTACAGCAGTATTCCAGCCTAGAGAGAACAAGTGATTTGAAAAGGATCATCATGGGCTTGGCATCTCTCGTTTTGAAAGTTCTCATTATCCATCCTATCATTTTCTTTGCACGTGCGATCGTGGCACTGTTGTGATCCTTGAAAGTGAGATCCTCAGACATTACTACTCCCAGGTCCCTTACATTATTTTTCCGCTCTATTGTATGGCCGGAGTCAGTAGTCAGTAGTATACTCTGTTCTAGTTATTATCTCCTCCAGTTTTCCATAACGGAGTAGTTGGAATTTGTCCTCATTGAACATCATATTGTTTACCGTTGCCCATTGGAAAACTTTGTTTACATCTTCTTGGAGGTTAACCGCGTCCTCAGCAGATGACAGCCTCATGCAGATCCTAGTATCACCCGCAAAGGATGATACGGTGCTGTTTACCTGGAGTTTACCTGGAGAGAGTTTCGGGGGTCAACGCCCCCGCGGCCCGGTCTGTGACCAGGCCTCCTGGTGGATCAGCGCCTGATCAACCAGGCTGTTGCTGCTGGCTGCACGCAAACCAACGTACGAGCCACAGCCCGGCTGATCAGGAACTGCCTTTAGGTGCTTGTCCAGTGCCAGCTTGAAGACTGCCAGGGGTCTGTTGGTAATCCCCCTTATGTGTGCTGGGAGGCAGTTGAACAGTCTCGGTCCCCTGACACTTATTGTGTGGTGTATATCTCTGTTTATGTCTGATATGAGGATAAGGAATAAGATGGGGGCGAGTACTGTGCCTTGTGGAACAGAGCTCTTCACTATGGCAGCCTCCGATTTAACTCTGTTGACCACTACTATTTGTGTTCGATTTGTTAGGAAGTTGAAGATCCATCTCCCCACTTTCCCAGTTATTCCTTTAACACGTATTTTATGGGCTATTACGCCATGAATACATTTGTCAAATGCTTTTGCAAAGTCTGTGTATATTACATCTGAATTCTGATTTTCTTCTAGTGCATCCAAGGCCATGTTATAGTGATCCAGTAGTTGTGAGAGGCAGGAGCGACCTGCCCTGAACCCATGTTGCCCTGGATTGTGCAGATTTTGGGAATCCAGGTGATTTGCAATCCTGCTTCTTAGCACTCTTTCAAAGATTTTTATGATGTGGGATGTCAGAGCTATTGGTCTATAGTTCTTAGCTAATGCTTTGCTGCCACCTTTATGGAGTGGGGCTATATCCGTTGTTTTAAGTGACTGTGGAATTTCACCCATGTCCAAGCTCCTCCTCCACAGTGTACTTAGGGCACGCGAGAGGGGTTTCTTGCAGTTCTTAATGAAAACAGAGTTCCACGAGTCTGGGCCCGGGGCTGAGTGCATAGGCATGTTGTCAATGGCTTTTTCGAAATCTATCGGAGTTAGGGTAATGTCGGAAATCTGGCATACATTTATGGAGTTTTGAGGCTCATTCATGAAGAAATCATTTGGGTCGTCGATCCTCAGACCGATTAGTGGTTCACTAAACACAGAGTCGTACTGGGATTTCAATATTTCACTCATTTCCTTGTTGTCATCTGTGTAAGTCCCATCCTGTCTGAGTAAGGGCCCGATACTAGATGTGGTATTTGCCTTGTTTTTGGCATATGAAAAGAAATATTTTGAATTTTTTTCAATTTCACTAATAGCTTTAAGCTCCTCCTGCCTCTCCTGGTTCCTGTAAGAGTCATTTAGCTTAAGTTCGATAGTTTCCACTTCCCTGGTCAGCGCCTCCTTTCGTGTATCAGATATTCTAGCACTCCTGAGGAGCTCAGTGACTCTTCGTCGTCTTCTGTAGAGGGAGCGTCTTTTTCTCTCCAGTTTACTCCTGCTCTTCTTCTTTCTTAGGGGAATATGCCTAGAACATGCTTCGGCTACCAGGAAGTTGATCCTTTCATAGCACTGGTTTGGATCCATGTCATTTAAGACATCTTCCCAACATGTTTCGTTTAGGACATGGTTTACCTGGTCCCAGTTGATGTTCTTGTTGTTGAAATTGTATTTTGTGAAGACACCTTCACAGGTACATGCATTCTGCTGTTCAGGACCCCTATGCATGTACGTCTGGACTTCGATTAGATTGTGATCAGAATTAGTTGTTTTTGATATTCTTATGTCTCTTATCAGGTCCTCATTATTAGTGAAGATAAGGTCAAGTGTTTTCTAGTCTTGTTGGCTCCACTATCTGCTGGCTTAAGGTGTGTTTTTCGCAGAGACTCAGTAGCTCATGTGTGTGTGACCTTTCATCTGCGCTACCTCCGGGGATTGTTTCAGCTATAACATTATTTGCTACATTCTTCCATTTTGTATGCCTTAGGTTGAAATCACCAAGCAGTAAGATGTTTGGGGATGGAGCTGGAAGGTTTTCCAAACAGTAATCGATTTTCAGTAGCTGTTCCTTGAACTGTTGTGAGGTTGCATCTGGTGGCTTGTATACAACCACAATGACTAGGTTTTGGTTCTCGATCTTTATTGATAGAACTTCAACTACCTCATTTGTGGTGTTCAGCAACTCCGTGCAGATAAGGGACTCTTTGACATACAGGCCAACCCCCCCTTGTTGCCTGTTTTTTTCTGTCGCATCTGAAAAGGTTGTAACCACTTATCCATATTTCACTGTCAAAGTGATCTTTTGTGTGAGTCTCTGTGAAGGCTGCAAACATTACATTAGACTCCACTAGAAGTCCACTGATAAAAGGTATTTTGTTGTTGGTGGATGGCTTAAGGCCCTGTATATTAGCAAATATGAACGAGGTTGTATTCTGTGTTTGTTGGGGGGATTTTGTTATTGGCATCAGTAGTTGTAACTCTGGAGGGCCATGGGTGGCCACTGGCTGCGCCTCCAGTCCAACAAGGCTCCAAGGTGGTGGACTATTTTTGTTATTTCCTTCCATTTTCTTTTTTCGTTTCCTGCCACTAAAAAATCACCTGGAGTTGGGTTGTCGTAGCTACTATTGTTTGTCTTGTGGGGTCTGTGCCTCCTGGTCCCTTTTAGATGGTATGCAGGGCACTCGATGTTGTAACACTGCTTCTGGAGGACCGAGGAGTGGCACATTTTTGGGTGAAAGAAAGTACAGGAAGAAGAACGACACACTCCTTTAGACAGGAGGTCGCTACATTTTTTGGGATGGTCAAAGTTGCATGTCCCATTTTTTTCCCCTGTTATTCCATGCTTACAGATGCCCCAAGCATAATATTTGCACAAATTCACCTTTGGTTGAGAATTGTTGGGAGGTGTGTTGTCAATTTCTGCAGGTTCTGGGACTGCACTATAATCCTCAGTATCCAAGCCAGGGCCACCCCGTCCTGGATTCCATCTACTTTCCCCAGTAGAGGAAGAAGGAGGAGACTCCTCTCCAACATCTGTACTGTGGGCCACGGTCTTGTGCAATGATGGTTGTATATTTACGGTTTTAGATGGTTGTATATTTACTGTTTTTGTGGTGGTTTGGGTAGTGTCCCTAGGAGAGTCTGGGCTGGCAGTAAGGCTGGGGGCTGGGTCTGGGTCAGCACTGGGGCTGGGGGCTGGGGCTGGGTCTGGGTCAGCGGCTGGGCCTGGGCCAGCACCAGCACTGTGGGTATTAGTGCTATGACTGGGGGAGCCTGGGCCAGCACCAGCACTGTGGGTATTGGTGCTATGCCTGGGGGAGCCTGGGCCAGCACCAGCACTGTGGGTATTGGTGCTATGCCTGGGGGAGCCTGGGCCAGCACCAGCACTGTGGGTATTAGTGCTATGACTGGGGGATGGGTCTGGCTTAGCACCATGTGGGTGACTAGATAGTTTCGAGTCATCTGTTGTGGTATGGACATTTTGCATTTTTTGATACACTATCTCTTGCTCCCATGCTTTATATATTTTTGGTAGACTATCCAAGAGGTCATCCTTGTTTTCTTGATTATTTTTATCATTTATTACTCTCCTTAGTACCTTTCTGATACCTGCCCAAAGTTCTACATCTTTATTGCACAACCAGAAGCACCTTGCTAGTTCGAGGTCATTTTTTGAGGCTGTATTTAGTCTAGTACAAGAGATATGGTGTTTGGAAGAGCATAGGTTGCATGTGATTCTGGATTTCCTTCCAAGGATTTTTTTACATGTCCCACAGATATGCTGTGCTGACATCCTGTCTGTATCCTACTACACTCTGTATGCCATGGAAGAAAACTGATTTCCACTTTACCTTTCTCTTGCTGGTGCCAGTAATATGCAAGATGTATTTATACGAACCAAGTTTGCAGTGTGTGGGTGGTGGTGTAGGGTGGGTGGTGGGTGTAGGGTGGGTGTGAGCCGGGCAGACTTGCCCACACTGCCACACTTCACTATTATTTTTTTTTACTATTATTATTATTATTATTTAAATTCCTTTTATGTAGTGCTGTACACTGTTTATCTCAAGGATATACACTGTATTCTTTCAAAATACACTTTTCACTGCATTATACTGGGATCATTGTTTTATTATTTACAGAGCAGCTAGACCTACGCTAACTTTACCCTACACTTCTATGGAAAAGATTATTTCCTGTTTAGTAGAGGTAACGGTTGTATGCTCAATTTATGTATGCTGTGATTCCCTGCACCTCAATGCTACCACCACTCGTTTCATATCTTATGACTATAGTAGTTACTTATCCGTTATTAACACTTCACTGGACCTCTGGCAATAGTTCGCTAGTGCCAGTCGCTTGTAAGATATTCCCCTATCTACACTATATATTGTACGCTATACTTGGGTTAAGTTAGGTAGCGTTGAGTTAAGTTAGGTAGCGTTGAGTTAAGTTAGGTAGCGTTGGGTTACGTTAGGTAGCGTTGAGTTAAGTTAGGTAGCGTTGGGTTAAGTTAGGTAGCGTTGAGTTAAGTTAGGTAGCGTTTGGTTAAGTTAGGTAGCGTTGGGTTTAGGTAGGGTTTGTTTTAGTTTAGATAGGATAGGGTTAAGTTAGGTAAGGTTTGTTTTAGTTAGATAGGATTGGGTTAAATTAAGTAGGGTTGAGTTTAGTTAATTAGGGTTTATTTTAGTTTAGATAGGATTGGATTAAGTTAGGTAGGGTTGGGTTATGTTAGGTTAAGCGAAACACGTGCAACAAAGGCGGCATTATTATTGTGGTAACGTTTCGCTCTCCAGGAGCTTTGTCAAGCCGTTACAAACAATACAAGATTGATTGATTAACTGCGTCCTGACACGGATCTTAATCCTAAGATGACCCGTCTGAGGATCTCGAAGGAGATGTTGACATAATTCAGATGTTCCGTGGCCGCGATCAGGGTGTTGTTGTAGTCCCTATACGTTCCACGGTGAAATATTTTATGTACAACAACGGGTTGAGGCCATGAGGCCCTCCATCACTGTCTCTGCGTTGGGTGGTCGGATAAATTTGGAAATAAACGCATGGACGCTATTGTGTCCCTCAAGCATATGTCCACGAAGGTCTTCACGGGCATCACACCAGTCATTAAAAACCACTAATAGTTCACCACTCCACAAAGGTGGTAGCAAAACAATGGCAAAGAACTACATACCAACAGCCTGACGTCCCACATTATAAATATGTTTGATAGGGTTTTATGAAATAAGATTGTAAGCCTCGTGGATTCACATTAATTGCAGACCTCAAGGAAGCATGGGTTTAGAGCAGCGTTCCTGCCACTTGCAACTACTAAACTACTACGACATAGTCTTGGATACACTGAAAGAATGCAGATGCAGTATACGCAGAACATGCAAAAGCCTTCAACACCTGCGACCATGGTGTAATAGCGCACAAAATACGTGCAAAAAGAATAACTGGAAAAGTGAACAGAGGAATGGCTCAACAGAACAGTGAAAAACTTTAGTACACAAATAATCCGCACACAGAAGATAAACTTACGACGGCGTTTCAGTCCAACTTGGACCATTAACTAGTCGGAGGCTGTCACAGTGAAAAAGTCTGTTCCTCGTGGCACAGTACTTGTCCCCATCCTTTTCTTTATCCTCGTATTTTATATAGACAGAGAAATAAATCATAGGACCGTATCATCCTTCGGAGGTGATACTAAAATTTGTTTTTTCAACAACTTGGAGAGTATTCTCCAGCGGCCAGGACCATGACCAGGCCTGTCTGTGGATCAGCGCCTGGTCAACTAGGCAACGCCACTGCCAAAATATAACCCGAAAACGTTCAAAATTCCACGAGTATAGCTTTGGCAGACTGTACCCGTCTCTCAGATCAGGCGAGACGTGACCAGGTGTAGACCAAGGTATTGTCAGGTGTGTAGACCGAGGCAAGGCTAGGCGTGTAGACCTCACAGAGGAACACTATTAAAGTGAGAAATAATCAGCTCAATCACTCGGGAGATCACAGGTGAGCGAGACCTTAGCGAAGTGTTGTAACGAGGCGCTGACAACGCTGACACGGGGAGGTCACAAGGATGAATCGCTGACGACGCTGACAAGAGCAGGACAGGAGGATGAATCACTGATGATGCTGACAAGGGCAGGACAGGAGGATGAATCACTGATGACGCTGACAAGGGCAGGACAGGAGGATGAATCACTGACGACGCTGACAAGGGTAGGACAGGAGGATGAATCACTGACGACGCTGACAAGGGCAGGACAGGAGGATGAATCACTGACGACGCTGACAAGGGCAGGACAGGAGGATGTGTAGATGTAGTGTACAATTATATAAGACAGTCTGATGTTTGGTAATTGGTTCAGTGTGTACATTTGTTACCCCACTCCTGTCCCCACCTCCCCCCACCCCCTCTCCCTCCCTCCCGTCCCTCGAGAGAGAGAGAATTTCTCTCTGCTGGGTGCAAGTAGACTGTTCTGGCGGCATAATGAAAAAAAAAATAGAACGCAGATAACTTTAAACTGAAGGACTGATCACATCGACTCCAGGCTGAGGGACTGATTACCTCAATCTTCTGAACTTGAACCATTCTTCTCTGTACTGGACTGAGGAAACCACTGGTTGGCGAAACGTTTCCACAAGTGTAATTCATCATTCTGTCGGTTCTCTGAACCATTTATCTACAGCTTTAATTAATACTGAAGACGGAACACTGCCACCAGCGGTACGCCTCAATAACTTCAAATAAGTAGTCATAAATGATCGCTAAAAAGTAATCACAAACAAGTAATCACAAACAAGTAATCACAAACAAGTAATCACAAACAAGTAATCACAAACAAGTAATCACAAACAAGTAACCACAAACAAGTAACCACAAACAAGTAATCACAAACAAGTAATCACAAACAAGTAACCACAAACAAGTAACCACAAACAAGTAATCACAAACAAGTAATCACAAACAAGTAACCACAAACAAGTAATCACAAACAAGTAATCACAAACAAGTAACCACAAACAAGTAACCACAAACAAGTAATCACAAACAAGTAATCACAAACAAGTAACCACAAACAAGTAATCACAAACAAGTAATCACAAACAAGTAATCACAAACAAGTAACCACAAACAAGTAATCACACACACAACAGTTGAAAAATCACATGCAAAAAAAAATATCAGTAGAATTTATTTTTGACCTTCAGTACCCAGTCATATCTACTCTTGAAACTGTGTATAGCGTTTGTCCCCACCACCTCATTCTTAATCTAGTACATTTCACTGTAAGATAACCAAGGTGAACAAAGGGATAACCAGAGTGGAGCGAACAAAGGTATAACCAAAGTGAACGATGATATCCCTTCGACTTTCACTACCTTAAACTCTTTCTTCAAATTAACATACGAAGGTCACTGACCACCTGAGGAATATAATTAAAAATAAGATAATCAGAGGTTAAAACAAATACGCTCTCATATTTACTGAAAATTATAGAATTATACTTAAATAACAATTATCTTAATAAACTCTTATTCAAGGACACAACTGGGAGAGATTATTATTAATAAGAGCGACTGAATTTATAGGGAAATTATAAGTGGGTGCGAGACAGACTGTGATATTACTTACAAGAATAAAAAGGCACAATACCGTGACTGGAACAATACACAAATAACCCGCACATAGGAGAGAGGAGCATCCCACGACGTTTAGGTCCGACTTGAAGCATTTACTAAGTCACACTATGACTGTAAATGGTCCAAGTCGAAACGAAACGTTGTCTTAAGTTTCTCTCTCCTACGTGCGGGTTATTTGTGCAATGTTCCAGTCACGGTATTGTGCTTTTTAATTCTTTAAGTATCTTCTAATTTAGTTTTGTAGTCTATTAAAACTATTTCATTCCCAGTATTATCTTTATTTATGTTGAAAATGGTATAAAATACCGACAAGTTGAAGATTAAGACACATGTGCAACAGTTGGGTGTCTTTATTGTTGCAACGTTTAACCTCCACAGTAGGCGTCTTCAGTCAAATACAGAGGCATCTTCACCAAGACTGAGGGTCTGATTACCTCATCTTTTGTATATAGTTCTACTGTCTTTAAACTATGTCCTAGAATCTGTATTGATAAAGCCACTGGATGGCGAAACGTCTACAATAAAGATACCCAGATGTTTGTACTTGTGTCTAAATTTTCACCTCTGTATTGTACTAGACTGAGGAAGACCACTGTGTAGGTGAAACGTTTCCTCAATAAAGACACCCAACTGTTGCACATGTGTCTTACTTATCAACTTGTCGGTATTTTATATCATTATCAACATGACTTCTGGCGTCTTGAGTCTTATCATATCTACTCTCAGAGTTGTGTAGTGAGTCTGTCTGCACCACAACGCACGAGATGTTCTGATAAACAGGTTTATGTAGTAGTAACTTAGCGTGGTGCATTTGCCAAGCCAACACCTGCAACTGCAGGACAAGCAACTTTCTCCCACGAATACCTACCACGAACAATGTCACGGACACCTGCCACGAATGGCAGCCACGGACAGCTACTACTAAGAAATACCAATAGGAACCTCGAACGACTGCCAGAGAGAGTTAGAATTTTCGTATAACTTCCCCATGGTTGCAAACCACTGAGAAAATAAGCGACTGCCATGAATAAATGCCACGGACACCTGCCACGGCGGGCTGGAATTTTAGCAAGAACTGCAGTGTAACCTCCTGAGGGCTGATAAATAACAAAGCCAGAGTAGTAAAAACTAGCAGCCAATCCGGACACTTCAAATGACGATCCCCGGCCGTCTTAATTGTATATTTTAACGTCAATTGGTGCGCAGGAAGGTGATAAAAAGCACTGACGTCTGCCAATCAGGTCTCGCTGACGGGATCTACCAGCAGACCCGCAGGCAGACACTTTATTGAACATCTCGCTTCAAAGTAGGGACGAAGGGGGTAGCGGGGTGGAGGTTCTTGCTCTTAATGGACTCTTGATCCGCGGAACTGGAGAGTTACCCTTTCTTTCCAAGGATCATACAAAGTTGCCTTCCTTTGGCGTTGTATGACCCTTACTGGCTTAGAGCTTCCCCACGATGATGATGATGATGATGATGATGATGATGATAATAATAATAATATTAATAATAGCAATAATAATAATAATAATAATAATAATAATAATAATAATAATAATAGCAATAATGATAATAGCAGCAATAATAAAAATAAAAATAATAATAATAACAGTAATCAAAATAATAAAGCACACAGCTCAATTTTCCTTGAGGTGTTAAACAACGTATATTTAACAACGAAGACGTAAACTAAAACATGTGACAGGAAGATTGGTGAGGCATCAGGATGTGTGGAGGACACACAAGGTGCAACAGGATGTGTGGAGGACACACAAGGTGCATCAGGATGTGTGCAGGACACACAAGGTGCATCAGGATGTGTGGAGGACACACAAGGTGCATCAGGATGTGTGGAGGACACACAAGGTGCATCAGGATGTGTGGAGGACACACAAGGTGCAACAGGATGTGTGGAGGACACACAAGGTGCATCAGGATGTGTGGAGGACACACAAGGTGCAACAGGATGTGTGGAGGACACACAAGGTGCATCAGGATGTGTGCAGGACACACAAGGTGCATCAGGATGTGTGGAGGACACACAAGGTGCATCAGGATGTGTGCAGCACACACAAGGTGCAACAGGATCTGTGGAGGACACACAAGGTGCATCAGGATGTGTGCAGGACACACAAGGTGCATCAGGATGTGTGCAGGACACACAAGGTGCATCAGGATGTGTGCAGGACACACAAGGTGCATCAGGATGTGTGCAGGACACACAAGGTGAATCAGGATGTGTGGAGGACACACAAGGTGCATCAGGATGTGTGGAGGACACACAAGGTGCATCAGGATGTGTGGAGGACACACAAGGTGCATCAGGATGTGTGCAGGACACAAAAGGTGCATCAGGATGTGTGGAGGACACACAAGGTGCATCAGGATGTGTGCAGGACACACAAGGTGCATCAGGATGTGTGGAGGACACACAAGGTGCATCAGGATGTGTGGAGGACACACAAGGTGCATCAGGATGTGTGGAGGACACACAAGGTGCATCAGGATGTGTGGAGGACACACAAGGTGCATCAGGATGTGTGGAGGACACACAAGGTGCATCAGGATGTGGAGGACACACAAGGTGCATCAGGATGTGTGGAGGACACACAAGGTGCATCAGGATGTGTGCAGGACACACAAGGTGCATCAGGATGTGTGGAGGACACACAAGGTGCATCAGGATGTGTGGAGGACACACAAGGTGCATCAGGATGTGTGGAGGACACACAAGGTGCATCAGGATGTGTGGAGGAAACACAAGGTGCATCAGGATGTGTGCAGGACACACAAGGTGCATCAGGATGTGTGGAGGACACACAAGGTGCATCAGGATGTGTGCAGGACACACAAGGTGCATCAGGATGTGTGCAGGACACACAAGGTGCATCAGGATGTGTGGAGGACACACAAGGTGCATCAGGATGTGTGGAGGACACACAAGGTGCATCAGGATGTGTGGAGGACACACAAGGTGCATCAGGATGTGTGGAGGACACACAAGGTGCATCAGGATGTGTGGAGGACACACAAGGTGCATCAGGATGTGTGGAGGACACACAAGGTGCATCAGGATGTGTGGAGGACACACAAGGTGCATCAGGATGTGTGGAGGACACACAAGGTGCATCAGGATGTGTGGAGGACACACAAGGTGCATCAGGATGTGTGGAGGACACACAAGGTGCATCAGGATGTGTGGAGGACACACAAGGTGCATCAGGATGTGTGGAGGACACACAAGGTGCATCAGGATGTGTGCAGGACACACAAGGTGCATCAGGATGTGTGCAGGACACACAAGGTGCATCAGGATGTGTGGAGGACACACAAGGTGCATCAGGATGTGTGGAGGACACACAAGGTGCATCAGGATGTGTGCAGGACACACAAGGTGCATCAGGATGTGTGCAGGACACACAAGGTGCATCAGGATGTGTGCAGGACACACAAGGTGCATCAGGATGTGTGGAGGACACACAAGGTGCATCAGGATGTGTGCAGGACACACAAGGTGCATCAGGATGTGTGGAGGACACACAAGGTGCATCAGGATGTGTGCAGGACACACAAGGTGCATCAGGATGTGTGCAGGACACACAAGGTGCATCAGGATGTGTGGAGGACACACAAGGTGCATCAGGATGTGTGGAGGACACACAAGGTGCATCAGGATGTGTGGCAGGACACACAAGGTGCATCAGGATGTGTGGAGGACACACAAGGTGCATCAGGATGTGTGGAGGACACACAAGGTGCATCAGGATGTGTGGAGGACACACAAGGTGCATCAGGATGTGTGGAGGACACACAAGGTGCATCAGGATGTGTGCAGGACACACAAGGTGCATCAGGATGTGTGGAGGACACACAAGGTGCATCAGGATGTGTGCAGGACACACAAGGTGCATCAGGATGTGTGCAGGACACACAAGGTGCATCAGGATGTGTGCAGGACACACAAGGTGCATAAGGATGTGTGCAGGACACACAAGGTGCATCAGGATGTGTGGCAGGACACACAAGGTGCATCAGGATGTGTGGAGGACACACAAGGTGCATCAGGATGTGTGCAGGACACACAAGGTGCATCAGGATGTGTGCAGGACACACAAGGTGCATCAGGATGTGTGCAGGACACACAAGGTGCATCAGGATGTGTGGAGGACACACAAGGTGCATCAGGATGTGTGCAGGACACACAATGTGCACCAGGATGTGTGGAGGACACACAAGGTGCATCAGGATGTGTGGAGGACACACAAGGTGCATCAGGATGTGTGCAGGACACACAAGGTGCATCAGGATGTGTGGAGGACACACAAGGTGCATCAGGATGTGTGCAGGACACACAAGGTGCATCAGGATGTGTGCAGCACACACAAGGTGCATCACGATGTGTGGAGGACACACAAGGTGCATCAGGATGTGTGGAGGACACACAAGGTGCATCAGGATGTGTGCAGGACACACAAGGTGCATCAGGATGTGTGGAGGACACACAAGGTGCATCAGGATGTGTGGAGGACACACAAGGTGCATCAGGATGTGTGGAGGACACACAAGGTGCATCAGGATGTGTGGAGGACACACAAGGTTCATCAGGATGTGTGGAGGACACACAAGGTGCATCAGGATGTGTGGAGGACACACAAGGTGCATCAGGATGTGTGGAGGACACACAACGTGCATCAGGATGTGTGGAGGACACACAAGGTTCATCAGGATGTGTGGAGGACACACAAGGTGCATCAGGATGTGTGGAGGACACACAACACACACACAAGGTGCATCAGGATGTGTGGAGGACACACAAGGTGCATCAGGATGTGTGGAGGACACACAAGGTGCATCAGGATGTGTGGAGGACACACAAGGTGCATCAGGATGTGTGGAGGACACACAACAAGGTGCATCAGGATGTGTGGAGGACACACAAGGTGCATCAGGATGTGTGGAGGACACACAAGGTGCATCAGGATGTGTGGAGGACACACAAGGTGCATCAGGATGTGTGGAGGACACACAAGGTGCATCAGGATGTGTGGAGGACACACAAGGTGCATCAGGATGTGTGGAGGACACACAAGGTGCATCAGGAAGTGTGGAGGACACACAAGGTGCATCAGGATGTGTGGAGGACACACAAGGTGCATCAGGATGTGTGGAGGACACACAAGGTGCATCAGTTGTTAATTCTTATGGCTAGCTTAACACGGGTCTTATAAATCTTATCTGAGGTAGTGGCAACAAAATTAAGAATTAGACACATATGCAACATCTAGGTATCTTTATTCTAGACGTTTCGCCATCCAGTGGCTTCATCAGTACAAATTCAAGGACATAATGTGAAGACAGTAAAACTATTTACAAAAGATGAGGTAATCAGTCTTGGAGGTTGTGAGGAGAACCGTAGTCTCTTCAAGACTACGGTTCTAATCACCAACTTCAAGACTGAGGGACTGATAACCTCATCTTTCGTATATAGTTCTACTGTCTTCACATTATGTCCTAGAATTTGTACTGATAAAGCCACTGGATGGTGAAACACGTCTACAGTTAAAATACCCAGATGTTGTACATGTGTCTAGTTCTTCATCAATGTACCTCCCTTAAAGGGCCTCAGTGTCCATAATTTGTGATATTAACTTATCAACAAGCCTTTTTTTTTTTTTTTTTTGCAAACTGACTTAAAAAGTGATCACTGGCGAGGAGCTTTTTGGAAAGGGGAGAGGTGGAGCGGGGACGGGGGAAGGGAGAGATGGAGGGGGACCGGGTAAGGGAGAGATGGAGGGGGACGGGGGAAGGGAGAGATGGAGGGGGACGGGGGAAGGGAGAGGTGGAGGGGGACGGGGGAAGGGAGAGATGGAGGGGGACGGGGGAAGGGAGAGATGGAGGGGGACGGGGGAAGGGAGAGGTGGAGGGGGACGGGGTAAGGGAGAGATGGAGGGGGACGGGGGAAGGGAGAGATGGAGGGGGACGGGGGAAGGGAGAGATGGAGGGGGACGGGGGAAGGGAGAGATGGAGGGGGACGGGGGAAGGGAGAGATGGAGGGGGAGGGGGAAGGGAGAGATGGAGGGGGACGGGGGAAGGGAGAGATGGAGGGGGAAGGGGAAAGGGAGAGATGGAGGGGGACGGGGAAAGGGAGAGGTGGAGGGGGACGGGGGAAGGGAGAGATGGGGGGGGACGGGGGAAGGGAGAGATGGAGTGGGGACGGGGGAAGGGAGATGGAGGGGGACGGGGGAAGGGAGAGATGGAGGGGGGACGGGGGAAGGGAGAGGTGGAGGTGGGACGGGGAAGGGAGAGATGGAGGGGGACGGAGGAAGGGAGAGATGGAGGGGGACGGGGGAAGGGAGAGATGGAGGGGGACGGGGTAAGGGAGAGATGGAGGGGGACGGGGGAAGGGAGAGATGGAGGGGGACGGGGGAAGGGAGAGATGGAGGGGGACGGGGGAAGGGAGAGATGGAGGGGGAAGGGAGAGATGGAGGGGGACGGGGGAAGGGAGAGATGGAGGGGGAAGGGAGAGATGGAGGGGGAAGGGAGAGATGGAGGGGGACGGGGAAAGGGAGAGGTGGAGGGGGACGGGGGAAGGGAGAGATGGGGGGGACGGGGGAAGGGAGAGATGGAGTGGGGACGGGGGAAGGGAGATGGAGGGGGACGGGGGAAGGGAGAGATGGAGGGGGACGGGGGAAGGGAGAGGTGGAGGTGGGACGGGGGAAGGGAGAGATGGAGGGGGACGGAGGAAGGGAGAGATGGAGGGGGACGGGGGAAGGGAGAGATGGAGGGGGACGGGGTAAGGGAGAGTTGGAGGGGGACGGGGGAAGGGAGAGATGGAGGGGGACGGGGGAAGGGAGAGATGGAGGGGGACGGGGGAAGGGAGAGATGGAGGGGGACGGGGGAAGGGAGAGATGGAGGGGGACGGGGGAAGGGAGAGATGGAGGGGGACGGGGGAAGGGAGAGATGGAGGGGGAAGGGAGAGATGGAGGGGGACGGGGGAAGGGGGAAGGGAGAGATGGAGGGGGAAGGGGGAAGGGAGAGATGGAGGGGGACGGGGAAAGGGAGAGGTGGAGGGGGACGGGGGAAGGGAGAGATGGGGGGGACGGGGGAAGGGAGAGATGGAGTGGGGACGGGGGAAGGGAGATGGAGGGGGACGGGGGAAGGGAGAGATGGAGGGGGGACGGGGGAAGGGAGAGGTGGAGGTGGGACGGGGGAAGGGAGAGATGGAGGGGGGACGGGGGAAGGGAGAGGTGGAGGGGGGCGGGGGAAGGGAGAGGTGGAGGGGGAACGGGGGAAGGGAGAGATGGAGGGGGACGGGGGAAGGGAGAGGTGGAGGGGGAACGGGGGAAGGGAGAGATGGAGGGGGACGGGGGAAGGGAGAGATGGAGGGGGACGGGGGAAGGGAGAGGTGGAGGGGGGAACTGGGGAAGGGAGAGATGGAGGGGGACGGGGGAAGGGAGAGATGGAGGGGGGACGGGGGAAGGGAGAGGTGGAGGGGGGACGGGGGAAGGGAGAGATGGAGGGGGGACGGGGGAAGGGAGAGGTGGAGGGGGGGCGGGGGAAGGGAGAGGTGGAGGGGGAACGGGTGAAGGGAGAGATGGAGGGGGATGGGGGAAGGGAGAGGTGGAGGGAGAACGGGGGAAGGGAGAGATGGAGGGGGACGGGGGAAGGGAGATGTGGAGGGGGAAGGGAGAGGTGGCGCGGGGACGGGGGAAGGGAGAGATGGAGGGGGACGGGGGAAGGGAGAGATGGAGGGGGACGGGGAAGGGAGAGATGGAGGGGGAAGGGGGAAGGGAGAGGTGGAGGGGGAAGGGAGAGGTGGAGGGGGAACGGGGGAAGGGAGAGGTGGAGGGGGGACGGGGGAAGGGAGAGATGGAGGGGGACATGGGAAGGGAGAGATGGAGGGGGACGGGGGAAGGGATAGATGGAGGGGGACGGGGAAGGGAGAGATGGAGGGGGAAGGGGGAAGGGAGAGGTGGAGGGGGGAACGGGGAAGGGAGAGGTGGAGGGGGGACGGGGGAAGGGAGAGATGGAGGGGGACGGGGGAAGGGAGAGATGGAGGGGGACGGGGGAAGGGAGAGATGGAGGGGGACGGGGGAAGGGAGAGGTGGAGGGGGAACGGGGGAAGGGAGAGATGTAGGGGGACGGGGGAAGGGAGAGGTGGAGGGGGAAGGGAGAGGTGGAGAGGGGACGGGGGAAGAGAGAGATGGAGGGGGACGGGGTAAGGGAGAGATGGAGGGGGACGGAGGAAGGGAGAGATGGAGGGGGACGGGGGAAGGGAGAGATGGAGGGGGACGGGGTAAGGGGGATAAGGGAGAGATGGAGGGGGAAGGGGGAAGAGAGAGGTGGAGGGGGGGAACGGGGGAAGAGGTGGAGGGGGAAACTGGTGAAGGGAGAGGTGGAGGGGGGACGGGGAAGGGAGGGGGAAAGAGAGAGGTGGAGGGGGACGGGGGAAGGGAGATGTGGACGGGGGAAGGGAGAGGTGGCGAAGGGGGACGGGGGAAGGGAGAGGTGGCGAGGGGGACGGGGGAAGGGAGAGATGGAGGGGGACGGGGGAAGGGAGAGATGGAGGGGGACGGGGAAGGGAGAGATGGAGGGGGACGGGGGAAGGGGGAGGTGGAGGGGGAAGGGAGAGGTGGAGGGGGGACGGGGGAAGGGAGAGATGGAGGGGGACGGGGGAAGGGAGAGATGGAGGGGGACGGGGGAAGGGAGAGATGGAGGGGGACGGGGGAAGGGAGAGGTGGAGGGGGAAGGGGGAGGTGGAGCGGGGACGGGGGAAGGGAGAGATGGAGGGGGACGGGGGACGGGGGAAGGGAGAGATGGAGGGGGACGGGGGAAGGGAGAGATGGAGGGGGACGGGGAAGGGAGAGATTGAGGGGGAAGAGGGGAGAGGTGGAGGGGGAAGGGAGAGGTGGAGGGGGAACGGGGAAGGGAGTGGTGGAAGGGGGACGGGGGAAGGGAGAGGTGGAGGGGGACGGGGGAAGGGAGAGATGGAGGGGGACGGGGGAAGGGAGAGATGGAGGGGGACGGGGGAAGGGAGAGGTGGAGGGGGAACGGGGGAAGGGAGAGATGGAGGGGGAAGAGGGAAGGGAGAGGTGGAGGGGGAAGGGAGAGGTGTAGAGGGGACGGGGGAAGAGAGAGATGGAGGGGGACGGGGGAAGGGAGAGCTGGAGGGGGACGGGGGAAGGGAGAGATAGAGGGGGACGGGGGAAGGGAGAGATGGATGGGGACGGGGGAAGGGAGAGATGGAGGGGGACGGGGGAAGGGAGAGATGGAGGGGGAAGGGAGAGGTGGAGGGGGAAGGGAGAAGTGGAGGGGGAACGGGGGAAGGGAGAGGTGGAGGGGGGACGGGGGATGGGAGAGATGGAGGGGGACGGGGGAAGGGAGAGATGGAGGGGGACGGGGGAAGGGAGAGATGGAGGGGGACGGGGGAAGGGAGAGGTGGAGGGGGAACGGGGGAAGGGAGAGTTGGAGGGGGACGGGGGAAGGGAGAGGTGGAGGGGGACGGGGGAAGGGAGAGGTGGAGGAGGGACGGGGGAAGGGAGAGGTGGAGGGGGACGGGAGAGGTGGAGGGGGGACGGGGGAAGGGAGAGGTGGAGGGAGACGGGGGAAGGGAGAGATGGAGGGGGACGGGTAAGGGAGAGATGGAGGGGGAAGAGGGAAGGGAGAGGTGGAGGGGGAAGGGAGAGGTGGAGGGGGAACGGGGAAGGGAGAGGTGGAGGGGGGACGGGGGAAGGGAGAGATGGAGGGGGACGGGGGAAGGGAGAGATGGAGGGGGACGGGGGAAGGGAGAGATGGAGGGGGACGGGGGAAGGGAGAGGTGGAGGGGGAACGGGGGAAGGGAGAGATGGAGGGGGACGGGAGAAGGGAGAGGTGGAGGGGGAAGGGAGAGGTGTAGAGGGGACGGGGGAAGAGAGAGATGGAGGGGGACGGGGGAAGGGAGAGATGGAGGGGGACGGGGGAAGGGAGAGATAGAGGGGGACGGGGGAAGGGAGAGATGGATGGGCACGGGGGAAGGGAGAGATGGAGGGGGACGGGGGAAGGGAGAGATGGAGGGGGAAGGGAGAGGTGGAGGGGGAAGGGAGAAGTGGAGGGGGAACGGGGGAAGGGAGAGGTGGAGGGGGGACGGGGGAAGGGAGAGGGAACGGGGGAAGAGAGATGGAGGGGGACGGGGGAAGGGAGAGGTGGAGGGGGACGGGGGAAGGGAGAGGTGGAGGGGGACGGGGGAAGGGAGAGGTGGAGGGGGACGGGGGAAGGGAGAGGTGGAGGGGGACGGGGGAAGGGAGAGGTGGAGGAGGGACGGGGGAAGGGAGAGGTGGAGGGGGACGGGAGAGGTGGAGGGGGGACGGGGGAAGGGAGAGGTGGAGGGAGACGGGGGAAGGGAGAGGTGGAGGGGGACGGGGGAAGGGAGAGGTGAGAGGTGGAGGGGGACGGGGGAAGGGAGAGGTGGAGGGGGACGGGGGAAGGGAGAGGTGGAGGGGGACGGGGGAAGGGAGAGGTGGAGGGGGACTGGGGAAGGGAGAGGTGGAGGGGGACGGGGGAAGGGAGAGGTGGAGGGGGAGGTGGAGGGGGAGGGGGATGGGAAATAAAGAAATCCATTATCAGATGAACAACAACTTCAATGGATGGATAATATGTTCTTATGTATAACGATATAATGATCAGTCCATTAATGGAGTACAATAGACAAGCTGACGAATAAGACACATGTGCAACACCTAGGTGTCAATAAAGATGATAAATTAGACATATGTGCAACACCTGAGTATCAATAAAGATGATAAGACACATGTACAACACCTGGGTAACAATAAAGATAAGACACATGTACAACACCTGGGTAACAATAAAGATAAGACAACATGTACAACACCTGGGTAACAATAAAGATAAGACACATGTACAACACCTGGGTAACAATAAAGATAAGACACATGTACAACACCTGGGTAACAATAAAGATAAGACACATGTACAACACCTGGGTAACAATAAAGATAAGACACATGTACAACACCTGGGTAACAATAAAGATAAGACACATGTACAACACCTGGGTAACAATAAAGATAAGACACATGTACAACACCTGGGTAACAATAAAGATAAGACACATGTACAACACCTGGGTAACAATAAAGATAAGACACATGTACAACACCTGGGTAACAATAAAGATAAGACACATGTACAACACCTGGGTAACAATAAAGATAAGACACATGTACAACACCTGGGTAACAATAAAGATAAGACACATGTACAACACCTGGGTAACAATAAAGATAAGACACATGTACAACACCTGGGTAACAATAAAGATAAGACACATGTACAACACCTGGGTAACAATAAAGATAAGACACATGTACAACACCTGGGTAACAATAAAGATAAGACACATGTACAACACCTGGGTAACAATAAAGATAAGACACATGTACAACACCTGGGTAACAATAAAGATAAGACACATGTACAACACCTGGGTAACAATAAAGATAAGACACATGTACAACACCTGGGTAACAATAAAGATAAGACACATGTACAACACCTGGGTAACAATAAAGATAAGACACATGTACAACACCTGGGTAACAATAAAGATAAGACACATGTACAACACCTGGGTAACAATAAAGATAAGACACATGTACAACACCTGGGTAACAATAAAGATAAGACACATGTACAACACCTGGGTAACAATAAAGATAAGACACATGTACAACACCTGGGTAACAATAAAGATAAGACACATGTACAACACCTGGGTAACAATAAAGATAAGACACATGTACAACACCTGGGTAACAATAAAGATAAGACACATGTACAACACCTGGGTAACAATAAAGATAAGACACATGTACAACACCTGGGTAACAATAAAGATAAGACACATGTACAACACCTGGGTAACAATAAAGATAAGACACATGTACAACACCTGGGTAACAATAAAGATAAGACACATGTACAACACCTGGGTAACAATAAAGATAAGACACATGTACAACACCTGGGTAACAATAAAGATAAGACACATGTACAACACCTGGGTAACAATAAAGATAAGACACATGTACAACACCTGGGTAACAATAAAGATAAGACACATGTACAACACCTGGGTAACAATAAAGATAAGACACATGTACAACACCTGGGTAACAATAAAGATAAGACACATGTACAACACCTGGGTAACAATAAAGATAAGACACATGTACAACACCTGGGTAACAATAAAGATAAGACACATGTACAACACCTGGGTAACAATAAAGATAAGACACATGTACAACACCTGGGTAACAATAAAGATAAGACACATGTACAACACCTGGGTAACAATAAAGATAAGACACATGTACAACACCTGGGTAACAATAAAGATAAGACACATGTACAACACCTGGGTAACAATAAAGATAAGACACATGTACAACACCTGGGTAACAATAAAGATAAGACACATGTACAACACCTGGGTAACAATAAAGATAAGACACATGTACAACACCTGGGTAACAATAAAGATAAGACACATGTACAACACCTGGGTAACAATAAAGATAAGACACATGTACAACACCTGGGTAACAATAAAGATAAGACACATGTACAACACCTGGGTAACAATAAAGATGATATAAACCTTGATAACTGGTTTAGAAAGACACATAAACAAGCACTAGAACACATCAGAAAAAGTTTCGGACCAAAATGTTTTCTAATATGTCCTAGTGCTTGCTTACGCGCCTTTCTAAATCAATAAAGATGCCCTGGCAGGTGTGACACGTGTGTCTTAATTCACCAATCACACAATTCATGCAGGTAACAGAATTTAATATCACTGTAGCTTTGTGTTATCCATTTCAATTAGTGATGAGCTGCTCGTGGACATTTAGCAAGACTTACATTGACAGTGTCTGGTTCATTTGTAAGTTGTTTCAAGTGAATTAAAATGTTTGCTTCGGTTATCGTACCGCTGACACCGGGAACATACGGTGTACCATTCCGGCAACTAAATTAAGAGGACACTAATTCTCGAGGGTTCGATGCCCGGGCTTGTACCCTTCAAGAGGCAAAAGTTTAGCGATCACAATGATGAGTCGAAACATAGTGAAGGCGACGACTCTGAGACAACAACTACTGTCGTCTCAGACACGCAATTAACAAGTCCATGTGACCTGAAAGATCTTTCAAGAATAACCTAAGATCACTGACGTTACTCTTCGGTACTCGACTGAAGAAGCCTACTGTGTAGGCGAAACGTTTCGGAATAAAAATACCTAACTGTTACACATGTGTCAACCGGTTTATTTCGTGTCCCTGAAGCAAGGTCACGGGGTCATGACCTCGCAGAGCAGTGGAGGATGACAAGAAATGTCAGAACAAAATGTTTAGTGAAGTCTGAGAATTGTCTAGTTAATGTTGCTGCTGTGAGAGACTCAGGATGAAGCCTTCACCACTGCTGTGAGAGACTGAGGATGAAGCCTTCACCACTGCTGTGAGAGACTGAGGATGAAGCCTTCACCACTGCTGTGAGAGACTGAGGATCAAGCCTTCACCACTGCTGTGAGAGACTCAGGATCAAGCCTTCACCACTGCTGTGAGAGACTGAGGATGAAGCCTTCACCACTGCTGTGAGAGACTCAGGATGAAGCCTTCACCACTGCTGTGAGAGACTCAGGATCAAGCCTTCACCACTGCTGTGAGAGACTCAGGATGAAGCCTTCACCACTGCTGTGAGAGACTCAGGATGAAGCCTTCACCACTGCTGTGAGAGACTGAGGATCAAGCCTTTACCACTGCTGTCAGAGACTGAGGATCAAGCCTTCACCACTGCTGTGAGAGACTGAGGATGAAGCCTTCACCACTGCTGTGAGAGGCTGAGGATGAAGCCTTCACCACTGCTGTGAGAGACTGAGGATGAAGCCTTCACCACTGCTGTGAGAGGCTGAGGATGAAGCCTTCACCACTGCTGTGAGAGACTGAGGATGAAGCCTTCACCACTGCTGTGAGAGACTGAGGATCAAGCCTTCACCACTGCTGTGAGAGACTGAGGATCAAGCCTTTACCACTGCTGTCAGAGACTGAGGATCAAGCCTTCACCACTGCTGTGAGAGACTGAGGATCAAGCCTTTACCACTGCTATCAGAGACTGAGGATCAAGCCTTTACCACTGCTGTCAGAGACTGAGGATCAAGCCTTCACCACTGCTGTGAGAGACTGAGGATCAAGCCACTGCTGTAAAAGAACCTCTAAAAGAGAAGCAATGAATGCTCTCGTAAATGACTCACGTTAATTTACAAGATTGCTTCTAGGTGCAACTTGTAAATGCTTCGAAAAAACGTAAAAAAAAAAAAAAAAAAAACATGAATTTTAAAGTTAATTTGTGAACATACGGTGAATAAAAAGAGTCATTTGAAAATACTCTAGTAAATTGTTATGTTTTAAAACAATTCGTAAATTGTAGATGAATGGTTCAGAGAACCGACACGTTGATAAATTAGACACATGTGCAACTCTTGGGTATCTTTATTGAGGAAATGTTTCGCCACACAGTGGCTTCATCAGTCCGTACAAAGGAGGATCTTGAAGAACAGGAGGAGAATGAGGTAATCAGTCCCTCAACCTTGAGTCCCTCCTCCTGTTCTTCAAGATTCTCTTTGTATGGACTGATGAAACCACTGTGTGGCGAAACGTTTCCTCAATAAAGATACCCAAGAGTTGCACATGTGTCTAATTTATCAATTCGTAAATTGTCCAGGAAATTTACTTACACATTTACAAATTTTAATTTGTAAATGCGTAAGTAAATTTTAAAGGCTATTTTAAATATAAATTATAAATGTAAATTATTATTTATAGAGGCAATCTGTAAATGCCTCAGTAAATAAAAAGATTGTTTTAAAACTTAGCTTGTAAATGCTGCAGTAAATGTCAAAAGAGTGAAGGGTCGTCCGGACCCAAATGTCAGTCTGGAGGTCACTCAATATATCCCTGGGAAAGTTTAATGTAAAGACTGGTGTGTGTGTTGGTGGTAGTGTACTGGTAGCGGTGGTGGTAGTGGTGTACTGGTAGCGGTGGTGGTAGTGGTGTACTGGTAGCGGTGGTGGTAGTGGTGTACTGGTAGCGGTGGTGGTAGTGGTGTACTGGTAGCGGTGGTGGTAGTGGTGTACTGGTAGCGGTGGTGGTAGTGGTGTACTGGTAGCGATGGTGGTAGTGGTGTACTGGTAGCGGTGGTGTACTGGTAGCGGTGGTGGTAGTGGTGTACTGGTAGCGGTGGTGGTAGTGGTGTACTGGTAGCGGTGGTGGTAGTGGTGTACTGGTAGCGGTGGTGGTAGTGGTGTACTGGTAGCGGTGGTGGTAGTGGTGTACTGGTAGCGATGGTGGTAGTGGTGTACTGGTAGCGGTGGTGTACTGGTAGCGGTGGTGGTAGTGGTGTACTGGTAGCTGTGGTGGTAGTGGTATACTGGTAGCGGTGGTGTACTGGTAGCGGTGGTGGTAGTGTACTGGTAGCTGTGGTGGTAGTGGTGTACTGGTAGCGGTGGTGGTAGTGGTGTACTGGTAGCTGTGGTGGTAGTGGTGTACTGGTAGCGGTGGTGGTAGTGGTGTACTGGTAGCGGTGGTGGTAGTGGTGTACTGGTAGCGGTGGTGGTAGTGGTGTACTGGTAGCGGTGGTGGTAGTGGTGTACTGGTAGCGGTGGTGGTAGTGGTGTACTGGTAGCGGTGGTGGTAGTGGTGTACTGGTAGCGGTGGTGGCAGTGGTGTACTGGTAGCGGTGGTGGTAGTGGTGTACTGGTAGCGGTGGTGGTAGTGGTGTACTGGTAGCGGTGGTGGTAGTGGTGTACTGGTAGCGGTGGTGGTAGTGGTGTACTGGTAGCGGTGGTGGTAGTGGTGTACTGGTAGCGGTGGTGGTAGTGGTGTACTGGTAGCGGTGGTGGTAGTGGTGTACTGGTAGCGGTGGTGGTAGTGGTGTACTGGTAGCGGTGGTGGTAGTGGTGTACTGGTAGCTGTGGTGGTAGTGGTGTACTGGTAGCGGTGGTGGTAGTGGTGTACTGGTAGCGGTGGTGGTAGTGGTGTACTGGTAGCGGTGGTGGTAGTGGTGTACTGGTAGCTGTGGTGGTAGTGGTGTACTGGTAGCGGTGGTGGTAGTGGTGTACTGGTAGCGGTGGTGGTAGTGGTGTACTGGTAGCGGTGGTGGTAGTGGTGTACTGGTAGCTGTGGTGGTAGTGGTGTACTGGTAGCGGTGGTGGTAGTGGTGTACTGGTAGCGGTGGTGGTAGTGGTGTACTGGTAGCTGTGGTGGCAGTGGTGTACTGGTAGCTGTGGTGGTAGTGGTGCACTGGTAGCGGTGGTGGTAGTGGTGTACTGGTAGCGGTGGTGGTAGTGGTGTACTGGTAGCGGTGGTGGCAGTGGTGTACTGGTAGCGGTGGTGGTAGTGGTGTACTGGTAGCGGTGGTGGTAGTGGTGTACTGGTAGCTGTGGTGGTAGTGGTGTACTGGTAGCGGTGGTGGTAGTGGTGTACTGGTAGCGGTGGTGGTAGTGGTGTACTGGTAGCGGTGGTGGCAGTGGTGTACTGGTAGCGGTGGTGGTAGTGGTGTACTGGTAGCGGTGGTGGTAGTGGTGTACTGGTAGGGGTGGTGGTAGCGGTGTACTGGTAGCGGTGGTGGTAGTGGTGTACTGGTAGCGGTGGTGGTAGTGGTGTACTGGTAGCGGTGGTGGTAGTGGTGTACTGGTAGCGGTGGTGGAAGTGGTGTATTGGTAGCGGTGGTGGCAGTGGTGTACTGGTAGGGGTGGTGGAAGTGGTGTACTGGTAGCGGTGGTGGTAGTGGTGTACTGGTAGCGGTGGTGGTAGTGGTGTACTGGTAGCGGTGGTGGCAGTGGTGTACTGGTAGCGGTGGTGGTAGTGGTGTACTGGTAGCGGTGGTGGTAATGGTGTACTGGTAGCGGTGGTGGTAGTGGTGTACTGGTAGCGGTGGTGGTAGTGGTGTATTGGTAGCGGTGGTGGCAGTGGTGTACTGGTAGCGGTGGTGGTAGTGGTGTATTGGTAGCGGTGGTGGCAGTGGTGTACTGGTAGGGGTGGTGGAAGTGGTGTACTGGTAGCGGTGGTGGTAGTGGTGTACTGGTAGCGGTGGTGGTAGTGGTGTACTGGTAGCGGTGGTGGTAGTGGTGTACTGGTAGCGGTGGTGGTAGTGGTGTACTGGTAGCGGTGGTGGTAGTGGTGTATTGGTAGCGGTGGTGGCAGTGGTGTACTGTTAGCGGTGGTGGTAGTGGTGTACTGGTAGCGGTGGTGGTAGTGGTGTACTAGTAGCGGTGGTGGTGGTAGTGGTGTACTGGTAGCGGTGGTGGTAGTGGTGTACTGGTAGCGGTGGTGGTAGTGGTGTACTGGTAGCGGTGGTGGTAGTGGTGTACTGGTAGCGGTGGTGGTAGTGGTGTACTGGTAGCGGTGGTGGTAGTGGTGTACTGGTAGCGGTGGTGGTAGTGGTGTACTGGTAGCGGTGGTGGCAGTGGTGTACTGGTAGCGGTGGTGGTAGTGGTGTACTGGTAGCAGTGGTGTACTGGTAACGGTGGTGGTAGTGGTGTATTGGTAGCGGTGGTGGTAGTGGTGTACTGGTAGCGGTGGTGGTAGTGGTGTACTGGTAGCGGTGGTGGTAGTGGTGTACTGGTAGCGGTGGTGGTAGTGGTGTACTGGTAGCGGTGGTGGTAGTGGTGTACTGGTAGCGGTGTACTGGTAGCGGTAGTGGTGTACTGGTAGCGGTGGTGGTAGTGGTGTACTGGTAGCGGTGGTGGTAGTGGTGTATTGGTAGCGGTGGTGATAGTGGTGTATTGGTAGCGGTGGTGGTAGGGGTGTATTGGTAGCGGTGGTGGCAGTGGTGTACTGGTAACGGTGGTGGTAGTGGTGTACTGGTAGCGGTGGTGGTAGTGGTGTACTGGTAGCGGTGGTGGTAGTGGTGTACTGGTAGCGGTGGTGGTAGTGGTGTACTGGTAGCGGTGTACTGGTAGCGGTAGTGGTGTACTGGTAGCGGTGGTGGTAGTGGTGTACTGGTAGCGGTGGTGGTAGTGGTGTACTGGTAGCAGTGGTGTACTGGTAACGGTGGTGGCAGTGGTGTACTGGTAGCGGTGGTGGTAGTGGTGTACTGGTAGCAGTGGTGTACTGGTAACGGTGGTGGTAGTGGTGTATTGGTAGCGGTGGTGGTAGTGGTGTACTGGTAGCGGTGGTGGTAGTGGTGTACTGGTAGCGGTGGTGGTAGTGGTGTACTGGTAGCGGTGGTGGTAGTGGTGTACTGGTAGCGGTGGTGGTAGTGGTGTACTGGTAGCGGTGGTGGTAGTGGTGTACTGGTAGCGGTGGTGGTAGTGGTGTATTGGTAGCGGTGGTGATAGTGGTGTATTGGTAGCGGTGGTGGTAGTGGTGTATTGGTAGCGGTGGTGGCAGTGGTGTACTGGTAACGGTGGTGGTAGTGGTGTACTGGTAGCGGTGGTGGTAGTGGTGTACTGGTAGCGGTGGTGATAGTGGTGTACTGGTAGGGGTGGTGGCAGCGGTGTACTGGTAACGGTGGTGGTAGTGGTGTACTGGTAGCGGTGGTGGTAGTGGTGTACTGGTAGCGGTGGTGGTAGTGGTGTATTGGTAGCGGTGGTGGTAGTGGTGTACTGGTAGCGGTGGCGGCAGTGGTGTACTGGTAACTGTGGTGGTAGTGGTGTACTGGTAGCGGTGGTGGTAGTGGTGTATTGGTAGCGGTGGTGGTAGTGGTGTACTGGTAGCGGTGGTGGTAGTGGTGTACTGGTAGCGGTGGTGGTAGTGGTGTACTGGTAGCGGTGGTGGTAGTGGTGTACTGGTAGCGGTGTACTGGTAGCGGTAGTGGTGTACTGGTAGCGGTGGTGGTAGTGGTGTACTGGTAGCGGTGGTGGTAGTGGTGTACTGGTAGCGGTGGTGTACTGGTAACGGTGGTGGCAGTGGTGTACTGGTAGCGGTGGTGGTAGTGGTGTACTGGTAGCAGTGGTGTACTGGTAACGGTGGTGGTAGTGGTGTATTGGTAGCGGTGGTGGTAGTGGTGTACTGGTAGCGGTGGTGGTAGTGGTGTACTGGTAGCGGTGGTGGTAGTGGTGTACTGGTAGCGGTGGTGGTAGTGGTGTACTGGTAGCGGTGGTGGTAGTGGTGTACTGGTAGCGGAGGTGGTAGTGGTGTACTGGTAGCGGTGGTGGTAGTGGTGTATTGGTAGCGGTGGTGATAGTGGTGTATTGGTAGCGGTGGTGGTAGTGGTGTATTGGTAGCGGTGGTGGCAGTGGTGTACTGGTAACGGTGGTGGTAGTGGTGTACTGGTAGCGGTGGTGGTAGTGGTGTACTGGTAGCGGTGGTGATAGTGGTGTACTGGTAGGGGTGGTGGCAGCGGTGTACTGGTAACGGTGGTGGTAGTGGTGTACTGGTAGCGGTGGTGGTAGTGGTGTACTGGTAGCGGTGGTGGTAGTGGTGTATTGGTAGCGGTGGTGGTAGTGGTGTACTGGTAGCGGTGGCGGCAGTGGTGTACTGGTAACTGTGGTAGTGGTGTACTGGTAGCGGTGGTGGTAGTGGTGTATTGGTAGCGGTGGTGGTAGTGGTGTACTGGTAGCGGTGGTGGTAGTGGTGTACTGGTAGCGGTGGTGGTGGTGGTGTAATGGTAGCGGTGGTGGTAGTGGTGTACTGGTAGCGGTGGTGGTAGTGGTGTATTGGTAGCGGTGGTGGCAGTGGTGTACTGGTAACGGTGGTGGTAGTGGTGTACTGGTAGCGGTGGTGGTAGTGGTATACTGGTAGCGGTGGTGGTAGTGGTGTATTGGTAGCGGTGGTGGTAGTGGTGTATTGGTAGCGGTGGTGGCAGTGGTGTACTGGTAACGGTGGTGGTAGTGGTGTATTGGTAGCGGTGGTGGTAGTGGTGTACTGGTAGCGGTGGTGGTAGTGGTGTATTGGTAGCGGTGGTGGTAATGGAGGATACTGGTAGTGTCAATGTAGACTCGCCGTGATAGTGTTGGTAGTGGTTGTGATGTGGTGTGGTAGTAGTATTAGTGGTAATGGAAGATACTGGTAGTGGCACTACAGACTAGTGGTAGTGGTGATGGTAGCTGTGGTGGTGCTTGTGTTAGACGTCACTCTTACATTTCACGTTACAAGCTGTCCTCCTGGGATATGTTTCCCTGACAAACTGCTGTAATTTAGTTTGTTTCCTTACTGGACCTGTTAAATTACACCTCTGAGCTGGAGTTGGTTTTATTTTCTTAAGTAAAATTGATGCATCAGCAGTGTGCTGCTGCACTAGTCTAGATGACAGTTACATATCAGGAACGATACCTGAGGTGTTTCCCCGTCATATTCCATCACACTGGATGAATTTCAGTTGGAGTAAAGGAACGAGGAGAGGGGAGGGAGGGCAAGAGAGAAGGAATAGTGGAGAGAAAGTGGAAAGAGGGAGAGCGGAAGAAGAGAGGGGTGGAAGAGGGAAGGGGTGGAAGGAAGGAGGGGTGGAAGGAGGGGTAGAAAGAGGGAGGGTGGAAGAAGGGAGGGGTGGAAGAAAGGAGGGGTGAAAGGAAAGACGGGTGAAAGGAGGGAGGGCGGTAGAAGGGAGGGGTGGAAGAAGGGAGAGGTGGAATAAGGGAGGGGTGGAAGAAGGGAGGGGTGGAAGGGAGAGGTGGAAGAAGGGAGGGGTGGAAGAAGGGAGGGGTGGAAGGAGGGAGGGGTGGAAGAAGGGAGACGTAGAAGAAGGGAGGGGTGGAAGAAGGGAGGGGTGGAAGAAGGGAGGGTGGAAGGAAAGAGGAAGGAAGGTTCAGTTTCCTGTTTTTATCAAAATTTTCTTAATGACTCTTGAAGTCGCAACAAGTGACCTTTTCAACCTCCTCTTTACTCTTACCCTTCTCATCCTCTTCCTCATTCTTCCTCTATCACTTTCTTACATGTGTGGTCTCGGGACCCGCTTCATTACTGGTCCCTCTGGTCTTGATAAAAATTATCATTTCTATCCAAACTGTGAATAATTCGAACACCCTCAGACTCCTCTGTTCGCTTCAAATTATCTGAGCACCTTCCTGAATGTACAGTTAACGTTCAACTGTCTCGTTATACCCGCTACGCAATTATATATTCTTTATTGATGTTCTGTTGAGTGTTCAACTTGTTATCCAATGATGGAGGAGACGATGCTTACGTGTATTGTACATATAACTTACAGCACATATTGTGGGGCTAATATACATGTCTTGTGTGCTTAGATGCAACGTGAGATGGTGTGTGTGTGTTTGTGTGTGTGTGTGTGTGTGTGTGTGTGTGTGTGTGTGTGTGTGTGTGTGTGTGTGTGTGTGTGTGTGTGTGTGTGTGTGTGTGTGTGTTTGTAAAACAGAGGGGGAGGAATTTTTATTTAGCCATACTGAAAACATCCGCAGTGTGCTGCAACCCTGTTCCAGGTGATAGTTACAGTGGGAATAAAAAGCTGCTTTCCCTGTGACATTCCATCACACAGGAGGGTCAGCCTGAAATGTGTCAGTCCGAGCTGGGACACTTCACCAGTGTTAGAATGAGCTGAGAGACTTCAGTAGTGTCAGCTTGAGCTGGGAGACTTCAGCAGGGTGATGAACATATAAAGTATTCCAGTGAAGGTTCATCAGCTACGACAGTTTCAAAGGTTGTCTTCCAGCACAGCTGCAGTTACTATAACTCGGGAATTACCATCTCTCAAGATGACCCATACCAGACACAGGAGAAATGGAATTTTTATGCAGATATCTCCATCATACCAGGAAGAAAAATTATACGCAGTAAACAAAGGAAGAGAGAGAGGTGGAAGAGGGAGGGGAAAGAGGAGAGAGGATGAGGAGAGTGGGGAGAGGGGAGAGGGAACGGGTAGCAGCTGATAAAGTGGGAGTCAGTTATTGGTTTAGATGTGGTGAAGGGTGTTTTGTGCATGCTGATATTATTCTCTCTGTCTCTGTCTCTCTCTGTCTCTCTCTCTCTCTCTCTCCCTCTCTCTTCTCGCCCTCCTCTTCCCTCTCCGCTTGACCTATTTATTTTCTGCTCCGACTGCTTCTCATCTCGTGTTCATTGTCTCCTCTTAATCCTCCATTGTCCTCCCTCCACCATTCGTTATTCTTCCACCTCTTTATTACTGTTTTCCTATTTGCTACTCAGATTTTTAACTTCTTACCATATCTCTTTCTCTCCCTTTCTCTGTCTTTCTCTTTCTCTTTCATTTTACTGTAATTTAATTTAGAAGGTTCTATTCGTTAATGCTTAATATTACTTCATATTAAATTATCAATTTTATCACCTACTTCCTGTTTAGTCTTAAATCTTACTGGCACTGCCTTTACTACCTGCCTCTTTATGCTGATATTAATGTAATAATAATACTAATAATAATTTAGTAACAGTGGTACTACTAAAACTAATAAGAACTATGAGATTACTACTACTACTACTACTACTACTACTACTACTACTAATAATAATAATAATAATAATAATAATAATAATAATAATAATAATAATAATGCTATTAATAACAATAGTAAAATAATAATAATAAACAGTAATAATAGTTTATATATTTAATATTTTTCTTTTATTTATTTAGTGAGAGTTTATCAGTGGTACTTCCAGTCATGTTCTTAGTCTTGTAATTGTGAGTCGTGGCTCCTTGGTGAGGGGAAAGTTGTGTGACGGGGAAGGCGGAGGTGGTGAGGGGAGAGGGAAGGAGGGGGATGGCGACGAGAAGAGAGGGGAGGAGAGAGGTACTTGAGGAGAGGGTCAGGTAAGACTGGAGAATACTTCATATTATTATTATTATTATTATTATTATTATTATTATTATTATTATTATTATTATTATTGTTAGCAGTAGTAGCAGCAGCAGTATCTTATAAAATTTTATTATTATTTGTAACAACTCGATAAATTCCTCAAGTCTGTTCCTGATAAGCCGGGCTGTGGTGCATACGTGGGACTGCTAGTGGAGGGCACCAATAGTATGATCAATCAGGTCAGCAACCAAGAGACTTGGTCTGGGACCGGCAAGCAGGGGCGGTGAACCACGGAAGCAATTGCAGGTAACCTATCATCATAATAGGAGAGAACCAGTGTAGGGTAAGGTAATTTTGTATACACCAGCAGTGTGCTGCTACACTACTCAGTACGATAGTTACACAGTGGGAACACCAGCAGTGTGCTGCTACACTACTCAGTACGATAGTTACACAGTGGGAACACCAGCAGTGTGCTGCTACACTACTCAGTACGATAGTTACACAGTGGGAACACCAGCAGTGTGCTGCTACACTACTCTGTACGATAGTTACACAGTGGGAACGCTAGCAGTGTGCTGCTACACTACTCTGTATGATAGTTACACAGTGGGAACACCAGCAGTGTGCTGCTACACTACTCTGTACGATAGTTACACAGTGGGAACGCTAGCAGTGTGCTGCTACACTACTCTGTATGATAGTTACACAGTGGGAACACCAGCAGTGTGCTGCTACACTACTCTGTACGATAGTTACACAGTGGGAACGCTAGCAGTGTGCTGCTACACTACTCTGTATGATAGTTACACAGTGGGAACACCAGCAGTGTGCTGCTACACTACTCTGTATGATAGTTACACAGTGGGAACGCTAGCAGTGTGCTGCTACACTACTCTGTATGATAGCTACACAGTGGGAACACCAGCAGTGTGCTGCTACACTACTCTGTATGATAGTTACACAGAGGGAACACCAGCAGTGTGCTGCTACACTACTCTGTATGATAGTTACACAGTGGGAACACCAGCAGTGTGCTGCTACACTACTCTGTATGATAGTTACACAGTGGGAACACCAGCAGTGTTATGCTACACTACTCTGTATGATAGTTACACAGTGGGAACACCAGTAGTGTGTAGCTACACTACTCTGTATGATAGTTACACAGTGGGAACACCAGCAGTGCGTAGCTCTACTATATGACAGTTACACAGTGGGAACACCAACAGCGTGTAGCTGGCCTACTTTATATGATAGTTACACAGTGGGAACACCAGCAGTGTGCTGCTGCACTACTCTGATAATTACACAGTGGGAACACCAGCTCTACTATATGATAGTTACACAGTGAGAACACTAACAGTGTATAGCTATACTACACTTAATAACAGTAACAGAGTGGGAACTAAAGCTAGCTGTTTTGCCTGCCATACATTATTATTATTATAATCAAAAAAGAAGCGCTAAGCCACAAGGACTATACAGCGCTGCAGGGCAGGAAGGAAGCGAGGGCATCAGGTGGCAAAAGGGAGATGGATGAGTAATAGGTTACGGATAACAGCGGGGTAGTGGATGCCTGTCATACAGACTGTGCTAGATACATCAGGCAGAGAAATGTGTTAACCTGAGCTGGGAGACTTCAGTAAGGCAGTGAGG
The DNA here is from genome assembly GCF_038502225.1 of Cherax quadricarinatus. Lineage (NCBI taxonomy): Eukaryota > Metazoa > Arthropoda > Malacostraca > Decapoda > Parastacidae > Cherax > Cherax quadricarinatus. The sequence continues at coordinate 13,191,749 of NC_091335.1, read as the reverse complement.
ATATCGTCCAGCATTCCATTAAGAGTTTAACTACCACAGCAGCTTCAAAGGCTTCATTCTAGCAGCAGTGAAGTTATTACTGGGAATTAACATCTCTCAGAATGGTTTATCATACAAGGGAGAAATTAAATTTATAAAGATATTTCTATCATCACAAGGATCAGGAAGGTAAATTCAGAGGGAGGGAGAGAGGGCACTGTTCTCAACCCCCTCTCCCTCACTACATTCTTCCTCCACTTCCTTCCCCTCCCTACACACTTTCCCCCTCCCCTCCACATTACCGCCACCCCTCCCCCCTCTATCAGTTATTGGGAGGTGATCCCCAATATTGTCACTAATCCGGCAACATTGTGATAGGTAATGGATGACTGGCTGGGGGAGGGAAGGGGCATTAGACCTCTCTCTCTCCCCCCTTACTCTTGTCTCTCTTCTACCACTCTCTCCGCTTTTCTCTTTATTTTGCTTACCTCTCCCTGCTTCTTTCTCTTCCCTCCCCTGTTTTACTTTTTTATATCTCACCCTCTCTCTCTATTTTAATCTTTCCTCTATCTCCTCTCTGGCTTCCCTCTCTCACATCTCTTCCCTCTGCTCTGCCTCCTGTCTTTTCTCTCTCCTTATCTCTCATTACAATCTATCATTCCTTGTTCTTGTCTCGCCTCTCTCTCTCTCTCTCTCTCTCTCTCTCTCTATCCCTTTCCTCCTCTGCCTCAAATTGCTCTCCTGTTTCTGTTACGTCTGACAGGACATGTGTTTGTTTCTGTGAGGGGAGGATGGAGGGAGGGAATGTTCAGTCAGTAAGTCAGTAGCTCAGTCGGTACAACTCTTTCACTCTTGTATGTGTGTGTGTATGTGTGTGTGTGTGTGTGTGTGTGTGTGTGTGTGTGTGTGTGTGTGTGTGTGTGTGTGTGTGTGTGTGTGTGTGTGTGTGTGTGTGCGTATGTGCGTGTGCGTGTGTGCGTGTGCGTGTGCGTGTGTGTCCGTGTGTGTGTGTGTGTGCGTGTGTGCGTGTGTGTGTGTGTGCGTGTGTGTGTGCGTGTGTGTGTGCGTGTGTCAGCAACCGAATAGTTACCTTGAAGACTTCGTCTTATAACAGTAGAATCAACGACTGAGCAAATACAACTTTTTTTTTGACAACGTTTCGATACTTTCTATTCTCATCCTCAGGTCTACAAAATAAAATAACATTTGTAGTTATAAGTGTCCCCCAAAAAATAAGAGATTTTTAACATTTAAAAATTTATTGTCTAAAGTAAAAAAAAAAATAGCATATAACTTAATGACCAACATTTTAATATAAAATTTTCTTATGAAATATAAAATAATTGTAAATTATCTTTGTCGGGTTGTAAAGTGAAAGAAGTGAGAATGTGAAGGAGACACTCAACTTATGGGAGTCTTTACTGAGGAAACGTCTCGCCACACAGTGGCTTCATCACTCCAATACGAAGAATGGTGCAAAGAGAGTAGGAGTTTGAGGTAATCAGTCCCTCAGCCTGGAATCGATGTGTTCACTCCATCACTTTTGCAGTACAGTATATGGTCGGAGAAGTGGCTTATATAGTGTAGTCGGGTGAGTGGAGCAGGAGGGGGCGGAGCCAGAGTGGAACTATCCACTAGTATATACCTGGAGAGGGTTTCGGGGGTCAACGCCCCCGCGGCTCGGTCTGAGACCAGGCCTCGTGATGGATCAGGGTCTGATCAGCCAGGCTGTTACTGCTGGCCGCACGCAAACTGATGTATGAACAACAACCCGGCTGATCAGGTACTGATTTTAGGTGCCTGTGAAGACAGCCAGGGGTCTACTGGTAATCCCCCTTATGTATGCTGAGAGGCAGTTGAACAGTCTTGGGCCCCTGACACTTATTGTGTTGTCTCTCAGCGTACTAGTGTAAGTAGGTCTTCGTCCAAAGGTTGGAGAAGCGTTGAAGAATTCCTTGTATCAAGATCCCATGATGCTGCAGTGTCTGACAGATGTGATAAATGATTTAGAAACCGAGAATACGTTCACAACATCAGTTTATACCAAGCCTACATTTACTGGCTTGACAAATACATTTTCCTCTATTATACTAATTCAGTTTAAACGTAATTTAGCAACTCTGGTAACCCGGACTCACCGGATGTGTTCAAACTGTAGGAAACCTCCAGCGAGAATTACGAGTGATCATATCAGAGTCAAGACACAACGGTTTCTGGAGTAACTTTGTTCATACTTATATTGGTAAACAGTTGAATAAAATTTAATGCCCTAAAAAAAGCAAGCATTTATGTGTCCCATCTTTCATTCATTGGGAATTATAGTTATAATATTAGAAACAGGTTAAATATATTTATTAGCGAATATTACACACGATGTCCTCTCGTTATCCTTAGGAATGAAACTGTCCAGAGTTTATTTTTTAAAATTCAGAGGATTCGATCCCTTACAACTTACAGTCGTCTCTTGCATACCAATGTACGTGTACGAGACGTTATTAACGAAGGTGTACGAGACGTTACCAATGTACGTGTACGAGACGTTACCAACGAACGTGTACGAGACGTTACCAATGTACGTGTACGAGACGTTACCAACGTACATGTAAGAGACGTTACCAACGAACGTGTACGAGACGTTACCAATATACGTGTACGAAACGTTACCAACGGACGTGTAAGAGACGTTACCAATGTACGTGTACGAGACGTTACCAATGTACGTGTAAGAGACGTTACCAACGTACGTGTACGAGACGTTACCATTGTACGTGTACGAGACGTTACCAACGTACGTGTACGAGACGTTACCAACGTACGTGTACGAAACGTTACCAATATACGTGTACGAGACGTTACCAATGTACGTGTACGAGACGTTACCAATGTACGTGTACGAGACGTTACCAATGTACGTGTACGAGACGTTACCAATGTACGTGTACGAGACGTTACCAATGTACGTGTACGAGACGTTACCAACGAACGTGTACGAGACGTTACCAATGTACGTGTACGAGACGTTACCAACGTACATGTAAGAGACGTTACCAACGAACGTGTACGAGACGTTACCAATATACGTGTACGAGACGTTACCAACGGACGTGTAAGAGACGTTACCAATGTACGTGTACGAGACGTTACCAATGTACGTGTAAGAGACGTTACCAACGTACGTGTACGAGACGTTACCATTGTACGTGTACGAGACGTTACCAACGTACGTGTACGAGACGTTACCAACGTACGTGTACGAAACGTTACCAATATACGTGTACGAGACGTTACCAATGTACGTGTACGAGACGTTACCAATGTACGTGTACGAGACGTTACCAATGTACGTGTACGAGACGTTACCAATGTACGTGTACGAGACGTTACCAATGTACGTGTACGAGACGTTACCAACGTACGTGTACGAGACGTTACCAATGTACGTGCACGAGACGTTACCAATGCACGTGTACGAGACGTTACCAATGCACGTGTACGAGACGTTACCAATGCACGTGTACGAGACGTTACCAATGCACGTGTACGAGACGTTACCAATGTACGTGTACGAGACGTTACCAATGCACGTGTACGAGACGTTACCAATGTACGTGTACGAGACGTTACCAACGTACGTGTACGAGACGTTACCAATGCACGTGTACGAGACGTTACCAATGTACGTGTACGAGACGTTACCAATGTACGTGTACGAGACGTTACCAATGCACGTGTACGAGACGTTACCAATGTACGTGTACGAGACGTTACCAATGTACGTGTACGAGACGTTACCAATGCACGTGTACGAGACGTTACCAATGTACGTGTACGAGACGTTACCAACGTACGTGTACGAGACGTTACCAATGCACGTGTACGAGACGTTACCAATGTACGTGTACAAGACGCACGTGTAAGACGACGAGGCAGCTGAAGGCCAGAATTAGCTAAATATTTTAGGACAATTCAACTTCTGGGTAAAAGTCTTAATATATAAATAACAAAAAGTTACAATACCGTGACTGGAACAATACACAAATAACCCGCACATAGACAGAAACTTACAACGACGTTTCGGTCCGACTTGGACCATTTACAAAGTCAAACTTAACAAACTTAAGTCACTTACGAGCTTTTATCTTTTTCATTATACGGTAATTTTATTTGTTTTAACTTTAAACTTATAAAATTGTAAATGTTCCTTAAAAATCTCTTAATTTTTTTACACATTTGCAATTCTAAACATTTTTCTTTTGTACACCTGAAGATGAGAAGAGAAAGTTTTGATACTATGCAAAAAAAATAATTTTTTGTTATGCCTATCGTTGGGTCTACTGCTTTATATATATATATATATATATATATATATATATATATATATATATATATATATATATATATATATATATATTATTGTAACCACGACCGAATGGTATTTAATCAATAACAACACTGCAAGGTTCGATCCCCCAGCTAGTCGCAGTGTTGTTATTGATTAAATATCACTCGTTCGTGGTTACAATACTATATATACTGCTCGTGAAGGCTAGTACACCGAACGGGGAATAGAATGAAATTAGCTCTGAGGCATCCACACCATCGTATGTCCTCGGATCACGGTACAATACCCAGCTCTACTGGGTGCGTGATTCTTGTAGGATTGTAGGTCCATTGGGTTAGAGCATCGGGAATATTCGCTCACCATGAGGCGGGCTAAAACAACACAGGTTCAATCCCCCGGTTAGTTGCAGTATTGTTACTGATTAAATACCACTCGTTCGTGGTTACATTACTATATATACTGCTCATAGAGGCTAGTACACCAATCGGGGAGTAGAATGAAATTAGCTCGAGTCACCCACACTATTGTATGTCCTTGGATCAAGGTGCAACACCTAGCTCTGCTGGGTGCGTGATTCTTATAGGATTGTATGGTCCAGTGGGTTAAAGCGTCATAAATTTTTCCTCACCATGAGGAGGGTTAAAACAACACGGGTTCGATCCCCGGGCTAGTCGTAGTGTTGTTATTGATATATATATATATATATATATATATATATATATATATATATATATATATATATATATATATATATTACACACCGGTGGTCTCGCACTAAGGTAGGGTGACCCCTCCCCTTCAAAATAAAAATAAAAAAAATGAACAGTTACCGTCATTCACTCTATCGCTCTCTTGCCAGAAATGTGTTGACATCACATTTCAGACGACACTTTGCAGTACAACAACGCCACCCTTCCTTCAGAGTGCAGGCACTGTACTTCCCACCTGCACCTTCCTTCAGAGTGCAGGCACTGCACTTCCCACCTCCACCTTCCTTCAGAGTGCAGGCACTGTACTTCCCACCTCCACCTTCCTTCAGAGTGCAGGCACTGCACTTCCCACCTCCACCTTCCTTCAGAGTGCAGGCACTGCACTTCCCACCTCCACCTTCCTTCAGAGTGCAGGCACTGCACTTCCCACCTCCACCTTCCTTCAGAGTGCAGGCACTGCACTTCCCACCTCCACCTTCCTTCAGAGTGCAGGCACTGCACTTCCCACCTCCACCTTCCTTCAGAGTGCAGGCACTGCACTTCCCACCTCCACCTTCCTTCAGAGTGCAGGCACTGCACTTCCCCCCTGCACCTTCCTTCAGAGTGCAGGCACTGCACTGTACTTCCCACCTCCACCTTCCTTCAGAGTGCAGGCACTGCACTTCCCACCTCCACCTTCCTTCAGAGTGCAGGCACTGCACTTCCCACCTCCACCTTCCTTCAGAGTGCAGGCACTGCACTTCCCACCTCCACCTTCCTTCAGAGTGCAGGCACTGCACTTCCCACCTCCACCTTCCTTCAGAGTGCAGGCACTGCACTTCCCACCTCCACCTTCCTTCAGAGTGCAGGCACTGCACTTCCCACCTCCACCTTCCTTCAGAGTGCAGGCACTGCACTTCCCACCTCCACCTTCCTTCAGAGTGCAGGCACTGTACTTCCCACCTCCACCTTCCTTCAGAGTGCAGGCACTGCACTTCCCACCTCCACCTTCCTTCAGAGTGCAGGCACTGTACTTCCCACCTCCACCTTCCTTCAGAGTGCAGGCACTGCACTTCCCACCTCCACCTTCCTTCAGAGTGCAGGCACTGTACTTCCCACCTTCACCTTCCTTCAGAGTGCAGGCACTGCACTTCCCACCTCCACCTTCCTTCAGAGTGCAGGCACTGCACTTCCCACCTCCACCTTCCTTCAGAGTGCAGGCACTGCACTTCCCACCTTCACCTTCCTTCAGAGTGCAGGCACTGTACTTCCCACCTCCACCTTCCTTCAGAGTGCAGGCACTGTACTTCCCATCTCCACCTTCCTTCAGAGTGCAGGCACTGCACTTCCCACCTCCACCTTCCTTCAGAGTGCAGGCACTGTACTTCCCATCTCCACCTTCCTTCAGAGTGCAGGCACTGTACTTCCCACCTCCACCTTCCTTCAGAGTGCAGGCACTGCACTTCCCACCTCCATCTTCCTTCAGAGTGCAGGCACTGCACTTCCCACCTCCACCTTCCTTCAGAGTGCAGGCACTGCACTTCCCACCTGCACCTTCCTTCAGAGTGCAGGCACTGTACTTCCCACCTGCACCTTCCTTCAGAGTGCAGGCACTGTACTTCCCACCTGCACCTTCCTTCAGAGTGCAGCACTGCACAGAGTGCAGGCACTGCACTTCCCACCTGCACCTTCCTTCAGAGTGCAGGCACTGTACTTCCCACCTGCACCTTCCTTCAGAGTGCAGGCACTGTACTTCCCACCTGCACCTTCCTTCAGAGTGCAGGCACTGCACTTCCCACCTCCACCTTCCTTCAGAGTGCAGGCACTGCACTTCCCACCTGCACCTTCCTTCAGAGTGCAGGCACTGCACTTCCCACCTGCACCTTCAGAGTGCCACTGTACTTCCCACCTGCACCTTCCTTCAGAGTGCAGGCACTGCACTGTACTTCCCACCTGCACCTTCCTTCAGAGTGCAGGCACTGTACTTCCCACCTCCACCTTCCTTCAGAGTGCAGGCACTGTACTTCCCACCTCCACTTCAGAGTGCCACTGTACTTCCCACCTGCACCTTCCTTCAGAGTGCAGGCACTGTACTTCCCACCTCCACCTTCCTTCAGAGTGCAGGCACTGTACTTCCCACCTCCACCTTCCTTCAGAGTGCTGGCACTGTACTTCCCACCTTCACCTTCCTTCAGAGTGCACTGTACTTCCCACCTGCACCTTCCTTCAGAGTGCAGGCACTGCACTTCCCACCTCCACCTTCCTTCAGAGTGCAGGCACTGCACTTCCCACCTGCACCTTCCTTCAGAGTGCAGGCACTGTACTTCCCACCTGCACCTTCCTTCAGAGTGCAGGCACTGTACTTCCCACCTCCACCTTCCTTCAGAGTGCAGGCACTGTACTTCCCACCTCCACCTTCCTTCAGAGTGCAGGCACTGTACTTCCCACCTGCACCTTCCTTCAGAGTGCAGGCACTGTACTTCCCACCTCCACCTTCCTTCAGAGTGCAGGCACTGTACTTCCCACCTCCACCTTCCTTCAGAGTGCAGGCACTGTACTTCCCACCTTCACCTTCCTTCAGAGTGCAGGCACTGTACTTCCCACCTCCACCTTCCTTCAGAGTGCAGGCACTGCACTTCCCACCTCCACCTTCCTTCAGAGTGCAGGCACTGCACTTCCCACCTGCACCTTCCTTCAGAGTGCAGGCACTGTACTTCCCACCTCCACCTTCCTTCAGAGTGCAGGCACTGTACTTCCCACCTCCACCTTCCTTCAGAGTGCAGGCACTGCACTTCCCACCTCCACCTTCCTTCAGAGTGCAGGCACTGCACTTCCCACCTGCACCTTCCTTCAGAGTGCAGGCACTGTACTTCCCACCTCCACCTTCCTTCAGAGTGCAGGCACTGCACTTCCCACCTCCACCTTCCTTCAGAGTGCAGGCACTGCACTTCCCACCTCCACCTTCCTTCAGAGTGCAGGCACTGTACTTCCCACCTGCACCTTCCTTCAGAGTGCAGGCACTGTACTTCCCACCTCCACCTTCCTTCAGAGTGCAGGCACTGTACTTCCCACCTCCACCTTCCTTCAGAGTGCAGGCACTGTACTTCCCACCTTCACCTTCCTTCAGAGTGCAGGCACTGTACTTCCCACCTCCACCTTCCTTCAGAGTGCAGGCACTGCACTTCCCACCTCCACCTTCCTTCAGAGTGCAGGCACTGCACTTCCCACCTCCACCTTCCTTCAGAGTGCAGGCACTGTACTTCCCACCTCCACCTTCCTTCAGAGTGCAGGCACTGTACTTCCCACCTCCACCTTCCTTCAGAGTGCAGGCACTGCACTTCCCACCTCCACCTTCCTTCAGAGTGCAGGCACTGCACTTCCCACCTGCACCTTCCTTCAGAGTGCAGGCACTGTACTTCCCACCTCCACCTTCCTTCAGAGTGCAGGCACTGCACTTCCCACCTCCACCTTCCTTCAGAGTGCAGGCACTGTACTTCCCACCTGCACCTTCCTTCAGAGTGCAGGCACTGTACTTCCCACCTCCACCTTCCTTCAGAGTGCAGGCACTGTACTTCCCACCTCCACCTTCCTTCAGAGTGCAGGCACTGTACTTCCCACCTCCACCTTCCTTCAGAGTGCAGGCACTGCACTTCCCACCTCCACCTTCCTTCAGAGTGCAGGCACTGTACTTCCCACCTGCACCTTCCTTCAGAGTGCAGGCACTGTACTTCCCACCTCCACCTTCCTTCAGAGTGCAGGCACTGCACTTCCCACCTCCACCTTCCTTCAGAGTGCAGGCACTGTACTTCCCACCTCCACCTTCCTTCAGAGTGCAGGCACTGTACTTCCCACCTCCACCTTCCTTCAGAGTGCAGGCACTGTACTTCCCACCTCCACCTTCCTTCAGAGTGCAGGCACTGCACTTCCCACCTCCACCTTCCTTCAGAGTGCAGGCACTGCACTTCCCACCTCCACCTTCCTTCAGAGTGCAGGCACTGTACTTCCCACCTTCAGGATTCTAATCCGGTTAATCAGTTTTCCCTGAATCCCTTCATAAATGTTACGTTCCCTACACTCCAACAGCAATTCAAGACATAAAAATCACCCGTCTCCACTCATTCCGATCAAAAAGTACTCACACAAGTCTGTTTAATGGATATTCAAACTCCTAGAACTCAAAAATGTTACCCTTCCCTTCAACCCTTCATGTGACGACACTGACACCTTCTTACTGACTCACGAAATCGTAATAATACGATTGCAAACAAACCAGGGTACGGGTGGGGTTTGAACCCATTGCAAGTGAGTCGTGAAGCTCCAGGCTAGTGCGTCTTTGAGGGGACCTGAGTTAGAATTCGTCACAGCCAAGCTGGCGGGAGATTCATCTGTAAAAAACTTTAATTTGTGGTCACAGTGGTTGCACATGCTAACCTCCCTATTGTATAGATATATACGTAGTTATGTGAATCTTATTGTAGCCAGCTTGTGCAGAGACTTACGCACTGGCCTGGAGTTTTACGACCCACTCGCCATGGGTTCACACCCCACCCGTTCCCTGGTTTGTTTACCTCTTTCCTGCAACCCATGAGTTATATGTGCTTTTAGTCATCCTATTTTGCTCCAGTCTCTCTAAATGTCCAACCTACCCCAACAGCCCCTCTTCAGCCCTCTCCATTATACTTTTTGATAGCCCCACCTTGTATTCTCCACGCACTTAGAATCGCTCATATATATATATATATATATATATATATATATATATATATATATATATATATATATATATAAATATATATATATATATATATATATTAAACGCAAGATATATATATATATATATATATATATATATATATATATATATATATATATATATATATATATATATATATATATATATATATATATATATATATACATGTCGTGCCGAATAGGCAGAACTTGCGATCTTGGCTTAAATAGCAACGCTCATCTTGCCATATAAGACAAGCGAAAATTTGTGTATGCAATAATTTCGCAAAATTCATTTTAAACCTAACGAAAAAAAATATATTTCATTGTGTTTGTTTAGTATTAAATTACTATAAACTTATTTAAAATATATTAAATTGGCTTAGGCTAAAATAAATTGTTCTTGTTTTAATAAGGTTAGGTAAGTTTTCAAAGATTCTTTTGGTGCAAAATTATAAATGTTTACATTAACGAAAAAATATATCTTTAAACGTATAAGAGGACTTAATTTTAAATGAGTTCTTGCTAATTGACCAGTTTTACCTATTAGGCAATATATATATATATATATATATATATATATATATATATATATATATATATATATATATATATATATATATATATATATATATATATATAATGGCGACAGCAAGGAACTAGTAACCCACTTCACTGTATAAATTACTAAATATAAAAAGAAATATTTGTTTTTCTTTTAAGGTCACCCTGCCATCGTCAACAACCTGTTACCTGGAGTTTACCTGGAGAGGGTTTCGAGGGTCAACGCCCCCGCGGCCCGGTCTCAGACCAGGCCTCATGGTGAATCAGGGTCTGATCAACCAGGCTGTTACTGCTAGCCGCACGCAAGCTGACGTACGAACCAAAGCCCGGTTGGTCAGGTACTGACTTTAGGTGCCTGTCCAGTGCCTTCTTGAAGACAGCCAGGGGTCTATTGGTAATCCCCCTGATGCATGCTGGGAGACAGTTGAACAGTCTTGGGCCCCGGACGCTTATTGTGTTGTCTCTCAATGTACTCGTGAAGCCCCTGCTTTTCATTGGGGGAATGTTACATCTCCTGCTGAGTCTTTTGCTGTGATACTCCAATACTGAAACTATATATAGTGCCAAAACAAAAGCATTCACACTGCTAAACTCACAAACTAGTATTTAGTCACTTAGCCATAATACCAACTTACCTCATAATTTTGTAATATTTTAAACTTAAGATTTAATCTAAGTCTGCCCGAAATACCTAGCCATGCTAGGTGTTCTAGTGGTACACTCTGTAATTATTATTTTACTACATGTAAACCACACAATAACCAAATTCTGTTAACTCAGCATTGTAATCCTTATAGAGAATAAACTTTGAATTGAATTGAATTGAATAGGGAGTTATTTTGGTGTGCAGGTTTGGTAGGAATCCCTCCAGGACCTTCCAAGTGATGTTTATCACCCTGCCATCGTCAACACGCTATACAAGATGCAAAACTCATATATGAGGGAAATTACCTCCGATAAGGAAGATGCAAAGATATTTTCTCTTCTTCAGTGTGTCTACGAAGGAGAATCCAGCCGCCGCCATGTTGTCTCCTGGTGTCGAACTGAAGAATTTTGTGAATAATAAATAAATTTTAAACATTACCACAGTTTTACAAATTCCCGTATTTACTGTAGAATAATTTAAACTAATTATACACTAATAAAAAATATATTTTTTTATACCAACTTAACCCGAACTGCATAAACAAGAAACATATTGTTAGTTTCAACATAATATCTCTCTGCAATGCCAGAGGGAGGGAGGAGGGGGGATTCAACCCTTTGTGGGTGTGCGCGCCCTCTCGATGCTCATTTGTTTGTGCAGTCTGAGGGTTGGATCCTGTTCCCGGCGCTGTGAATAAGATTGGATCGCATTACTCGGGTATTAACGCCATAAACCTGATGTGAAGCGCTTACTGGCGGCGGGGAATTGTGGAATATCCCGTTAAAACATCCCTCTGTCTTGTGTTGCGAGTTGGTGGCGAAGAATTGTGGGATATCCCGTTAAAACATCCCTCTGTCTTGTGTTGCGAGTTGGTGGCGAAGAATTGTGGGATATCCCGTTAAAACATCCCTCTGTCTTGTGTTGCGGGTTGGTGGCGAAGAATTGTGGGATATCCCGTTAAAACATCCCTCTGTCTTGTGTTGCGGGTTGGTGGCGAAGAATTGTGGGATATCCCGTTAAAACATCCCTCTGTCTTGTGTTGCGGGTTGGTGGCGAAGAATTGTGGAATATCCCGTTAAAACATCCCTCTGTCTTGTGTTGCGGGCTGGTGGCGAAGAATTGTGGGATATCCCGTTAAAACATCCCTCTGTCTTGTATTGACGTGTGATCAATACATAAGTACAGAAATGGACAAAATATACTTACAAAACTGGACAAAACCTGCCTATACAACTGGTCAAAATATACCTGCACACAATATACCTCCACATTAATATAATAATTGGGAAGCGCTAAACTCGCAGGGGTCATACAGAGCCTGGGGACTGGGAGGTACTCAAGTTCCATCCGAAGAAGGGTAGGGCAACATAAGTTCCTTGGATCAAAAGCCCCTCACCAGCATCAAAGTAACCCCCCACCCCATCCCAACACGTCGAAGTGTATGATGCTGATAAAAAATATTCCAGGTGTGTGTGTGTGTGTGTGTGTGTGTGTGTGTGTACTCACCTAGTTGAGGTTGCGGGGGTCGAGTCCGAGCTCCTGGCCCCGCCTCTTCACTGATCGCTACTAGGTCACTCTCCCTGAGCCGTGAGCTTTATCGTACCTCTGCTTAAAGCTATGTATGGATCCTGCCTCCACTACATCGCTTCCCAAACTATTCCACTTACTGACTACTCTGTGGCTGAAGAAATACTTCCTAACATCCCTGTGATTCATCTGTGTCTTTAGCTTCCAACTGTGTCCCCTTGTTACTGTGTCCAATCTCTGGAACATCCTGTTTTTGTCCACCTTGTCAATTCCTCTCAGTATTTTGTATGTCGTTATCATGTCCCCCCTATCTCTCCTGTCCTCCAGTGTCGTCAGGTTGATTTCCCTTAACCTCTCCTCGTAGGACATACCTCTTAGCTCTGGGACTAGTCTTGTTGCAAACCTTTGCACTTTCTCTAGTTTCTTTACGTGCTTGGCTAGGTGTGGGTTCCAAACTGGTGCCGCATACTCCAATATGGGCCTAACGTATACGGTGTACAGGGTCCTGAACGATTCCTTATTAAGATGTCGGAATGCTGTTCTGAGGTTTGCTAGGCGCCCATATGCTGCAGCAGTTATTTGGTTGATGTGCGCTTCAGGAGATGTGCCTGGTGTTATACTCACCCCAAGATCTTTTTCCTTGAGTGAGGTTTGTAGTCTCTGACCCCCTAGACTGTACTCCGTCTGCGGCCTTCTTTGCCCTTCCCCAATCTTCATGACTTTGCACTTGGTGGGATTGAACTCCAGGAGCCAATTGCTGGACCAGTTCTGCAGCCTGTCCAGATCCCTTTGTAGTTCTGCCTGGTCTTCGATCGAGTGTATTCTTCTCATCAACTTCACGTCATCTGCAAACAGGGACACCTCAGAGTCTATTCCTTCCGTCATGTCGTTCACAAATACCAGAAACAGCACTGGTCCTAGGACTGACCCCTGCGGGACCCCGCTGGTCACAGGTGCCCACTCTGACACCTCGCCACGTACCATGACTCGCTGCTGTCTTCCTGACAAGTATTCCCTGATCCATTGTAGTGCCTTCCCTGTTATCCCTGCTTGGTCCTCCAGTTTTTGCACCAATCTCTTGTGTGGAACTGTGTCAAACGCCTTCTTGCAGTCCAAGAAAATGCAATCCACCCACCCCTCTCTCTCTTGTCTTACTGCTGTCACCATGTCATAGAACTCCAGTAGGTTTGTGACACAGGATTTCCCGTCCCTGAAACCATGCTGGCTGCTGTTGATGAGATCATTCCTTTCTAGGTGTTCCACCACTCTTCTCCTGATAATCTTCTCCATGATTTTGCATACTATACATGTCAGTGACACTGGTCTGTAGTTTAATGCTTCATGTCTGTCTCCTTTTTTAAAGATTGGGACTACATTTGCTGTCTTCCATGCCTCAGGCAATCTCCCGGTTTCGATAGATGTATTGAATATTGTTGTTAGGGGTACACATAGCGCCTCTGCTCCCTCTCTCAATACCCATGGGGAGATGTTATCTGGCCCCATTGCCTTTGAGGTATCTAGCTCACTCAGAAGCCTCTTCACTTCTTCCTCGGTTGTGTGCACTGTGTCCAGCACTTGGTGGTGTGCCCCACCTCTCCGTCTTTCTGGAGTCCCTTCTGTCTCCTCTGTGAACACTTCTTTGAATCTCTTGTTGAGTTCTTCACATACTTCCCGGTCATTTCCTGTTGTCTCTCCTCCTTCCTTCCTTAGCCTGATTACCTGTGTGTGTGTGTGTGTGTGTGTGTGTGTGTGTGTGTGTGTGTGTGTGTGTGTGTGTCTTTGTCTGTGTGTGTATTTTGTATGCATTTATACATTATCTCTCAACCCACAGCAGGATTCGAACCTGCAAACTCGGCATCAGAGTACACAGTACTTTATCCACACAGCCAGACTGTGTACTCTTATGCCGAGTTTGCAGGTTCGAATCCTGCTGTGGGTTGAGAGATGATGCTTGTAAATATAAATGTAATATATATATATATATATATATATATATATATATATATATATATATATATATATATATATATATATATATATATATATATAGAGGGAGAGCTACCTCCTACTTTAATAACCACCTTGTGCATGAGATATGGGAAAAGAAAAGGGAGAAGGAAAGGACGAGGGAAGTAAGAAAAGGAGGAGGAAAAGGAGAGGAAATAGAAGGTACTGGAGGAGGAAGGAAGATAGAAATAGTCAGGAGAAAACAAAGTAGGAAAGGGTAGGGGATAAAAGGAAGGAGAGCAAAGAGAAAAGAGAGGAGGAAGAGGGTAGATGGGGAAAGAAAGAGCAAGAGGAGGGGAATGAAGGAAAAGAAAACTAAAATAAGAGGTGAGAGTCCCGGTGACGGGTGAGGGAAGCTGAGACAGCAGAGGAAGCTTTATTACCCCACCATCACCTGCACACAACACCAAGAAAAGAGAGGGAACTCACACAAAAATAAAGAGAGGAAGACTATGTGGAAGAAAATATAAAATGTAATCACAAAAACTCATTAAGGTTCAGAATTCCTTCGCTGGTCAAGGTTGATTTTAGATTTCTAGATTATTATGTGCACCCCATATCCACCTGTGAACGATATCCACCTGTGTATATCCACCTGTGAACGATATCCACCTGTGTATATCCACCTGTGAACGATATCCACCTGTGTATATCCACCTGTGAACGATATCCACCTGTGTATATCCACCTGTGTATGATATCCACCTGTGAACGATATCCACCTGTGTATATCCACCTGTGTATGATATCCACCTGTGAACGATATCCACCTGTGTATATCCACCTGTGTATGATATCCACCTGTGAACGATATCCACCTGTGTATATCCACCTGTGTATGATATCCACCTGTGTATATCCACCTGTGTATGATATCCACCTGTGAACGATATCCACCTGTGTATGATATCCACCTGTGAACGATATCCACCTGTGTATGATATCCACCTGTGTATATCCACCTGTGTATGATATCCACCTGTGTATGATATCCACCTGTGAGCGATATCCACCTGTGTATATCCACCTGTGTATGATATCCACCTGTGAACGATATCCACCTGTGTATATCCACCTGTGTATGATATCCACCTGTGTATGATATCCACCTGTGTGTGATATCCACCTGTGAACGATATCCACCTGTGTATATCCACCTGTGTATGATATCCACCTGTGAACGATATCCACCTGTGTATGATATCCACCTGTGTATATCCACCTGTGTATGATATCCACCTGTGAACGATATCCACCTGTGTATATCCACCTGTGTATGATATCCACCTGTGAACGATATCCACCTGTGTATGATATCCACCTGTGAGTGATATCCTCTTGTGAACGATATTCCCCTGTGGACGATATTCCCCTGTGAACGATATTCCCCTGTGAACGATATCCTCTTGTGAGCGATATTCCCGTGTGAACGATATCCTCTTGTGAATGATATCCTCTTGTGAACGATATCTTCTTGTGAACGATATCTTCTTGTGAACGATATCCTCTTGTGAAGGGTAGCGCAAGGGCACATGGATATACGCAAGGAATGGGAACTAGACCCCGAAAAGTTAATTGAAGTACAATAGAATACCAACTAACACCTTATAACAGTTCCTTATGAGCCGGGTTGTGGTGCATAAACTGAACTGCAGGCGGCGGGCACTAACAGCTTGATCGATCAAGCCAGCAACCAGGAGGCCTGGTCTGGAACCGGGCCGCGGGGGCGGCGACCTCTGGAAGCAACTCCAGGTCAACAAACATATTAAATAAATATCTTACATTTATTTGCACCAGTTAAGACAAATTGTTGACAAATCCCGATGTACTCGTGTTGACTCTTGTGGGGCCGGGTTCCCAGGCGATCTGCGCATCCACACTGTCTTGCACTATCATCCATAGGATGGATATTTGGGTACACAATAAACTAGCCGCTTTGGCGGCAAAATCTGAATCTATTATGAATATTTATATACAATTTGTGTCTTATCTGTTGAGAGCAAATTAGAGATATTGAAGCTACTGTCTTCTGATGAATAAAACACATGTACACCTGGATACCTTTATTACGAAGACATTTCGCCAATCAATGATTTTTCAATACAGAGATTACGTACTGGAGACGCTGGAAGACGAGGTAATCAGTCTCTCTTAATACAGAGGATAACTGTCTAATGTCAAATAAACTAGAAAGTGGAGACGCAAGGAAAGTGATAAAGGAAACAAGAAAGTGATGTCTCTGAATAAGATTTTTCTCAGTAAGACAAGCTGTAATGAAGACTATTCGGATCAGTAACCAGAAAGACTAAATTATCTGGGATAACCCAGATTTAGATTACATTTTGCCACCAAAGTGGCTAGTTTATCGTGCACCCCGATATCCATCCTGGGAGGGTAGTGCAAAGGCACATGGATACACATAAAACCCAGGAACTAGGTCCCGGAAGGGTTAACAGGAGTACATCTGGATTTATATCTTCAGTTCATTTCTTTGTTACAAGCAGTTTTAGGAAATTTGCTTCATATATCTGGTATCTTACTTTTATTAATAAAACATCTTGACATGTCACATAGGTTATTATGGCTAAGAAAGTCAGTGCAGCATGTTACCAATGTGGTCCTTTTATATAACATATTTCCAATGTGGTCCCTTTATACAGCATATAACCAATGTGGTCCCTTTATACAGCATATAACCAATGTGGTCCCTTTATACAGCATATAACCAATGTGGTCCCTATATACAGTATATAACCAATGTGGTCCCTATATACAGCATATAACCAATGTGGTCCCTATATACCGCAGATGTTTGTGTGGGACGTGATCCGCCACACTGGTCTAACTACCAGGTTTCTGGACAAGTTTTCTAAGCTTCTTGGCCGGATATAAAAGAGAGGAGAAAAAAACAAGAAGATTTGTGCGAGAGAAACTGAGTAACGAGTTTATGATTCTGGCCGCTGATGGACGCTGATCCAGCAAGTTCTTCCTGACAGCCTTGTGCACGACTTAGAAAAAGATAAGAAGCAAGAACAGGGGAACGGGAAAATGAGAGAGAGAGAGAGAGAGAGAGAGAGAGAGAGAGAGAGAGAGAGAGAGAGAGAGAGAGAGAGAGAGAGAGAGAGATTGCAAATAAAGTTAGGAATCCTTACTCTAACCTTGCAAAACCCTGTGTAAAAGAGAGAGAGAGAGAGAGAGAGAGAGAGAGAGAGAGAGAGAGAGAGGAAGCATCCTCTTAAGAATGTGGCAGTGATAGACAAACAGTGGTCGAGCTGGTAGTTAATTGTAGCGTGTGTCTGAGGCTGTGTTAGGTGGGGGAGGTGAGGGGTTGAGGGAGACTGACGGGAGAGAGGGAGGAGGAGGGTTTGAAGGAGAGGAGGGGAGGTGCAGGGGTTGAGGGAGGGTAGTGGTAGGGAGGTGGAGGACTGGATGGAGGTGGGGAGCACCTTCGAGGAGCTGGGGTCATCACCTCATTTGTGGTCCTGTCTACCTCATCTTCAATCATATCCCTGAGCGGGCTGCCAGACTAGAACCACTCTGGAGAATACTCACAGGTATCCCACAGGTGTATCACAAGTATGTCACAACAAGTAACCTCCAGGCTGCCTTACACTCCCGTCTCCGCTAGTTTCCTTTACATCAGTTAACACCAACACTGCCACAGGTACGCAACACTGATGGCCATCTTAATACTTCCATATGTTAGCATCCTAGGTGAAGAGTAAGTATAGACGGATTATTAATCCCTACGTCGGACTGCGTGCGGCCAGCAGAAACAGCCTAGTTGATCAGGCCCTGATCCATCGGGAGGCCTGGTCATGGACCGGGCCGCGGGGGCGTTGATCCCCGGAATAACCTCCAGGTAACCTCCAGGTAACCAGGTATAGCAGCAGCAGCAGCAGCAGCAGCAGCACTGATGAGTCTAAACCCTCTTTCTCAAGTTAATGTAAATGCATTCAAAAGTTTCAACATAGCAAGGAAATTAATTCGCTTCAATTTTTCTATGGCAGGAATTTTGCTGGAGTGGAGGGTGTGGAGAGAACCTTCTGCTTCATTATCATGAAAGCCTCTGTTAGACAGTAGTAGTAGTTACACAGTAGTTCACATGTTAGCAAGAGATGGCCTCGACATAAATAATATGGTGGAAAGGTTATCTTCTTAACCTCATGTTCCTCTATTTATTTTCTCTCCTTTATTCCTTCCCACTCCTACTTCCCTTTATCAATATCATTTATTCCTCTCCTACTTCCCTCCATCTCTCCCTTTATACCTTCCTCATCCATTCCACTCACATCATCTTCACTCTATTCCTCCTACTATCTTCAGTCCTCCCGCCTCTACCATCCTCTCTCTTCATCCCTCACCTCATCCCTTCCAGCATTTGCTCCCTCCCTCATCCCTTCTCTTTCCTGGCTTTTCTCTGTCCCAACCCCTCCCACGTCTCCTCTCAGACCCTCTGTTCTCTCCCACCCTCTCTCACTTCCACCCTTCTCGCCCCTCATTCATTTTCCCAACTATTCACATCCCTGCCATTCTCATTCATCACTTTCACTCTTCTCTCGCCCCTGCCCTTCTCATCTATCTTCCTTACCTTTCTCCCAACACCTTTTTGACCTCCCTCTTCCCCAGATCCTCTATTCTGTTATTGGTTTCCAGCCTAACCTTCTCCAGGGGTACAAGTGCCTCTACACGCAGGTATAAAGAGCAGCGATTTCTAGAAAGTCTTCAGCAAAGTTCCTTATAGAATGTCGTATAGTGAAGTGGTCGAGGAGACAAACTTCAGATCAGGATCAATGTGTTGCTGTGTGTCCAGTGTGCTGCTGTCTGTCCCGTGTGCTGCTGTCTGTCCCATGTGCTGCTGTGTGTCCAGTGTGCTGCTGTGTGTCCAGTGTGCTGCTGTCTGTCCCGTGTGCTGCTGTGTCCAGTGTGTGGTGCTGTCTGTCCCGTGTGCTGCTGTGTCCAGTGTGCTGCTGTCTGTCCCGTGTGCTGCTGTCTGTCCCATGTGCTGCTGTGTGTCCAGTGTGCTGCTGTCTGTTTCGTGTGCTGCTGTCTGTCCAGTGTGCTGCTGTCTGTCCCGTGTGCTGCTGTGTGTCCAGTGTGCTGCTGTCTGTCCCGTGTGCTGCTGTGTGTCCAGTGTGTGGTGCTATCTGTCCCGTGTGCTGCTGTGTGTCCAGTGTGCTGCTGTCTGTCCCGTGTGCTGCTGTGCATCCAGTGTGTGGTGCTGTCTGTCCCATGTGCTGCTGTATGTCTGGTGTGCTGCTGTCTGTCCCGTGTGCTGCTGTGTCCAGTGTGCTGCTGTGTGTCCCGTGTGCTGCTGTGTGTCCAGTATACTATTACTTGTCCCGTGTGCTGCTACTGCCTGTGTCGTGTGCTGTTGCTGCCTGTTCCATGTGCTGCTGCCTGTCCCGTGTGATGCTGCTGCCTGTCCCGTGTAATACTGCTGCCTGTCCCTTGTGCTGTTTCTGCCCGTCCCGTGTGCTGATGCTGCCTGTCCCGTGTGCTGCTGCTGCCTGTCCCCATGTGGTCATGCCTGTCCCATGTGCTGCTGATGCCCATCCCGTGTGCTGCTGCCTGCCCCGCATGCTGCTGCTGCCCATGCTGCGTGCTGCTACCTATCCCATGTCCTACTGCTTGTCCTGTATAACAGGCGATTAACTACGCCCACACTACAAATTACATATCTAACATAAGTACAAATCCCTCAGACTTCACAAAAGACCAACTCAGCCACGCAGCACCTGGGTCTGATTCCTGGAATTTGGCTATTGTAAACATCTGCAAAGTATCGTTGGCAGTAGGAGCTTAGATTCAGGTGAAATTCCAGAGAACTTCAGGAGTGCAAACTTATCCCCTCAGTACGAAGGGGAAAAATGCAACCGGTACATCACACGTCATACAAGACTTTCAAGGGATGTTGAGACGCCAACCAACTTGTTTTATGGAAAAACACAACCTAAGTTAATATAGATTTAAAGCAGAAAGATCATGCCTGTCACAACTGTTAAATCCTTACGACAAAATCACCGAGGCTTTGGAAGAAACCCAGAACTCAAGATGTGGTTTACAGCGATCTCGCAAATGTATTTGGCAAATGTGACCATGGAGTAATAGCTCGTAATATGAGGTCAACATGTACAGCAAGAAAAATAAGAGAAATAAATATTCGAATTTCTATCATAGAGAACACAGTGGCAGTAAGCAAAACAAAGTCGCTTTTAAGCAGCGCAAAATTATTCTGTATCCAAAGACACTATTCCAGCACCTTTACCATGCCTCGTAACAGACACAGGTGAAACACTTGTAGCCACAGCTACTTAACATATTTTTACACGATACCAAAATAAGTATGAAAGTTGCCTCGCTAGAAGATACAGAAAAAAAAAACTACAGTCTTCCAATGGGCAAATGAAAATAACATGATTTTCATTTTTGACAAATTTCAATTGCTTAGACATGGGAAGAATGAAGAACTCAAAACAAGCAGAGAATGCACAAAGCAGACAGACCATCTCACAGAACGTAATAAACAGATGTAGGATAAATAATATCGAATGATGCATATAAAACCAATTACAGCAGAGAACAGAAAAAAGAGTGGATAACAAGAACTTTCAAAACAGGAGAAATAACCCCAAAAATGGTAGTATTCAAATCATTTGTGCTCTTACAAATGGTATGAATAGTGTGTACACAGCTTCAAGGCAGGAGAGATATCAGACCTGGAAAAAAAAGATTGTTTACCGCCCTCATACTCAACAAAACTTTAAGAGTCAGATTTAAAATTATGAAAACATGTTATAAAAAAGCTGTTTTTCCCTTAAAAACAGTGCATGATTCAGGCAACATTTTGGTGCTTTCAGTTTCTTTATACAATTTTTCCTAAATTAGAATGTACTGTCTGGAGCGAGGAAGACAGAAAATACCTGATAATATACACCTGGAATATAATGGAGTATTAAGTCTCAAATCTACACAATACCATAGCATCCTCGAGTGAGACATACAGGACGAAGCGTAAATTACATTCAGTGAAAAGCAGGGACGCCAGAGACATAACAAGAGAACGCTGTATCAACATCCGTGGTCCAAGACTATTCAGTATGTTATCAGCAGATATCAGAAATATTGCCTGAAGTAACGAAGTCTTCAAAAGGAAACTGGATCACTATTCTCGTCAAGCGCCATATCAACCAGACTGTGATGACTATGTGACCAGCGGGCCACTAACAGCAACAGCCTGAGTGAGCAGACAATCACCTAGGCAGCTTGACCAAAAGCAGGACTGGTGAGGTACAAAAGCCCTCGAAATTCGTCACAGGTAAATCATAGGTATGGCCCGTAAGGTCTGCTGCTATCATCCCAATGTTACTCTCCCTCTCCTCAACGTTCACCCATCCCTAACCTACTCTCTCCCTCCCTCTCTTCAACGTTAGCCCACCCTTCCTCCATTCTCTCCCTCTCCCTACCGTTTACCCATCCCTCCTTCATATCCATATCCCTTCCCCATATCCCCATACCCACTAACCCTTCTGAGCGTCGGCGCCTTGTCACAACAAGCAGCTAACAGATAAGTGTGTGTGTGTGATAAATTGAGCAGCCATGTTTGGTGGGTTGCATGACCCGAGGGGCGAGCATTCTCTCTCTCTTATACTTTCTCTCACACACTTTCTTTCTCTCTCTCTCTCTCTCTCTCTCTCTCTCTCTCTCTCTCTCTCTCTCTCTCTCTCTCTCTCTCTCTCTCTCTCTCTCACACGCACAGGCTAATGAGATTATCAGTAATGGAACGGGACCTAGCTACCTGGTCTCCCCTCAGGGTGGTTACCTGGTTACCTGGAGGTTATTCCGGGGATCAACGCCCCCGCGGCCCGGTCCATGACCAGGCCTCCCGATGGATCAGGGCCTGATCAACTAGGCTGTTACTGCTGGCCGCACGCAGTCCAACGTACGAGCCACAGCCCGGCTGATCCGGCACTGACTTTAGGTATCTGTCCAGCTCTCTCTTGAAGGCAGCCAGGGGTTTATTGGCAATTCCCCTAATGCTTGATGGGAGGCTGTTGAACAGTTTTGGGCCCCGGACACTTATGGTGTTTTCTCTTAGTGTACCAATGGCGCCCCTACTTTTTATTGGCGGCATTTTGCATCGCCTGCCCAGTCTTTTACTTTCGTAGGGAGTGATTTCTGTGTGCAGATTTGGGACCATTCCTTCCAAGATTTTCCAAGTGTAGATTATGATATATCTCTCCCTCCTGCGTTCCAACGAGTACAAGTCAAGTGCTTCCAAGCGTTCCCAGTAGTTAAGGTGCTTGACAGAACTTATACGTGCAGTAAAGGATCTCTGTACACTCTCTAGATCTGCGATTTCACCTGCTTTGAATGGAGATGTTAATGTACAGCAGTATTCCAGCCTAGAGAGAACAAGTGATTTGAAAAGGATCATCATGGGCTTGGCATCTCTCGTTTTGAAAGTTCTCATTATCCATCCTATCATTTTCTTTGCACGTGCGATCGTGGCACTGTTGTGATCCTTGAAAGTGAGATCCTCAGACATTACTACTCCCAGGTCCCTTACATTATTTTTCCGCTCTATTGTATGGCCGGAGTCAGTAGTATACTCTGTTCTAGTTATTATCTCCTCCAGTTTTCCATAACGGAGTAGTTGGAATTTGTCCTCATTGAACATCATATTGTTTACCGTTGCCCACTGGAAAACTTTGTTTATATCTTCTTGGAGGTTAACCGCGTCCTCAGCAGATGACAGCCTCATGCAGATCCTAGTATCATCCGCAAAGGATGATACGGTGCTGTGGTGTATATCTCTGTTTATGTCTGATATGAGGATAAGGAATAAGATGGGGGCGAGTACTGTGCCTTGTGGAACAGAGCTCTTCACTATGGCAGCCTCCGATATAACTCTGTTGACCACTACTCTTTGTGTTCGGTTTGTTAGGAAGTTGAAGATCCATCTCCCCACTTTCCCAGTTATTCCTTTAGCACGTATTTTATGGGCTATTACGCCATGATCGCATTTGTCAAATGCTTTTGCAAAGTCTGTGTATAATCTCCCCTCCAAATTAGTAACCTAGTCGAACCTGACCTACAATGATCTAGCATGAGCTGCACTGATCTAACGTAACCTACACTGATCTAGGATGACTTACACTAGCCTGCCCCGACCTACATTAAGAAGACAGGCACCAGGGAAAATAGCGTGAGACAAGGAGTAGAGTGAAAGTGCTCAAGCATGCCATGATGGAGCGTGAGGCAGATGCAGTCACTTAATAAAGGTGGAGGAGCCAAAGATAGCTAGAAGCAGGAAGAGAAAGTGTAAACACATAGGAGATCAAAACAAAGAATATAATAATAATAATAATAATAATATTAATAATAATAAGAATAATAACTGTTGATACTGCTGTTGCACAGCATCTACCAGAAGCTCTGGAGTTTCTTACACAAGATAATTCTTCCAGCAAAACTGGAATTAAAAAAAAAGCCATAGTTGCAACCCACAAGTTAGATTAGATGTAGATTTCACCATGCAAGCGGCTAGTTTATTGTGCACCCCATATCCATTAGGTGGACGGTAGCGCAACATATACATACAAAAGAAGCCTAGAAACTAGGCTCTAAAAGCAATTTTAGATATGGGTGGGATTCGACCCCATAGCCCTGGAGTCCTAAAACTCCCGGGCCAGTGCGTTAACCACTGAGCCAGCTGGCTCTGGTATCTTAATTTCAGTAATAGCATACCCAGACATATCATAGGTCATCATAATCCTCAATAAGTGAGTGTCACTTTCTACATCTTGTCAATATTACCCTAACTTTCACTTGTTACCAAGCCTGTTAATCTGTCTAACAGTGCACATGTGTTAGCATTATACCTAATGCAATTCGTGGCTTCATATCAAGAAGTATATATACAAGTCTTAAGGTTATACTTCAGATTATATATCCTAGGTAAGGCCTCATTTGTATCACGCTGTGCAGTTCTGGTCTCCGTGTTACAGAATGGACATAAATGCGATGGAAAATATACATATAAAGATGAAGTTAATTCCGCGTGTCAAGAATATTTCCTACTAAGATGGAGAGCAAAAAATGTTTCTCTCTGCAAAGGGATGGAAATAAAGGGAATATGATTTAAGTGCACAAATGAAAAACAGGTTACTTATATGTTACCTCCAATCGCTTCCAGAGGCCCCCGCACCCCGCCCCCCGACCACCGCCCCCGCCCCCCGCCCCCGCCCCCCTCGGTTACGTCCCAGCAAAGAGGTCAAGTTGTAAAAAAAAAAATAGATTTACAAAGGATATATAAAAGTAAAGTCTTGGCAGAAAACTTGTGGATGAGAGGAACCCATTTGTGAGTAGCGTCACTAAAGTGAGAACTTTGGGTAGCTTTAAAAATACGTTGGTCGAGTACACGAGTGGGTGTGAGTTTGACCTGCCCAGCATGTTCTTATACTTAATGACAGTTGCTCTGTAAACTGTTATGTTGAAAATGGTATAAAATAGTAACAAGTTGATGATTAAGACACGTGCAACAGTTAGGAGTCTTCCATACTACATCGATTAACTACCAGTTATGAGTGAGAAGGGTTGGATCCCAGAGGGACCTGCCTTCTTACTTCTACTAGTGAATCCCGTTCCCTACAATGTCTTCGAGAACTTCCACACCTCACATTCGACAATATTTATTGTTACGTTCTCATGCTTCAGCTTCATAACATTCTAGATCACGTAGCTGAACTTTTCTCCAGGCTGAGGGACTGACCACCTCAGATACTATTTCTCCAAGGTTGATGGACTGATTATATCATCTTCATTCCACTACTACATCTTCTGCCTCTTTATTTGACTAAAGAGGCCTACTGTGTAGGAGAAGCGGTCCAACAACGTAAATGTTCTTATCTACGTTCATGTTACCTGGAAAGAGTTCCGGGGGTCAACGCCCCCGCCGCCCGGTCTGTGACCAGGCCTCATGGTGGGTCAAGGCCTCATCAACCAGACAGTTACTGTTGGCCGCACGTAATCCAACGTACAGACCACGACCCGGCTGGTCAGGTACTGACTTTAGGTGCCTGTCCAGTGCCTGCTTCAAGGCAGCCAGAGGTCTATTGGTAATCCCCCTGATGTATGATGGGAGGCAATTGAACAGTCTTGGGCCCCTGACACTTATTGTATTGTCTCTCATCGTGCTAGTGGCACCCCTGCTTTTTATTGGGGGATGTTGCACCGTCTGCCGAGTGTTTTGCTTTCGTAGGGAGTGATTTTCGTGTGCAAGTTTGGTACTAGTAAGAACATAAGAACAAAAGAATGGAGGAACACTGCAGAAGGCCTACTGGCCCATGCGAGGCAGGTCCCTCTAGGATTTACCAGGTGTATACAGTCAGTTACGGACTTACTCAGACATCTAACTACATTAATATAACATTCTGACAACTTATTTAATTCTTGTACTGATGTAATGGTTTAGAAAACCCACAAGACGAAGAATGAGACACTTGTGCAACATCTGTAAATTTTTACTGAGGAAACGTTTCGCCAGCCAGTGGCTTCTTCAGTCCAACAGAGAGAAAAACGGTGAAAGATTAGTAAGAGAATGAGGTAATCAGTCCCCCAGTCTGGAGTCGATATGTTCCGTCCATCAGACTGATGGACTGAACATATCGAATGAGAATGAGAAAAAATGGAATGAGAAAAAAATGCTATGAATGGGGGTATAAAACAGGAAGGAGGCTGGCAAAGTGGGAGGGACGAGAGGAAGCATGTGTGGAAAGGAGGAAGGAAAGCAAGGATGTGTGGGGCGAGGAGTGGGGGTATTTTTTTTTTCAAGAGGAAGGGAGGAGGATGGGGGTGAGGTGTTGTGGTGGGGAGGGAGGGTAGGAGCCAGGTAGAGGTGGGGGAGTGTTGCTGGAGGAAGGCCTAACGTGGTGGTCACCTACAGGCCTAAGACAATTAGCTGGTGGGGACAGTAATATTTAGTGACCCTTGTCTCCCCTCCTTCCCTCTCCTACCTGTCTCACTAACCTCTCTCATCCACCCATCCCCATTATCTCGCCTCTCTCTCTCTCTCTCTCTCTCTCTGTACAAAACTGTGTGAATGAAAACGTGTGTTTTACGACCTCTCTAGCAGGAGGCTCGAGGCTCATGTCCTGAAGATCACAACACAAAGAGCACCAGTTTCATACTACCCAACTTTGTGTATATTTAAGAGTGTACTTTTCTTTATGTATATATACTATGCAAAAATTTAGAACAATCGATACAAGATGCAAAACAACCACTGGGGGAGCTGAATGATAGTTCTAAGCCTTTCGTGTTGCAATCTAGACATCAGGAGCTTGCAGTGTTGTAGAAATGAGGAGGAAGTCCCAGTAAATTCGTTCAGAGGAACGTTTTTAGCTCGAATAAGCAAAAAACATTCCCCTGAACGAATCTGCTTGGACTTCCGCCTCTTTTCTGCAACAATGCAAGCTCCTGATGTGTCGATTGCGACAAGAAAGGCCTAGAGCTATCATTCAACTCCCCCCGTAGTTGTTTTGTATGCATATATACATTTAGAGGAGGGTGTATATCTCAGTATGTATACAGTGAGAGTTTATTTCAATCCTCATATTAGGAATTAAAGTATTCTTGACAGGTGGTGTACAGGTGACATGCAGCCTTAATGACCCGTGTGTAACTGGATTTAACTCACATAAACCCGCCAATCTATACTACTGAATCCTAAGCCAACGGTTCAGTCCTCTTCCCTCACAGATCCACGACCACATTTTATCACAAAGTTGCTTCCAAAGTTCTACACCAACGGTGCCACATCCCGTGGCATCCTGGGTGACAAGTGAGGATGGGAAGGTGTTTTGTCCCGTCCCTGTTCTCATCTCGTATATATAGTGGCTCTCTTACCTTCGTGTGTTAGTGTGTCACTTGTTAATGGTCCAAGTTGGGCCGAAACGTCGTCATAAGCTTCTTTCTCCTATGTGCGAGTTATTTGTGTATTGTTCTAGTCACTGTATTATTCCACGTATTTCCTTAAGTCACCTGCTGTCTCTGTTCACCTAGCAGTAAATAGGTACCTGGGTGTTAGCCGACTGGTGTGGGTCGCATCCTGGGAACAAAATTAACCTAATTTGCCCAAAATGCTCTGCGTAACAAAGTGTTTTCTACATAATATATCACTGATGTCAACAATGGCCTGTATAAGTTGTATCGTGAATATTTAGAAAAAAAGACTATTATTATTATTTCTGTTCTTATTCAGATTTTAGATTATACCTCTAAAGTGTGGGCAACGTCACTCACCTTGCGAGTCAACAAGCAGTACATATCAACCCAAATACGTACTTAACATTTATTTGATAAACACAACGTCGGTGGCCCGGTGGTCTGGTGGCTTAAACTCCCGCTTCACACACGGAGGGCCCGGGTTCGATTCCCGGCGGGTGGAAATTCCGACACGTTTCCTTACACCTATTGTCCTGTTCACCTAGCAGCAAATAGGTACCTGGGTGTTAGTCGACTGGTGTGGGTCGCATCCTGGGGGACAAGATTAAGGACCCCAATGGAAATAAGTTAGACAGTCCTCGATGACGCACTGACTTTCTTGGGTTATCCTGGGTGGCTAACCCTCCGGGGTTAAAAATCCGAACGAAATCTTATCTTATCTTATTCTGTCATCCTTATCTGTTACACGTATCATAATTTTTACGATCACAACATACATGTATCTCTATCATTACAAATTACCATTGTATAACTGAAGAAAATCATGCATTTGCGATAGTTTATTGAGTTGTGTTGACGGGGGAAAATTTGTGGAGGCAAGTGTTAGTTACACTCACATGATGAGCCACACTGTCCAGCTATCAGTGTTGACAGACCTCCACCGCTGTATTCTGTTAGAGCATCAAACTTTCTGTTGAACTATCAACTCTTCTGTTGAATTCTCGATTATTTTCCGTTGAATTCACAACATTTTTGTGTCAAACTGTCCTTTTCTGTTGAATTATCAAATATTCTGTTGAGCTGTCAATCTTTCTGCCGAATTCTCAACTTTTCTATTGAATTCTCAACCTTTCTATTGAATTCCCAACCTTTCTGTTGAATTCTCAACTTTTCTGTTGAATTCTCAACTTTTCTGTTGAATTCCCAACCTTTCTGTTGAATTCAGAACCTTTCTGTTGAATTCTCAACTTTTCTGTTGAAATCTCAACCTTTCTGTTGAATTCTCAACCTTTCTGTTGAATTCTCAACCTTTTTGTTGAATTCCCAACCTTTCTGTTGAATTCTCAACCTTTTTGTTGAATTCTCGACCTTTCTGTTGAATTCTCAACCTTTCTGTTGAATTCTCAACCTTTTTGTTGAATTCCCAACCTTTCTGTTGAATTCTCAACCTTTTTGTTGAATTCTCGACCTTTCTGTTGAATTCTCAATCTTTGTTGAATTCTCAACCTTTCTGTTGAATTCTCAACCTTTCTGTTGAATTCCCAACCTTTCTGTTGAAATCTCAACCTTTCTGTTGAATTCTCAACCTTTCTGTTGAATTCAGAACCTTTCTGTTGAATTCTCAACCTTTCTGTTGAATTCAGAACTTTTCTGTTGAATTCTCAACCTTTCTGTTGAATTCAGAACCTTTCTGTTGAATTCTCAACCTTTCTGTTGAATTCAGAACCTTTCTGTTGAATTCTCAACCTTTCTGTTGAATTCCCAACCTTTCTGTTGAATTCTCAACCTTTCTGTTGAATTCTCAACCTTTCTGTTGAATTCAGAACCTTTCTGTTGAATTCTCAACCTTTCTGTTGAATTCAGAACCTTTCTGTTGAATTCTCAACCTTTCTGTTGAATTCAGAACCTTTCTGTTGAATTCTCAACCTTTCTGTTGAATTCAGAACCTTTCTGTTGAATTCAGAACCTTTCTGTTGAATTCAGAACCTTTCTGTTGAATTCAGAACCTTTCTGTTGAATTCTCAACCTTTCTGTTGAATTTAGAACCTTTCTGTTGAATTCTCAACCTTTCTGTTGAATTCAGAACCTTTCTGTTGAATTCTCAACCTTTCTGTTGAATTCAGAACCTTTCTGTTGAATTCTCAACCTTTCTGTTGAATTCAGAACCTTTCTGTTGAATTCTCAACCTTTCTGTTGAATTCAGAACCTTTCTGTTGAATTCTCAACCTTTCTGTTGAATTCTCAACCTTTCTGTTGAATTCAGAACCTTTCTGTTGAATTCTCAACCTTTCTAGATTTTGTGGTCGCATATTATTATTTACAGCGTCAGGGGAATAAAAGTCAATAAGGTTTGATCCAAGGAAGGGGAAGGCAGCTCCAATCCCCTAGATCAAGAGCCCTTCAACAACCTTAAGGCATCCCCCAGGAAGTAGCATCCCACAGATCTAATCAATCACTAATATTACGTTATGTAGCCTAATATGTATTACGTTATGTACCTTAATATGTATTACGTTATGTACCTTAATATGTATTACGTTATGTACCTTAATATGTATTACGTTATGTACCTTAATATGTATTACGTTATGTACCTTAATATGTATTCAGTACTATTAACAAATGTACATCTTCCGTCCTGCTTCTCGTTCAATACGTTCCTCAATAATAATAATAATAATAATAATAAGAAGAAGAAGAAGTAGAATAATGATAATAATAATAATCATAATAATAATAATAATAATAATAATAATAATAATAATAATAATAATAATAATAATAGCAACAAGTGGAGGAAGGACATACAATTGGTAGCACGTGTGTGAGTTCCCAGAGATGATGTGAGATCCAGGGCTTTGTAAAGCTTATGGGATGATGCCTGTTGCTATATGTGAGAGAGGGAGAGTCCCTCTCTCTCTCTCTCTCTCGTCGAGGATGCAAACTGTTTCCGAGATTCTTATTTCACCTCTTGGATTAACTTAAAGCGATTTTTTGTTATGTAAAGTAGTAAAGTTTGCGTCGTTTTTATTGGATTGAGGAAGTTTTGTCAGCAGGAGATAGGGGAGGGCTGAGGGGAAGGGGGGTGAGGGGAAAGGGGCGAGTGGAAAGGGGTCCAGGAGGGGGTGATGACGAGGAGAGTATCGAGGGGAAGAGGTTATTTAAGGGGGTGAGGGGGTTATTTCAGAGGGCGAGGTGAGGAGGGCTTGTTCCAGGGGTAGGGTGACAGGATTGTTATAGGGGGTTAGGTAAGGGGGCGCTGTTTCAGGGGGATGAGGTGAGAGGGATGTTTCAGGGGGGTGAGGTGAGAGGGATGTTTCAGGGGGGTGAGGTGAGAGGGATGTTTCAGCGGGGTGAGGTGAGAGGGATGTTTCAGGGAGTGAGGTGAGAGGGTTGTTTCAGGGGGTGAGGTGAGAGGGTTGTTTCAGGGGGTGAGGTAAGGTGTTATTTCGGGGGGTGAGGTGAGGTAATCTGTACTGTGAACAGATTAACTAATGTTGTAATACGTAAGATAAAAAGGTCACGTTTCGCTCTCCAGGAGCTTTATCAATCCGCTACAAAGAATACATGGACACGGAGGGTATATATAAGTATTTTACCTAACATATTGTCGGTAACTCTACCAACATTATTACGATGTTGTAGTAGCCAGGAAAAGGCTTGCTTATAAGTCTGGCAGTTTGGCTGACACACAGATGATCAAATTCTCTTGAACACCTTGTGCTTAACTGTCCACTTCTCAGAGCCCGGCCTTGGGCCAGGCTCGTCTGCTCCAAGGCCGAGCTGGTCAGACCGTGCTGGATTCACTGGTCCGACGGTCACTAGGGTGGACCACGGACCGTGGACTTAGTGGTCTGACGGTCACCATGGTGGACCACGGACTGTGTTGGACTCAGTGGTGTGGAGGTGCTGTTCTTTCCGGTCACTTGAACTTTTTATTTGTGTCTGAGACAACAGTTGTTGTCTCAGGGTCGTCGCGTTCACAATGTTTCGAGTCATCATTCTGAACGTTCAACTTCTGCCTCTTGAAGGGTACAAACCTGGGCATGGAACCCTTGAGAATTAGTGTCCTCTTAATTAAGTTGCGGGAATGGTACACGGAATGTCTACTGAAGCTGCTACTTTCCTCAGACCAAGACCACAACTGCACCGCTGACCAGTGTACCGTCACCGGTCTGACGTATACAGCGCCACTTGGCAAGCGACCCGGCTGTGACGTGTAGTATACCTAGACAGATGGCAGAGTCCGTTTACTTCTCAGAGGGGATGTACTCTCTGCCGCGAAAACAGGTGTTGCAAGCGTATGTGTAAAGAACACGAAGGCACAATACCGTGGCTGGAACAATACACAAATAACCTGCACATAGGACAGATAAGCTTATAACGACTTGGACCATTTACCAGTCACACTTGTAAATGGTCCAAGTCGTACCTAAATGTCGTCATAAGCTTCGCTCTCCTGTATGTGGGTTATTTGTGTATGTGTGTGTGACATATGGACTGTGTCCATTAGTACTCACCAAACTCTATCCTCCGACTTGTATTGTGGGAGTTGAGATTCAGTTCCTGACCCCGCCTCTTCAAAAACTGGCCGGCGTTAACTAGTTCCTCTCCTGGGCCCCATCATACCTACTCTGGAAACTGTGTACCTAGTTTTAAAACTGTGTAAGGAGTTTGTATCTACCATATCTCAACTACGTCATTTCGCTTGTTTACCACTTTGAGACTGAAAAAATATTTCCTATGATCTTATAGATAATCTGGGATCCATCTTATGCCTTTTTGTCTTTGTGCCGCTCATTTATCAGCTGATCGTGCCAGCTGTTCGTGCCAGCTGTTAGAGCCAGTTGTGCTGCAAGTCGTTCGTACCAGCTGTTAGGACCAGTTGTACTGCAAGTTGTTCGTACCAGCTGTTAGAGCCAGAAGTTACTACCAGCTGTTCCTACCCAGCTGTTAGTGCCAGCTATTTGTGCAAACCGCATCAAATAACCTGAGAAGAAAGAGGAAGGGCTAAGAGACGAGAGATGGATGAAGAAAAGATATTAGAAATGTGACGAGGAAGAAAACTGAATAAGATGGAGTTAAGGTAAAATGAAGATAATAAAGGAAAGAAAGCAGGGAAAGGAGAGAAGGGGAAAAGAAACAGAGGGAGAGGGAAGGACTATACAATGTAAGAGGGAGTGAATGGAACAAGAAGTCAGTAGAACTGGAGGGCAGGAAAACAGAGATGGGGAAAGACAGGTCAAGAAAAAGATAGGGAGAACAAAACAAAGAGAAGAGAATAAAGGAGGGGGAGAGGAGAAAATGACGAAGAGAGGGAAGAAGTGAGAGGAAGAGGGAAGGAGAGAGACAGTGAGAAGGAGTAAAAGGGAGAAGGAAGAGACTGCAGAGGAAGCAGACTTTATTACCACTAGAAACACTGGGGGTGGCCGCCCCCCCGCTGTCCACACCATAACCACCTACTGTGTACACCTCCTCTAGTATTTACCTTCTTTATTACACAGCCAACCACACACGTACATGTGCACCCATGCACACACACACACACACACACACACACACACACACACACACACACACACACACATACATACACACCAGAAGAGCTCATGCATGCAGGGCAAAGCTCCTGATCATGGGTGCATTCAAGAGAGAGCTGGACAGATACCTAAAGTCAGTGCCGGATCAGCTGGGCTGTGGCTCGTACGTTGGACTGCGTGCGGCCAGCAGTAACAGCCTAGTTGATCAGGCCCTGATCCATCGGGAGGCCTGGTCATGGACCGGGCCGCGGGGGCGTTGATCCCCGGAATAACCTCCAGGTAACCTCCAGGTAACAAGGAGATCGATTGGGAGAACTTGGACCCGCATGGGGGCCAAGATACATGGAGGGCTAAAATGATGGAGGTGGTACTGGAAAACTTCATGTACCAACACGTAAGGGACACTACAAGAGAGAGAGGAGAGGATGAACCAGCAAGGCTGGACTTACTATTCACCTTGAGTAGTGCCGATATCGAGGACATCACATATGAAAGACCCCTTGGGGCCAGTGACCATGTGGTTTTAAGCTTCGAATACACAGTAGAGCTACAAGTGGAGGGAGAAGCAGGAAGGCCAGGACGAATGAAGCCAAACTACAAGAAAGGGGACTACACAGGAATGAGGAACTTCCTGAACGGGGTTCAGTGGGACAGAGAACTGGCAGGGAAGCCAGTTAATGAGATGATGGAATATGTAGCAACAAAATGCAAGGAGGCTGAGGGGAGGTTTGTACCCAAGGGTAACAGGAATAATGAAAAAGCCAGGATGAGAGCATGGTTTACCCAAAGGTGCAGGGAGGCAAAAACCAAGTGTGCTAGGGAATGGAAGAAATATAGAAGGCAAAGGACCCAGGAGAATAACGAGAGCAGTCGTAGAGCCAGAAACGAATATGCACAGATAAGAAGAGAGGCCCAAAGACAATATGAAAATGACATAGCAGCGAAAGCCAAATCTGACCCGAAACTGTTGTACAGCCACATCAGGAGGAAAACAACAGTCAAGGACCAGGTAATCAGGCTAAGGAAGGAAGGACGGAGGAGAGACAACAAGAAATGACCGTGAAGTATGTGAGGAACTCAACAAGAGATTCAAAGAAGTGTTCACAGAGGAGACAGAAGGGGCTCCAGAAAGACGGAGAGGTGGGGCACACCACCAAGTGCTGGACACAGTGCACACAACCGAGGAAGAAGTGAAGAGGCTTCTGAGTGAGCTAGATACCTCAAAGGCAATGGGGCCAGATAACAT
This sequence comes from Cherax quadricarinatus, assembly GCF_038502225.1. Classification (NCBI taxonomy): domain Eukaryota; kingdom Metazoa; phylum Arthropoda; class Malacostraca; order Decapoda; family Parastacidae; genus Cherax; species Cherax quadricarinatus. Next base: position 13,157,530 of record NC_091335.1, on the reverse strand, counting down.
CTCCCCATGGGTATTGAGAGAGGGAGCAGAGGCGCTATGTGTACCCCTAACAACAATATTCAATACATCTATCGAAACAGGGAGATTGCCTGAGGCATGGAAGACAGCAAATGTAGTCCCAATCTTTAAAAAAGGAGACAGACATGAAGCATTAAACTACATACCAGTGTCACTGACATGTATAGTATGCAAAATCATGGAGAAGATTATCAGAAGAGTGGTGGAACACCTAGAAAGGAATGATCTCATCAACAGCAGCCAACATGGTTTCAGGGACGGGAAATCCTGTCACAAACCTACTGGAGTTCTATGACATGGTGACAGCAGTAAGACAAGAGAGAGAGGGGTGGGTGGATTGCATATTCTTGGACTGCAAGAAGGCGTTTGACACAGTTCCACACAAGAGATTGGTGCAAAAACTGGAGGACCAAGCATGGATAACAGGGAAGGCACTACAATGGATCAGGGAATACTTGTCAGGAAGACAGCAGCGAGTCATGGTACGTGGTGAGGTGTCAGAGTAGACACCTGTGACCAGCGGGGTCCCACAGGGGTCAGTCCTAGGACCAGTGCTGTTTCTGGTATTTGTGAACGACATGACGGAAGGAATAGACTCTGAGGTGTCCCTGTTTGCAGATGACGTGAAGTTGATGAGAAGAATTCACTCGATCGAAGACCAGGCAGAACTACAAAGGGATCTGGACAGGCTGCAGACCTGGTCCAGCAATTGGCTCCTGGAGTTCAATCCCACCAAGTGCAAAGTCATGAAGATTGGGGAAGGGCAAAGAAGACCGCAGACGGAGTACAGTCTAGGGGGCCAGAGACTACAAACCTCACTCAAGGAAAAAGATCTTGGGGTGAGTGTAACACCAGGCACATCTCCTGAAGCGCATATCAACCAAATAACTGCTGCAGCATATGGGCGCCTAGCAAACCTCAGAACAGCATTCCGACATCTTAATAAGGAATCGTTCAGGACCCTGTACACCGTGTACGTTAGGCCCATATTGGAGTATGCGGCACCAGTTTGGAAACCACACCTAGCCAAGCACGTAAAGAAACTAGAGAAAGTGCAAAGGTTTGCAACAAGACTAGTCCCAGAGCTAAGAGGTATGTCCTACGAGGAGAGGTTAAGGGAAATCAACCTGACGACACTGGAGGACAGGAGATATAGGGGGGACATGATAACGACATACAAAACACTGAGAGGAATTGACAAGGTGGACAAAGACAGGATGTTCCAGAGATTGGACACAGTAACAAGGGGACACAGTTGGAAGTTGAAGACACAGATGAATCATAGGGATGTTAGGAAGTATTTCTTCAGCCAGAGTAGTCAGGAAGTGGAATAGTTTGGGAAGCGATGTAGTGGAGGCAGGATCCATACATAGCTTTAAGCAGAGGTATGATAAAGCTCACGGTTCAGGGAGAGTGACCTAGTAGCGATCAGTGAAGAAGCGGGGCCAGGAGCTCGGACTCGACCCCATCATCCTCAACTAGGTGAGTACAACTAGGTGAGTACACATACACACACACACACACACACACACACACACACACACACACACACACACACACACTAGGAGATGAAGGAAACGCCAGACGTACAGTGTAGAGAAGCAAGAACGAGATTTATACCAGACAAAAAAAGACAAACAAAACAGAAAGTCCGAGGTTCAACCAGACTTAAAGAGAAAAAGCAAGAACCAGAAGAATGTAGAGGGAAATATAGAGGACAAGAGGACAGAAGCAGAAGGTCAGAGAGAAGAATGGGAGAACACAGAAGACAGAAGAAAATAAAGAAGCATGAAGAAGAGTTTGGAATACTAAGCAAAAGTAGAAAGAGAAGTTTAAGAAACTTTCAAGATAACATCGCTAAGAAGGATACACCAGTACCAAGTCTACATAGCTAAATAACTTGGAAAATAACTATAAAAGCTCACATGAAAAGACTGAGGAAGAACTAATAACGGCAGACAACAGAGGTACGCAAAAAAATAAATCAATAAAAAATAAAATAGAAAACTTGGGAAGGTGTTTCTGGAGGAGCAAGAAAGGATGGCAGGTAACATCTTGTGTTACTGCCAGTGACACAACAAACACTAGAAAAGAATTATGCACTAAAAAGAGAAAGACGTTAAGAAGACACTAAAGGAACTGGACATAGCAAAAGCAATGGGACCTTACAACATATCTCGATAGAAACAGAACCACTGTGTGAACATATAGCAAAGATCTTCAACAAGGTACCAGAAATGGAACAATTATCGGAGAGCTGGAAGCTGGCTATTGTAAGTTCAATATTTAAGAAGACGAGCAGGAGGTGACAAACTAATGGTATCATTGACGTGCTGATGGGCTGACAGCGTCTTCTGGGCTGGGCTGACAGCATCTTCTGGGCTGCAAGAAATTATCTGATACAGTTGCCCACCAAAGATTGATCCACAAGTTTGAAACAAGAAGTGATGAAAAAAAGAGAAATCATAGAGTGGCTCACAAGAATACCTGAAAGACAGAAGACAAAGAGTAACTGTAGAGGAGGAAGAATCAAGTTGGATTAAGGTAAAAGGTTGTATCCCATAAGAGTCAGTGCTAAGGACACTTACTTTTTTATGATATATGTAAATAAACTGCCAGTTCAGACTGAATTCTGTGTGTCTGTTTGCAGGTGGTGTAAAACTGAAAAAAAATACGAACAGCAGAGGTCAATGTTACAGGGGTGATCATACAAGTGGCTGCTGGAGTTCAATCAAAGCAAAGGCAATGTCATAAGGTTTGAGTAACGGGAAGGGAGACCGGAGATGGAATACAGACTGCTAGGTGAGAAAACTGCAAGTCACAACCAAAGAAAAGCATATAAAATAAGAATCAAAATCTAACTCATCACCGGAAGAACTCAAGGCCCTTATAACTGCGGCAACCTACGAAAGGCTAGGAAATCTCTGAATAGCTTTCAGGAACCTCAACAAAGAATCTCTTAAGACTGTGAATAAAGTAATTCCGGTGCATCTTAGAATACCTAGAACCAGCTGGTAACCCCCAACTGATTAAACACATTCAAAAGCTTGAAAAAATGAAAAGGTCTGCAACAAGATCAGTACCAGAGCTACATTATGAGGAGACACTAAAAGAATCAAGTTTCACTACCACTAAAAAAAGAAGAGATGGGATACGAGCACAAATTATAGATTACTCAAAGGAATTGATCAGGATGAAAAAGACAGATTTTACAGTGTTATTACCAGGTACAAGAGGGCATAGATGTAGTTTAAAACAACAGATTAACTTACAGGGAGGTTGGGAAGAATGTCTTTTGTCTCAGTCTGGGGGTAACAGGAAAGTAAAATGAACTGGATGTAGACGTTGTGGAGATCTTTATACACAGTTACAAGAGTCTACCTGGAGGCTGTTCCAAGGGTCAACGCGCCAGGAGCCCGGTCCATGACCAGACCTCCCGGTGGATCAGGGTCTGATCAACTAGGCTGTTACTGCTGGCCACACGCAGTCAACGTACGAACCATAGCCCGGCTGGTCACGAACTGACTTTAGGAACCTAATCAGTAATCCCCTTTATATATGACAGTGGGCTGTTGAATAGTCAAGAGGCCAGAAGTTGGTGACACTGATCAAGATAAACCAGGAAACGGGACCAGGAGCTGAGTTTGACTCCCATAAACACAACTCACTGACTACATACACACACTACTGGTAAAATATTCAATAACTATATGTGCTTCAGTTACTGCGAGATTCAAAAAAGATAAATTCCCTGTATCCCGCAATCCTAGCCCCCTCTACCTCAATCCAAGAAAAGAAATAGTAGAGAGTGAAGCATAAGTTTTTAATACAATTAAATATCAGCACCGAAGAGCTGAAGTGAATCAGAAGAGGCATTCACAAATTCTTCATAAAAACGTTAAATTGGCACCTTCACAGCCCAAAACCAATTCGAACCTTCCACTAAGTTACACCAGCTTTGCAAGTTTGAAGTCAATCAGAAGAGGCATTCTCAAGTTATAGCACGGACACCAAAACCTGGAACGGTCAACATAAAATTCACCAGATTGAGGTGCATGTGACAATAGTTACTTTTCCCTAGTTACTCTACACCAGCACTGAGAAGTTAAAGCCCACTTCTGAAGTTGTAAAAAATAACTTGGAGGAAGAAATGAAATAATTCAAGTAATCAATTAAAAGTATCATCTCAGAGATACTTAACTACACTTGTTTTCCATCTCCCCCCCCTCACATCTCCCCTCCATCTTACCTCTCTCATCTCCTCTCCATCTTACCCCTCCCCTCCCCTCTCCTCTCAGCTGCATACACATCTTAAGAACATCTTGAGAGTTACTCTGACGTAACCACCAGCGGATATAATGTAAGTTAGCGAGAACACGAAGGAGGAGGAACGAGGGAAGAGGGGAGGGCCCGAGGAAGGAAGGGAGGGCATGCAGTAGGAAGTAGATGACTACACTGCCTACCTCACAGACTCAAGAGTCTCCTGCACTCACACCCATCAATCACACACCAGCAGCTGTGTGTGTAACACACCCACCTTACCAGAGGTTACACTGAACCTTCTGAGAAAACCCAAGTGATGATGGTCCTTAGACACTATCAACGTGCTACTTGAGCTGGTATAAAAATGAATGGAGGAGTTTTGATAGGCAGTGATGAAGTTAATATCCCGAAGATGGTGCTTGTCTCTCAGATGATGAAGAACTATCTTTAAAAAACAACGAGGAAACTTGTTTTTATTGCATATTTCGACGTTTCAGGCCGAGGGGAATATTGTAGACAAGATAGTCAGGGTACAGGTATAGCTCAAGATAGTGAGGGAACTTACAGAAGTACTGGTAGAGCTCAAGATAGTGAGGGAACTTACAGAAGTACAGGTAGAGCTCAAGATAGTGAGGGAACTTACAGAAGTACTGGTAGAGCTCAAGATAGTGAGGGAACTTACAGAAGTACAGGTAGAGCTCAAGATAGTGAGGGAACTTACAGAAGTACTGGCAGAGCTCAAGATAGTGAGGGAACTTACAGAAGTACTGGTAGAGCTCAAGATAGTGAGGGAGCTTACAGAAGTACTGGTAGAGCTCAAGATATTGAGGGAACTTACAGAAGTACTGGTAGAGCTCAAGATAGTGAGGGAACTTACAGAAGTACTGGTAGAGCTCAAGATAGTGAAGGAACTTACAGAAGTACTGGTAGAGCTCAAGATAGTGAGGGAACTTACAGAAGTACTGGTAGAGCTCAAGATAGTGAGGGAACTTACAGAAGTACAGGTAGAGCTCAAGATAGTGAGGGAACTTACAGAAGTACAGGTAGAGCTCAAGATAGTGAGGGAACTTACAAAAGTACTGGTAGAGCTCAAGATAATGAGGGAACTTACAGAAATACTGGTAGAGCTCAAGATAGTGAGGGAACTTACAGAAGTACTGGTAGAGCTCAAGATAATGAGGGAACTTACAGAAGTACAGGTAGAGCTCAAGATAGTGAGGGAACTTACAGAAGTACTGGTAGAGCTCAAGATAGTGAGGGAACTTACAGAAGTACTGCTAGAGCTCAAGATAGTGAGGGAACATACAGAAGTACTGGTAGAGCTCAAGATAGTGAGGGAACTTACAAAAGTACTGGTAGAGCTCAAGATAGTGAGGGAACTTACAGAAGTACAGGTAGAGCTCAAGATAGTGAGGGAACTTACAGAAGTACAGGTAGAGCTCAAGATAGTGAGGGAACTTACAGAAGTACAGGTAGAGCTCAAGATAGTGAGGGAACTTACAGAAGTACTGGTAGAGCTGAACTGTACCTCAGGACAGCTAGGAAGCATACACAGCTACAGATGAACTATAGCTCAAGATAGTGAGGGAACTTACAGAACTAGGCATGACAGACAAAGACAGAGGTACAGACAAAGAGGTAAACAATCAGGATGTCATCTCAGTGGCTGGTATAATCGAGAGGTGAAGAAGAAATTTTGTTCGGATTAATGGGTTATCCTGGGCTTTAGTAAGCTAGGATAACCTAATAAAACTCATTTCCATTAAGGCTCTTTAATCCTCTCCCAGGATGCGACCCAAACTAGTCGCCAAATACCCAGGTACCTATTTACTCTAAGGTGAACAGCGGCAGCAGGTGTGAGGAAACATGCCCAATGGTTCCGCTCCTACGAGGATCGAACACCCGTCCCTCAGTGTGGGAACTGAGGCCGCTACCAAGTGAGTCACCAACACCAAAGAAAATATCCTACAACTCGTAAACTTCAATTACAAACTTATGGGTAAAATTAGTAGCGATCGTGTGCGTATTTTTCAGCTGTTGCCAACCAGGCTGGCCGAAACTCACTTCAAAACACCGTTCCTCCTTAACTTTGCCAATCTGAGTCCTGAAGATGAGAGGAGGTGGATATGTAATGATGCCAAGGACGATCACCAGGAGGAAGAGCAAGAGAAGCGGAAGGAAGAGCAGCACGAGCAAGAGGACTAGAAAGAAGAGCAGGAGGAGCGAAAGGTGAAAGATGAGACAACGAAATAAAAGGAGGAGAATTAGTAAACGAACGAAAAGGAGGATGAAAGGAAACGGAAAGGAGAGGAGAAGAGGGGAAGAGAAAGAAACAGAGTGAAGGGTCAGCATTAACTGAGGTATATAGCTTACCCTCATCCCTTTGCTAGGAACAAGGGAGCCAAGGAGGGGATGAATCAAGGGGAAATTCCCTAGAAAATAGGGGAAATGCAGGTCTCTCCAGGGGTGGAAAAGGAAGAATAAGGCAGGGGGGGAGGAAGAGGGGAGAAGGAGGGGAGGAGTAGGAGGATGGAAGGGGAAAGTAGGAGTAGGGAGACGAAGATGAGAGGGAGAAATGAGGGGAAAATGGAGAGGGGAGAGACAGGTTTGATGTCTAGTCCTCTCATGGAGGGGGACAAATATTTTATTACGATTTGTTTTATTTACCTGCTGCTACTGGTGGTGGTAGTTGTTGTTGTGGTTAGTGGTGGTGGTAGTAGTTGTTGTGGTTAGTGGTGGTGGTAGTAGTTGTTGTGGTTAGTGGTGGTGGTAGTGTTGCTGTTGTTGGTAGTTGTGGTGGTGGTGGCAATGTTGCTTTTGTTGGTAGTTGTGGTGGTGGTGGCAATGTTGCTGTTGTTGGTAGTTGTGGTGGTGGTGGCAATGTTGCTGTTGTTGGTAGTTGTGGTGGTGGTGGTGGTAGTGTTGCTGTTGTTGGTAGTTGTGGTGTTGCTGCTGTTGTTGGTAGTTGTGGTGGTGGTGGTGGTGGTAGTGTTGCTGTTGTTGGTAGCTGTGGTGGTGGTGGTGGTAGTGTTGCTGTTGTTGGTAGCTGTGGTGGTGGTGGTGGTAGTGTTGCTGTTGTTAGTAGTTGTGGTGGTGGTGGTGGTAGTGTTGCTGTTGTTGGTAGTTGTGGTGTTGCTGCTGTTGTTGGTAGTTGTGGTGGTGGTGGTAGTGTTGCTGTTGTTGGTAGTTGTGGTGGTGGTGGTGGTGGTGGTGTTGCTGTTGTTGGTAGTTGTGGTGGAGGTGGTGGTGGTGTTGCTGTTGTTGGTAGTTGTGGTGGAGGTGGTGGTGGTGTTGCTGTTGTTGGTAGCTGTGGTGGTGGTAGTGTTGCTGTTGTTGGTAGTTGTGGTGGTGGTAGTGTTGCTGTTGTTGGTAGTTGTGGTGGTGGTAGTGTTGCTGTTGTTGGTAGTTGTGGTGGTGGTAGTGGTAGTGTTGCTGTTGTTGGTAGTTGTGGTGGTGTTGCTGTTGTTGGTAATTGTGGTGGTGGTAGTGTTGCTGTTGTTCGTAGTTGTGGTGGTTGTGGTGGTAGTGTTGGTAGTTGTGGTGGTGGTAGTAGTGTTGCTGTTGTTGGTAGTTGTGGTAGTGGTGGCAGTGTTGCTGTTATTGGTAGTTGTGGTGGTGGCGATAGTGTTGCTGTTGTTGGTAGTTGTGGTGGTGGTAGTGTTGCTGTTGTTGGTAGTTGTGGTGGTGGTAGTGTTGCTGTTGTTGGTAGTTGTGGTGGTGGTAGTGGTAGTGTTGCTGTTGTTGGTAGTTGTGGTGGTGTTGCTGTTGTTGGTAATTGTGGTGGTGGTAGTGTTGCTGTTGTTCGTAGTTGTGGTGGTGGTGGTGGTAGTGTTGGTAGTTGTGGTGGTGGTAGTAGTGTTGCTGTTGTTGGTAGTTGTGGTAGTGGTGGCAGTGTTGCTGTTATTGGTAGTTGTGGTGGTGGTGATAGTGTTGCTGTTGTTGGTAGTGGTGGTAGTAGTGTTGCTGTTGTTGGTAGTTGTGGTAGTGACGGCAGTGTTGCTGTTGTTGGTAGTTGTGGTAGTGTTGTTGTTATTGGTAGTTGTGGTGGTGGTGATAGTGTTGCTGTTGTTGGTAGTGGTGGTAGTAGTGTTGCTGTTGTTGGTAGTTGTGGTAGTGACGGCAGTGTTGCTGTTGCTGGTAGTTGTGGTAGTGACGGCAGTGTTGCTGTTGTTGGTAGTTGTGGTGGTAGTGTTGCTGTTGTTGGTAGTTGTGGTGGTGGTAGTGTTGCTGTTGTTGGTAGTTGTGGTGTTGCTGTTGATGGTAGTTGTGGTGGTGGTAGTTGTGTTGGTGGTGGTGTTGCTGTTGTTGGTAGTTGTGTTGGTGGTGATAGTGTTGCTGTTGTTGGTAGTTGTGGTGGTGGTGGTAGTAGTGTTGCTGTTATTGGTAGTTGTGATTGTGGTGGCAGTGTTGCTGTTGTTGGTAGTTGTGGTAGTAGTGTTGCTGTTGTTGGTAGATGCGGTGGTGGTGGTGGTAGTGTTGCTGTTGTTGGTAGTTGTGGTGGTGGTGGAGTTAGTGTTGCTGTTGTGGTGGTGGTGGTAGTGTTGCTGTTGTTGGTAGTTGTGGTGGTGGTGGAGTTAGTGTTGCTGTTGTTGGTAGCTGTGGTGGTGGTGGTAGTGTTGCTGTTGTTCGTAGTTGTGGTGGAGGTAGTGTTGCTGTTATTGGTAGTTGTGGTGGTGGTGGTAGTGTTGTTGTTGGTAGTTGTGGTGGTGGTGGTAGTGTTGTTGTTGGTAGTTGTGGTGGTGGTAGTGTTGCTGTTGTTGGTAGTTGTGGTTGTGGTGGTAGTGGTGTTGTTGGTAGTTGTGGTGGTGGTAGTGTTGCTGTTGTTGGTAGTTGTGGTTGTGGTGGCAGTATTGCTGTTGTTGGTAGTTGTGGTTGTGGTGGTGGTAGTGTTGTTGTTGGTAGTTATGGTGGTGGTAGTGTTGCTGTTGTTGGTAGTTATGGTGGTGGTAGTGTTGCTGTTGTTGGTAGTTGTGGTTGTGGTGGTAGTATTGCTGTTGTTGGTAGTTGTCGTTGTGGTGGTAGTATTGCTGTTGTTGATAGTTGTGGTTGTGGTGGTAGTGTTGCTGTTGTTGGTAGTTGTGGTTGTAGTGTTGTTGGTAGTTGTGGTGGTAGTGTTGCTGTTGTTGGTAGTTGTGGTTGTGGTGGTAGTGTTGCTGTTGTTGGTAGTTGTGGTTGTGGTGGTAGTGTTGTTGGTAGTTGTGGTGGTAGTGTTGCTGTTGTTGGTAGTTGTGGTTGTGGTGGTAGTGTTGCTGTTGTTGGTAGTTGTGGTTGTGGTGGTAGTGTTGTTGTTGGTAGTTGTGGTGGTAGTGTTGCTGTTGTTGGTAGTTGTGGTTGTGGTGGTAGTGTTGCTGTTGTTGGTAGTTGTGGTGGTAGTGTTGCTGTTGTTGGTAGTTGTGGTTGTGGTGGTAGAGTTGCTGTTGTTGGTAGTTGTGGTTGTGGTGGTAGTGTTGTTGTTGGTAGTTGTGGTGGTAGTGTTGCTGTTGTTGGTAGTTGTGGTTGTGGTGGTAGTGTTGCTGTTGTTGGTAGTTGTGGTTGTGGTGGTAGTATTGTTGTTGGTAGTTGTGGTGGTAGTGTTGCTGTTGTTGGTAGTTGTGGTTGTGGTGGTAGTGTTGCTGTTGTTGGTAGTTGTGGTTGTGGTGGTAGTGTTGTTGTTGGTAGTTGTGGTGGTAGTGTTGCTGTTGTTGGTAGTTGTGGTTGTGGTGGTAGTGTTGCTGTTGTTGGTAGTTGTGGTTGTGGTGGTAGTGTTGCTGTTGTTGGTAGTTGTGGTTGTGGTGGTAGTGTTGCTGTTGTTGGTAGTTGTGGTTGTAGTGTTGCTGTTGTTGGTAGTTGTGGTTGTGGTGGTAGTGGTGTTGTTGGTAGTTGTGGTTGTGGCGGTAGTGGTGTTGTTGGTAGTTGTGGTGGTAGTGTTGTTGTTGGTAGTTGTGGTTGTGGTGGTAGTGGTGTTGTTGGTAGTTGTGGTGGTAGTGGTGTTGTTGGTAGTTGTGGTTGTGGTGGTAGTGGTGTTGTTGGTAGTTGTGGTGGTAGTGGTGTTGTTGGTAGTTGTGGTTGTGGTGGTAGTGTTGTTGGTAGTTGTGGTTGTGGTGGTAGTGTTGTTGTTGGTAGTTGTGGTTGTGATGGTAGTGTTGCTGTTGTTGGTAGTTGTGGTTGTGGTGGTAGTGTTGCTGTTGTTGGTAGTTGTGGTAGTAGTGTTGTTGTTGGTAGTTGTGGTTGTGGTGGTAGTGGTGTTGTTGGTAGTTGTGGTTGTGGTAGTGGTGTTGTTGGTAGTTGTGGTTGTGGTGGTAGTGGTGTTGTTGGTAGTTGTGGTTGTGGTGGTAGTGGTGTTGGTAGTTGTGGTTGTGGTGGTAGTGTTGTTGTTGGTAGTTGTGGTTGTGGTGGTAGTGTTGCTGTTGTTGGTAGTTGTGGTTGTGGTGGTAGTGTTGTTGTTGTTGGTAGTTGTGGTTGTGGTGGTAGTGTTGTTGTTGGTAGTTGTGGTTGTGGTGGTAGTGGTGTTGTTGGTAGTTGTGGTTGTGGTGGTAGTGTTGTTGTTGGTAGTTGTGGTTGTGGTGGTAGTGGTGTTGTTGGTAGTTGTGGTTGTGGTGGTAGTGGTGTTGTTGGTAGTTGTGGTTGTGGTGGTAGTGTTGTTGTTGGTAGTTGTGGTTGTGGTGGTAGTGTTGCTGTTGTTGGTAGTTGTGGTTGTGGTGGTAGTGGTGTTGTTGGTAGTTGTGGTGGTAGTGGTGTTGTTGGTAGTTGTGGTTGTGGTGGTGGTAGTGGTGTTGTTGGTAGTTGTGGTGGTAGTGGTGTTGTTGGTAGTTGTGGTGGTAGTGGTGTTGTTGGTAGTTGTGGTTGTGGTGGTAGTGGTGTTGTTGGTAGTTGTGGTTGTGGTGGTAGTGTTGTTGTTGGTAGTTGTGGTTGTGGTGGTAGTGTTGCTGTTGTTGGTAGTTGTGGTTGTGGTGGTAGTGGTGTTGTTGGTAGTTGTGGTGGTAGTGGTGTTGTTGGTAGTTGTGGTTGTGGTGGTGGTAGTGGTGTTGTTGGTAGTTGTGGTGGTAGTGGTGTTGTTGGTAGTTGTGGTGGTAGTGGTGTTGTTGGTAGTTGTGGTGGTAGTGGTGTTGTTGGTAGTTGTGGTTGTGGTGGTAGTGTTGTTGTTGGTAGTTGTGGTTGTGGTGGTGGTAGTGTTGTTGTTGGTAGTTGTGGTTGTGGTGGTGGTAGTGTTGATGGTAGTTGTGGTTGTGGTGGTAGTGGTGGTTGTGGTGGTGGTAGTGTTGTTGGTAGTTGTGGTTGTGGTGGTAGTGTTGTTGTTGGTAGTTGTGGTTGTGGTGGTAGTGTTGTTGTTGGTAGTTGTGGTTGTGGTGGTGGTAGTGTTGTTGGTAGTTGTGGTTGTGGTGGTAGTGGTGTTGTTGGTAGTTGTGGTTGTGGTGGTGGTATTGTTGGTAGTTGTGGTTGTGGTGGTAGTGTTGTTGTTGGTAGTTGTGGTTGTGGTGGTAGTGTTGTTTTTGGTAGTTGTGGTTGTGGTGGTAGTGGTGTTGTTGGTAGTTGTGGTTGTGGTGGTGGTAGTGTTGTTGGTAGTTGTGGTTGTGGTGGTAGTAGTGTTGTTGGTAGTTGTGGTTGTGGTGGTAGTGGTGGTGTTGGTAGTTGTGGTTGTGGTGGTAGTGGTGGTGTTGGTAGTTGTGGTTGTGGTGGTAGTGTTGTTGGTAGTTGTGGTTGTGGTGGTAGTGTTGTTGTTGGTAGTTGTGGTAGTGTTGTTGGTAGTTGTGGTTGTGGTGGTAGTGGTGTTGTTGGTAGTTGTGGTTGTGGTGGTGGTAGTGTTGTTGGTAGTTGTGGTTGTGGTGGTAGTGTTGTTGTTGGTAGTTGTGGTGGTAGTGTTGTTGTTGGTAGTTGTGGTTGTGGTGGTGGTAGTGTTGTTGGTAGTTGTGGTTGTGGTGGTAGTGGTGTTGTTGGTAGTTGTGGTTGTGGTGGTGGTAGTGTTGTTGGTAGTTGTGGTTGTGGTGGTAGTGTTGTTGGTAGTTGTGGTTGTGGTGGTAGTGTTGTTGTTGGTAGTTGTGGTTGTGGTGGTAGTGGTGTTGTTGGTAGTTGTGGTTGTGGTGGTGGTAGTGTTGTTGGTAGTTGTGGTTGTGGTGGTAGTGGTGGTGTTGGTAGTTGTGGTTGTGGTGGTAGTGGTGGTGTTGGTAGTTGTGGTTGTGGTGGTAGTGGTGTTGTTGGTAGTTGTGGTTGTGGTGGTGGTAGTGTTGTTGGTAGTTGTGGTTGTGGTGGTAGTGGTGGTGTTGGTAGTTGTGGTTGTGGTGGTAGTGTTGTTGGTAGTTGTGGTTGTGGTGGTAGTGGTGGTGTTGGTAGTTGTGGTTGTGGTGGTAGTGTTGTTGGTAGTTGTGGTTGTGGTGGTAGTGGTGGTGTTGGTAGTTGTGGTTGTGGTGGTAGTGTTGTTGGTAGTTGTGGTTGTGGTGGTAGTGTTGTTGGTAGTTGTGGTTGTGGTGGTAGTGTTGTTGGTAGTGGTGTTGGTAGTTGTGGTTGTGGTAGTGGTGTTGTTGGTAGTTGTGGTGGTAGTAGTGGTGTTGGTAGTTGTGGTTGTGGTGGTAGTGTTGTTGGTAGTTGTGGTTGTGGTGGTAGTGTTGTTGGTAGTTGTGGTTGTGGTGGTAGTGTTGTTGGTAGTTGTGGTGGTAGTGTTGTTGGTAGTTGTGGTTGTGGTGGTGGTAGTTGTGGTGGTAGTTGTGGTTGTGGTGGTGGACACAAGATCAACATACAGTACATTATTCACACTTCAAAACAATAATATTTGACTTGGTCCAAAAAATCACTGACATCACTTTCCCACCTACCTGAATCACGTACATATACGTACACACACACGTTCCTACATCACGTACCTGCAACACAAGCACATAATATTAACTGTTAATGTAGGAAGAATATGATCAATATACATGTTATACTAAAGACAAACCACGGAATTTAAAAATTATATAAGCATGTCCGTTAAAATCACGTACACCGGAGTGTAAATCAGTAATGTAGGTACGTTGTTTTTGAATTTGAAGAGCTCTTTGACCGTGTAGATCAGCGCCTTGGCTATAAAAAAATATTACACACACACACACACACACAAACGATAACCAGAATAAAACTAAAAAACAATTAAAACTACTTGCATAAGCAACCAAGAAATTAATACTCTCACACCACGTTATGAAAATCAACCTCAGTTAAATATTCCAAAAATTCATTTATGTTAAAATATTCTCCTAAAGTTCCTCGAGGTCTCACCTGGCACCCCGGTAATTATAAAAACTCAGCTGAATGCCTGTGAAGGCTTACTCAGCCCTGTAACAACTTCATTCAGTATTACTAAGGCTGGTTCCTCCTCAGGAAAATTAATGCATAGAAAAAGAACAAAAACTGACAAACATAAACACTTTATTATTTAGAAAATATAAAATATAAAACACTTAAATATGAAATATTGATCCTACATTAAAGAAAATGAAAAATGAAAAATATAAATGATAACTGAATTCAACGCTAATATATATAAAACTTGGGTGTCTGGTGTTGACACTGCTTGTTGTTGAAATCGTAGCCGTTGCTGATGTGGGGGGGGGGGGGGGTCGCAGGTGTTGGTGACAACCCGCCGGCTTGTTCTTCACAGAGTTTATAGCCGTAAAATAGTCTATCCAGATGACAGGAAAGCAGGTTCTTTACCGCTGCAATGATGAGGGGTTACGTCCTGATTCTTCATACATGTGCACAGGCAAGTAGATAAAACATGGGACGTCTCAGGACGTTAGTCCGTCTCCTTCAACTCTACTCGTTGGTTGGCAGGTGACCCATTCTGTCATTCCAAGCTGGAAAGAGACAGGTTACCCACTGCTTAAGAAATCACTCTCCATGATAAGTACAATACCTAAAAGACGTGGTGATTATTAAGACATTTAACAGAGCAAGACTGAAAGGACTAAGTTTATTATTGGTCAAAGGTGAAGCTTTCAACCAATAAGTCCACTAGAATATGAGCAGGCATGTACTTACAGTAGTGTTGGGAGCTGTGAGTCGAGTGATTACTGTTTGGCCGGAGCCCCACACGTCACCTTTCGGGGGGGGGGGGAGAGGGAGGGGAAGGGATAGCGGGAGCTAGACTGACCCTACCTTAACAAGTAGCCGGCAATCAAACTATTGTTACTATATACTTCCTCGCTACTCCTATGTATTGAACTTTTCCCTCACGATGCCATAAGATACACTAGAGAGAAGCAGGAGTGCCTGCGAACACGTGACGATGGGTGAGGTGTGTCTGATCCTTAATCACCACCCACAACCTGACAAACTCTGCATAATTTCCTTCTCGTCTGTAAGGACTGCTTGGTCCACCATTTCCCAAGGACATGACATACCTATGTATGTGGCCAGTGCAGTCTGCTCGTTACAGCAGCCTTCGCCTCGGCATCAGCCCGTTCATTACCCGGGACATCAACATAGCTCTGGCACCAACACAACTCCACATCCTTGTCGCACGTGGAGTCGGGCTAACCACTCCTGGATCTTTTGAACCACATGTAAATCAATAATATGGATTTAGGTCGTGGTCCAGTAATATGGGTTTAAATCCAGGTCCAGTAATGTGTGTTCTAGTTTGCGTCCAGTAATGTAGGTTCTCGTCCAGGTAATGAAATGCTACATCCTTTTGTAAGATTCTTGGGTTACAAAGAGTCAGAGAGCAGTGTAAGTTGTTCTTTACACTACAACAGCAATAATAATAATAATAATAATAATAATAATAATAATAATAATAATAATTACTATTAAATAATACTAATAATAATAATAATATAAATTTGTTGTCTGTGTTGTAGACACATTCCACTCGTGTCTTCCTCTCAGCACGAGTCTCTTAGTTTAATTTCCCTAGTGACTTTCTTCTGTTCGGCTTCCCCAGTTCTTACACTGAAAAGACTCGCATCATAACATGCCAAAGTCACTTCGTAACATTTCAGTCACTTTGTATCGTATATCACTCCAAAATGAAAGTCAATTCAACGCTTCGTTTAAAGACAAAATCCTCACTTCAGTCATGTCCCTCTTAGTTTTTCTTTCTAGAGAGCGTAAAGTCTGCGCTCAGTACGTACCTTCTCTGTGTATTGTCCAGTACATCTATGTTCACTGTGTAATAGGAAGGACAGAAGGGAGAAGCATACTCAAGATGAAGCCATATTAAACACTGTCACACTCACTCATTTAAGTATCAGCATTGAAGCCCTTTTAGCTACTCCAATGCAATGGCCTCCCACAATTTGCACTAGAGGTGAACCCCATCCAGTTCTATATTTTTTTTTCAGGGAGGAACTGGACACTTTTTCTAGAGTCAGAACCTAGCCACACCTACCCATCCACACCTATCCGCTTCCCTACTGAGGGAGAGATCTTTGTCTCACCTTGTATACAAAGAACTATGTTGCTTTCTCCTCTCGCCCCTCCATCTTCGTTCCCACTGTTCGCTCCTCCCTCTACTCACCTCGACAACACCCTCCTCCCTCTATTGACCTCCCACAACCCCCTCCTCCATCCCCTTCCCTCCCACAACCCCCTCCTCCATCCACTTCCCTCCCACAACCCCCTCCTCCATCCACTTCCCTCCCACAACCCCCTCCTCTCTCTAGCTCCTGATGAGACTTCAGTCCATTCAAGCCATGTTGTAGCACTCCTTCCCTCCTGTGTGCCAGGTAGATGACTAAGATTCTATCTCATCTTCACTTGAATAAGTCGCAGTACCGTGGCTGTAGCAATTTAGAACCGACACACCAATCCGAAATAAGAACTGAATAGCGTTTCAGTCCCACCCATGAACGCATCGACCGTCTCCCACCGAGGTAGTGAGATCGCTAAAAAGAGGGAACACTTTCACTACCAATCACTCCATCAACGTCATTCCAGAGGCACGCCGACATTACAGCTCAGTGCCCCTCCATACTGCAATATCCCCGCCCCTCCTGAGTTCAGAAGACAGGCATGGTACATCCCACCTACAGGACTCAAGTCTGGCTAACTGACTTCCCTGAATCCCTTCATATATGTCATCTTCCTCACACTCCAACAGCACGTCAAGTCATAAGAACCACTTGCCTCCGCTCCCATTTAGCATCCTCACACATGCCTGTTGGATGTTCAAGGTACACACACACACACAAAATTTCCTTTACCACCTCCTCCAACCTTTCCTAGGACGACCCCTACCCCGCCTTACCTCCACTAGATTTGTACACCCTCCAAGTCATCCTATTTTTCTACATCCTCTCTAAATGTCTCAACCACCTCAATAACCTCTCCTTAGATAATATTTCTAATCTCCAGATTACGAATTCTCTGCGTGATATTCACACCACACATTGCCCTCAGGCACGATATCTCCAATGTCTCCAGTCTCCTCCTCGTTGCAACATTTAAAACTCATGGTTCACAATCATAAGTGTTAGTGCCACTGTATTCTTATACATTTTCCTTTTTGCCTGCATGGATAACGTTCTTTGTCATCACAGATGCCTCAATGCACTACCTGGAGTTTACCTGGAGAGAGTTCCGGGGGTCAACGCCCCCGCGGCCCGGTCTGTGACCAGGCCTCCTGGTGGATCAGAGCCTGATCAACCAGGCTGTTGCTGCTGGCTGCACGCAAACCAACGTACGAGCCACAGCCCGGCTGGTCAGGAACCGACTTTAGGTGCTTGTCCAGTGCCAGCTTGAAGACTGCCAGGGGTCTGTTGGTAATCCCCCTTATGTATGCTGGGAGGCAGTTGAACAGTCTCGGGCCCCTGACACTTATTGTATGGTCTCTTAACGTGCTAGTGACACCCCTGCTTTTCATTGGGGGGATGTTGCATCGTCTGCCAAGTCTTTTGCTTTCGTAGTGAGTGATTTTCGTGTGCAAGTTCGGTACTAGTCCCTCTAGGATTTTCCAGGTGTATATAATCATGTATCTCTCCCGCCTGCGTTCCAGGGAATACAGGTTTAGGAACCTCAAGCGCTCCCAGTAATTGAGGTGTTTTATCTCCGTTATGCGCGCCGTGAAGGTTCTCTGTACATTTTCTAGGTCAGCAATTTCACCTGCCTTGAAAGGTGCTGTTAGTGTGCAGCAATATTCCAGCCTAGATAGAACAAGTGACCTGAAGAGTGTCATCATGGGCTTAGCCTCCCTAGTTTTGAAGGTTCTCATTATCCATCCTGTCATTTTTCTAGCAGATGCGATTGATACAATGTTATGGTCCTTGAAGGTGAGATCCTCCGACATGATCACTCCCAGGTCTTTGACGTTGGTGTTTCGCTCTATTTTGTGGCCAGAATTTGTTTTGTACTCTGATGAAGATTTAATTTCCTCGTGTTTACCATATCTGAGTACCCACCTTTTTTTACCCCTTATCAATTCTATGGTCACCTCATCTTTCATAGACCTGTCCGTCGACAAGTCCACTCCCAAATATCTGAATACATTCACTTCCTCCATACTTGCTCATTCCAATTTGATATCCAGTCTTTTACTGTCTAATTTTTTTGTTACTCTCATTACCTTGCTCTTTCTTATGTTCACTTTTAATTTCCTTCTTTTAGGTGCCCTCCCAGATTTGTCCACAACCTTTGCAACTTCTCTTGAGAGTATCAATATATGGGTTAGTTATGACGCTTGCACCAGGTGCGGAGCTACAAAGAAGAGAGAGGAAGAGGAGGAGGAGGAGAGTATGGGAATGAGAAGAATAGGATAAGAACAAGAGACAGGATGGGGAAAGAGGCAAGAAGATTATACAATATAACACAAGTTCTTTCTTAAGTGTGAACACCTCAGTGTTCAAGTTATAGCTCCTCCAAATTTTGTATGAGATTTCGTTTTCTTACAGAATAAACACAAAAAATAAGCCACTTAAGACATTTAATTAGAAGACGTTTCACACACTGAGCATTTTTTCCACCCAATAAGAACAGAAAAACAAAGAATACACAGAGTAAGGAAGTCAGGTGAGGCAGGCAGGATCAGGGACTGTGATGTCAGGTGGTGCTGAACATGCATCACCTGCTTGTGACACCAAGTTGCTCGTCAGGAACTACAGTCTGAAGAAACGTAGTTTCATTGATGTTGTCATGATCACAAAAATCAGATACTTTCAGCATCTCAGGAGTGTTCACCAAGGTGACTACCTAGCTACACAGTACATAGCTACACACTACCTAGCTACACACTACCTAGCTACACACTACCTAGCTACACAGTACATAGCTACACACTACCTAGCTACACACTACCTAGCTACACACTACGTAGCTACACACTACGTAGCTACACACTACCTAGCTACACACTACCTAGCTACACACTACCTAGCTACACACTACCTAGCTACACACTAAACGAGTTGGTGACGCTTCCTCAAGAACCTGACTCCTTCCCCTATATTCTCCATTTTTTGTTCTTTGAATTATATCTAAAAATTCTCCACTGGACGTTACATAATTATTATTATTATAGTTACATATATTAATTATTATTATTATTATAGTCACAGTTTATCAGTACTGCCACACGTGTACTAGTTTCCCTGCCCAAGCTGATGAAGATCACACACGTTACCCAAAGGCGCAGAGATCTCGCCGGGGTCGTAAAATGCTGTAACAATGCAATCACAATGATAATTGAGGGTGTTGATATCTCCCTCGGGTAGTGAAAGTCACCTGCTTACATTTTCATCCTCTCCATTATTATTCAGCTTCAGCGATACTAAAACCATCATCTTGAATATTATTAATTAACAACATTAACATAATCCGCCTTAAACATTATTGAGCATCAATGTTATTAAAATCAAACAGGAAATTAATTACCTTAGCACGACACTTAAATGGAACATGTGTTACTAACCCCGGGATTATCATTGGCGGGACAGCGGTAAATCACAGCAGTATTACAGCGTCTGGGCAATGGAGGCAATCGTGCTTGTTCCCAGGAATGGGATGGTAGGTTCTATTCCTTGTATCAAGACCTGTTTATCAGGCTTAAGGCAAATCTCCCCTTCAAAACCATAATTTGTTTAAAAGCAATATAAAGACATATTACACACACACACACACACACACACACACACACACACACACACACATACACATACACACACACACACACACACACACATACACGCGCACTCTTACACACAACAGGCAGGACCAGGCAGAACTACAAAGGGATCTGGACAAGCTGCAGGCTTGCTCCAGAAACTGGCTGCTGGAGTTCAATCCCACCAAGTGCAAAGAAGATCGCAGATGGAGTACAGTCTAGGGGGCCAGAAACTACAAACCTCACTCACGGAAAAGGATCGTGGGGTGAGTATAACACCGAGCACATCTGCTGAGGCGCATATCAACAAAATAAACCATACCACGAGCGGGGATAGAGCCCGCGATCAGAGAGTCTCAAAACTCCAGACCGTCGCGTTCTATCCCCACCCGTGGTATGGTTTGTTTGCAATCGTGTCATTACGGATTCGTGAGTCATGTCAACAAAATAACTGCTGCAGCATATGGGCGCCTAGCAAACCTAAGAACAGCATTCCGACATCTCAATAAGGAATCGTTCAGGGACCTGTACACTGTGTATGTCAGGCCTATACTGGAGCATGCAGCACCAGTTTGGAACCTACACCTAGTCAAGCACTTAAGAAAATTAGAGAAAGAGCAAAGGTTTGCAACAAGACTCGTCTCGGAGGTAAGGGGCATGTCCTACGAGGAAAGGTTAAGGGAAATCTGCCTGACGACACTAGAGAACAGGAGAGATGGGGGGGGGGGTGGATTTGATAACGACATATAAAATACTGAGAGGAACTGACAAGATGGACAGAAACAGAATGTTCCAGAGATGGGACACTGCAACAAGGGGTCACAATTGGAACTTAAAGACTCAGATGAATTACAGGGATGTTAGGAAGTATTTCTTTAGTCACAGAGTTGTCAGGAAGTGGAAGAGTCTGCGAAGTGATGTAGTGAGGCAGGATTCATACATAGCTTTAAGAAGAGGTATGATAAAGCTCATGGAGCAGGAAGAGTGACCTAGTAGCGACCAGCGAAGAGGCGGGGCCAGGAGCTGCGAATCGACCCCTGATCAAAAAAAAATAAAATAAATATATATATATATATATATATATATATATATATATATATATATATATATATATATATATATATATATATATATATATATGCAATACAACTGGAAACAGTCGATCTTAACAATGCAGAAGAAGCCACACGGGGATGGAAATCTTTAGCTCAAAATCTTTCGCACCCTGTGCGTGCCAGAAGCTATGTAATGTTGCAAGGCTAGCCACAGATAGTAGGGGGGAAATTCTCTCTGAGGCAAGGCAGAAGCGTAAAGCGTTGGGTCATGTCCCGCTTCAGCTTTCCCTCAGAGAGAATTCTCTCCCTACTATCTGTTAAGCTTGCAACACTGCATAGCCGACCGCCTATCACCCCTCCCTATCACCCCTCCCAGCATCACCCCTCCCAGCATCCCTCCCAGCATCACCCCTCCCTATCACCCCTCCCAGCATCCCTCCCTATCACCCCTCCCAGCATCCCTCCCTATCACCCCTCCCAGCATCACCCCTCCCTATCACCCCTCCCAGCATCACCCTCCACGGCATCCAGCAATGCCTGTGGATGCTGCATCGCGTCGTAAGATGGGACTGGGATTGCTACACCTTCACCTCCCTCGGGGCTGCGGCAACTTCACTCATCTGTAAATCGCGCCGCGACGTTCGCGGGAGCTTTAATCGCCTGCGTTTCATCCCTTCCAATTATTAGTCGTATCCTTTGAATTGCGTCCGTTTAATAGTTTCCGTTAATCGTCTCCGTTTAACCGGACCCCTTCTGTAGCATGTGTTAATCTCGTTCCGTTAACTGCTACCGAACAATTGCGTCCCGTTAATCGCTTACCATCAATCGCGTCCCGTTAATCGCGATCATTTAGTCACGTATGCCTAATCATGTCTATTTAATAACGTCCTAAACCCGTAGGGATCGTACGGCGCCTGAGGGGAATTATCAGGTTTGATCCAGGTTAGGGAAGGCTAGTTCTGTGTAGAGCTTCATCAATCTGTGCTTCGCTGTGTAGAGCTTCATCAATCTATGTTTCGCTCTGTGCAGAGCTTTATCAGTCATGTTTTGCTGTGTGGAGCTTTATCAAGCCACGTTTCTCTGTGTAAGGCTTTATCAAGTTATGTTTCGTTCCGTCAAGTTTTACCAATTCACTATTTGACAAAGCTCTAAGAGAGCGAAACGTGAAAATGTATTTCAGTATCGCTGAGTATCTGCCAATTTTGATGGTATCAGAATCAATATCGTTGAGTCAATTTTGATATCAGAATCAGTATCTTCGATTAGCGGCCAATTTTACTGGTATCGTAATTGGTATATTTGAATATTGGCTAATTTTATGGATATGATAAGATTTATTCAGATTATTAACTTAGAGGGTTAGACACCCAAGATAATCAAAGAAAGTCAGTGCGTCACGGTGAATTGTCTGTCTTATTTCCACTGGGGTCTTTCAGTCTTGTTCCACCAGGATGCCACCCACACCAGTCCACTAACACCCAGGTACCTACTTACTGCTACGTGAACAAGAACAGCAGGTATAAGGAAATATTGCAATAATGTTGGTAGAATTGCCGACAATATGTTAGGTAAAACGACACAAGTGTAACTAATGCGATGTTTTACCGTGGCAATGTTTCGCTTGACAAACTCCTAGAGAGCGAAACGTTGCCACAATAAAATGTCGCATTAGTTGGATTGTATCTTTTTTACCTAACGTAAGGAAACATGCCCGACATTTACCCGTGGCCAACCAGGTCACGGTATCTTGACGGTATCTGTATGGAAATCGGCCTAAAATTGAATATGTACGCTGGTATCTGCAAAAATTTTGGTATGGTGCCATCCCTGGTTCATTGTCCACTGTCGTGGGCAGCAGCAGCACGTTCGGATACCTGGCTGGTGTTGCTGGCGTGGTCATCCGTACATGTAGCAAGGCTCTGAACATCTAACACAGATCAGCCATCCAGACCATCCACTCGGCGTAGCACGTGTCATGTCGCCATCACGGCTTGTCTCATTAAATTATCCACTGGGTACCTCATCCAGACGCTCCTCTGCAGGGAAGAATGGACCTTATAGTGCTTGGGAGACTTGATTTTTTTCTTGGCGAATACTCTTCCAGGTACCTTTTTGCAGGGAAAAATGGACCCTATAGTACCTAAGAAGAGAGACTTATTTTATCAAGAAGAGGGCTCCGGGCATGGCTGGGCAGCAATATGTGAGCAGTGAGAAGTTTGTAGGGTGATGGTGGGCAGCATCCAGGCAGTCTGCGGCTTCCCTTAGATCTGAGATGAGAGAGTTTATCCGATGTTCTTCTCTCACTTGTACACTGATCACTAATGCTTTCACAAGCCCGGTTATATATATATATATATATATATATATATATATATATATATATATATATATATATATATATATATATATATATATATATATATATATATATATATGCAATAAGATCACAGTAAACAGGTGATTTCAGAATATGCAAAACAACCACTCTGAAAGAATAGAGAAATTCCAAGCGCTTTCGTGACTACTCACGAAAGCGCTTGGAATTTCTCTATTCTTTCAGAGTGGTTGTTTTGCATATATATATATATATATATATATATATATATATATATATATATATATATATATATATATATATATATATATATATATATATATATATATATATATATATATATATCGTGCCGAATAAGCAGAACTTGCCATCTTGGCTTAAATAGCAACGCTCATCTTGCCATATAGGACAAGCTAAAATTTGTGTATGCAATAATTTCGCCAAAATCATTCTGACGATAACGAAAAAAATCGATAACGAAAAAAATATATTTCAATATGTTTGTTTAGTATTAAATTATTGTATACAAATCTAAAATATATTTGGTTGGGTTAGGCTAAAATAAATTTTTCTTTTTATAATAAGGTTAAGTAAGTTTTCTAAGATTCTTTTGGAGCAAAATTAAATTTTTTTACATTAATATTAATGAAAAAAATATATCTTTAAACGTATAAGAGAAAATTTTAGAAAGGACTTAATTTTAAATGAGTTCTTGCTAATTGACCAGTTTTACATATTCGGCGGTGGCCATCGGCCACCCTGGGATGATGTTAACATTCAGAATCTCAATGATTCACTTTCAACATATGGAGGGATGATAGTGCCACCTTCCTGATGACATAGAGGTCACATATGCACGCTACACCTCTACAATCTCGACCTTCATCAACACCTGATGTTAGTCCACCTTGCAATCCTCCCCAGTTCACAACCTCACACCTGCCTCAAAACTGACCACACCTGCTTCACCACTGACCACACCAGCCTCATCACTGACTACACCTGCCTCACCACTCCTGCTTCACCACTGACCACAACTGCTTCACCACTGAATATACCTGTTTCACCACTGACCACACCTGCTTCACCACTGACCACACCTGCTTCACCACTGACCACACCTGCTTCACCACTGACCACACCTGCTTCACTAATGACCACACCTGCCTCACCACTGACCACACCTGCTTCACCACTGGCCACACCTGCTTCACCGCTGACCACACCTGCCTCACCACATCTGCTTCAGAACTCACTACACCAGCCTCATCACTGACCACACCTACCTCACCACACCTGCTTCACCACTGACCACACCTGCTTCACTACTGACCACACCTGCCTCACCACTGACCACACCTACCTCACCAATGACCACTTCCAGCAGGTACTGGAGCTTATTACACAGTTTTCTCTGGCTAGGACTCATGCCAGTGGACTAACATACAGGTATCCATTTTTACTGCTAGGTGAGCAAGAACAGCAGAAGTGTAAGGTAACTTGCTCAAATGTTTCTCTGTGCAGGGAATCGAACCCAGGACCTTGTGATTGTGAGTAGTGTGTTATCACCAGTGAGCTACGTGGCTAGTGTGTGTGGGAAGAGAGGGAGAGGGCGGGGCACAGTGGGTACAGGCCCTGGGCACTTGTAAGGGGGAAACAAACATGAACAGATGTGGTGGGCAGGTGTGTGGATGACACAGGTGTTTGGATAACACAGGTGTGTGGAAGGCACATGTGTGTGGATGACACAGGTGCATGGATGACAGGTGTGTAGATGACACAGATATATGGATGACACAGGTGTGTGGATGACACAGGTGTGTGGAGGACACAGGAGGTGTGTGGAGAGCACAGGAGGTGTGTGGATGACACAGGTGTGTGGATGACACAGGAGGTGTGTGGATGACACAGGTGTGTGGATGACATAGGTGTGTGGATGACACATGAGGTGTGTGGATGACACAGGTGTGTGGATGGCACAGATGTGTGGATGACACAGGTGTGTGGATGACACAGGAGGTGTGTGGATGACACAGGTGTGTGAATGACACAGGTGTGTGGATGACATATGAGGTGTGGAGGACACATGAGGTGTGTGGATGACACATGAGGTGTGTGGATGACACATGAGGTGTGTGGATGACACAGGAGGTGTGTGGATGACACATGAGGTGTGTGGACGACACAGGTGTGTGGATGACACAAGTGTGTGGATGACACAAGTATGTGGATGACACAGGTGTGTTTATGACACAGGTGTGTTTATGACACAGGTGTGTGGATGACACAGGTGTGCGGATGACACAGGTGTGTGAATGACACAGGTGTGTGAATGACACATGTGTATGGATGACACAAATATGTGGATGACACAGGTGTATGGATGACACAGGTGTGTGGATGACAGTTGTGTGGATGACACAGGTGTGTGGATGACACAGGTGTGTGGATGACACAAGTATGTTGATGACACAGGTGTGTGGATGATACATTTGTTTGGATGACATAAGTATGTGGATGACACAGGTGTGTGGATGATACATGTGTTTGGATGACATAAGTATGTGGATGACACAGGTGTGTGGATGACAGTTGTGTGGATGACACAGGTGTGTGGATGACACAAGTATGTGGATGACACAGGTGTGTGGATGACACAGGTGTGTGGATGACACAGGTGTGTGGATGACACAGGTGTGTGGATGACACAAGTATGTGGATGACACAAGTATGTGGATGACACAGGTGTGTGGATGACACAGGTGTGTGGATGACACAAGTATGTGGATGACACAGGTGTGTGGATGACACAGGTGTGTGGATGACACAAGTATGTGGATGACACAGGTGTGTGGATGACACAGGTGTGTGGATGACACAAGTATGTGGATGACACAGGTGTGTGGATGACACAGGTGTGTGGATGACACAAGTATGTGGATGACACAGGTGTGTGGATGACACAGGTGTGTGGATGACACAAGTATGTGGATGACACAGGTGTGTGGATGACACAGGTGTGTGGATGACACAGGTGTGTGGATGACACAGGTCACTGAGTGTGAAAACTATGAAGTCAGTTCACTGCAAATTTTACTCGTTTTTTTTTCAATTAGCTTCGTCCCACCCACACAACTCCCACACCACCCACACAATTCCCACACAACTCTTACACCACCCACAAGACTCCCACACCACCCACGCAACTCTCACACCACCCACACGACTCCCACACAACTTCCACAAGACTCCCACACAACTTCCACAAGACTCCCACACCACCCACACAACTCCCACACCACCCACATAACTCCCACACCACCCACACAATTCTCACACCACCCACACAACTCCCACAAGACTCCCACGCCACCCACAGGACGCCCACACGACTCCTACACCACCCACATGACTCCCACAACACCCACACGACTCTCCCACCTCCCACACGACTCCCACACAACTCCTACACCACCCACACGATTCCTACACCACGCACACGACTCCCACACCACCCATACGAAGCCCACACTACCCACACGACGCCCACATCACTCACACAACTCCCACACGACTTCCACACCACCCACACGACTCCCACATCACCCACACAACTCCCACAAGACTCCCACACCACCCACACGACGCCCACACGACTCCCACACAACTCCTACACCACCTACACAACTCCCACACCACCCACAAGACTCCCACACCACCCACACAAGACTCCCACACCACCCACACAACTCCCACACCATCCACACGACGCCCACACCACCCACACGACTCCCACACCACTCACACGACTCCCACAACACCCACACAATTCCCACAAAGACGCCCACACCACCCACATGACTCCCACGACTCTCACACCACCCACACGACTCCCACACGATTCCTACACCACCCACACGACTCCCGCACCACCCACAAGAAGCCCACACTACCCACACGTAACCCACACCACCCGAAAGACTCTCACACGACTTCCACACCACCCACACGACTCCCCCACCACCCACACGACCCCCACACAGCTCTCACACCACCCACACAACTCCCACAAGACTCCCACACCACCCACACGACTCCCACATAACTCCCACAAGACTCCCACACCACCCACACGACTCCCACACAACTCCTACATCACCTACACAACTCCCACACCATCCACAAGACTCCCACACCACCCACACAACTCCCACACGACGCCCACACCACCCACACGACTCCCACACCACTCACAAGACTCCCACAACACCCACACGACTCCCACACAATTCCCACAAAGACGCCCACACAATTCCCACACAAGACTCCCACGCCACCCACACAACTCCCACACAACCCACACGATGCCCACACCACCCACACGACTCCCACATCACTCACACGACTCTCACACTACCCACACGATTCCTACACCACCCACACGACTCCCACACCACCCACACGAAGCCCACACTACCCACACGTCAACCACACCACTCGCAAGACTCTCACACGACTTCCACACCACCCACACGACTCTCCCACCACCCACACGACTCCCACATCACCCACACACACGACTCCACCACCCACACTCGACGCTCAAACCACCCACACTCGACACCCACACCACCCACATTCGACGCCCACACCACCCACATTCGACATCCACACCACCCACACTCGACATCCACACCACCCACACTCGACGCCCACGCCACCCACACTCGACATCCACACCACCCACACTCGACGCCCACACCACCCACACTCGACGCCCACATCCTGACCTTAAAGAGAGCCAACAACACACCTACAAATGACTTGCAGTACACTCTTGAGACGTTACGATAATCCTGTGTATGTTCCTTCACCTTAACACTCTTCCTGCTCCCTACACACCACCTCCCACCATACATGTGACGTATCTGTGACGGGTGTGACGTACGTGTTACGGGTGTGACATATCTGTGACAGGCGTGACGTGGACAAGTCAGCATCAAGGTGATGGAAATGTGATGAGATCCAGGAATGAATGACTGGAAAAATAATAAAAAGAATGGAAAGAATATGGTGGCAGTGGATGTGTGTAAGTACACACAAGAACACTTATTGTGAAGGAAGGAGTAAATCATAAGACCAGATGAGTAAGAGAAAGATGAAAAGTGTTTCTGAGTGAATGAACTAATGCAAGGAAGGAAAGTATCACTTGCTATCACTTGCATGACTGTATCTTCGAGATCTTCCACCTCACCTTCAACAGTATTTAAGATTCCATTCTGAGTTAATATCAAAATGGTATATAATACAGACAGGTTGGTGAGTAAGACACATAGGCAACAGTTAGGCAACTTTACTCCGAAACGTTTCGCCTACACAGTAGGCTTCCTCAGTCTAGTACAGAAAGTAAGCAGGAGCAGTAGAGATGTGAAGACGATGTAATCAGTCCATCACTCTTGAAGTCGTAGATTTGAGGTTGTCAGTCCCTCAGTCTGGAAGTATGGAACAGAACTCTTCTCCAGGCTGAGGGACTGACCACCTCACATCTCCAAGGTTGATGGACTGATTACATCTTCATCTCACTACTACACCTGCTGCCTCTGTATCTGACTGAAGAATCCTACTGTGCAGGCGCAACGTTTCAACAATAAAGATACCTAACTGCTGTACTTGAGTCCTAATCATCATGGTGGTTTAATAATGCCACGACGAAGAGGCTGGAGGCACAAGTTATTTTATTATTTTTATTTTTTTTTTTTTTTATTATCACACCGGCCGATTCCCACCAAGGCAGGGTGGCCCGAAAAAGAAAAACTTTCACCATCATTCACTCCATCACTGTCTTGCCAGAAGGGTGCTTTACACTACAGTTTTTAAACTGCAACATTAACACCCATCCTTCAGGCACAAGTTATATGATATAAAAATCCAGGTGCTGTGTGAATATTACTGGTGACAGTAATGAGGGTCGTGTAGTGTTATTATGGATATAATTAAAATCTGGAGAAAGAAAGCTGCTTGAGATGGTTTGTTGTGGAAAGGATGAAGCAAGATATGTTGATTGTGTATAACTCTGACGTGGGTGGAGGGTGACCAGGCAAGCACATGACGAGCCTGGCCCAAGGCCGGGCTCTGAGAATAGAAAAACTCTCGGAATTCATCAAAGGAGAGGTTGGAATGAGGGTATGAAGGAGGTTTTGAGTGGTACGATGCATGTGTGTGTGTGTGTGTGTGTGTGTGTGTTAAATTGAGGTAAGTGTAGATAAGTGGTTACTGGGGTTTGACGGGCTGTTGGAGTGTGATCTCTGTTTAGGTTTGGTATGCTGTTGTATCGTGATGTCTGTGCATTTAGAGAAAGACAGATAGGAAATAGAGAGACAGGAAATATATAGATAGGAAATAAACATATAGGAAAGAGACAGATAAGAAACAGATAGGAAATGATTGATAGTTAGGTACTCATACTGTCCCATAGTATAGTTACTCTCTACCATTTACTATGTAGTATTTCTGTGATTCTTATCATCGTATATCTTGTGGTTCCTGGTAGTGTTCTAAATCTCCCATCATAGTAAGTTATCTCTTCCCTGGCATTCACAATGCCTCTCTCATCTGGTTCGCTCTGCGCCCCCTCTCTCTCTTTATCTCGTTCCCAATGAGTTATCTCTTCTTTCTCATTCACAATGCGCTGTTTTGCATCTCGTTTGCTCTAAGTTATCTCTCTCATCTGGTGATAGCAGTTATATATTGTTCTCTCAATCTGACTCTCGTTTATCATACATTATGTGTTTCTGTTACGCTTATTTAGAAGTGACAGCCGTGACCACTAGCACTGTTATGTGAGTCATAATGTAAAACTCGTATACACCCTCACCCTCTCTCTCTCTCTCTCTCGCTCAGACTAATGCTAGATTGCAAGTTTATGTACTGCATTTGCATCATTGAGGCCGTAGTTCGCCTGTGAAAATGTGGACAGGTGGATCTTTAACTTTCTGACCAATAGAACACAGAATAATGGTAAACAGTTAAGTCGGAGGCTGCCATAGTCAAAAGTTGTTCCACAAAATACAGTATTCGCCCTCATCCTGTTCTTCCATGTCTTCTTTTGCAGACGATAGTAGAATCTACATGAGTGTTAACCACTGAGAACACGGCAAATCTACAAGTAGATATAAACGAAATTTTCCAGTGAGCCGCGGAAAACACTTTGATGTTCAGTGAGGACAAATTTCAGTTACTCTGTTATGGAAAACTTCAGGAAATAATAACTAGAACGGAGTATACAACAAATTCTAACCATAGGCCTGGTCACAGACCGGGCCGCGGGGGCGTTGATCCCCGAAATATTATCCAGGTATGCAACAGAGCGAAAAATTAATGTGAACGACTTAGGAGTGTTAATGTCTAAGAATCTCACCTTCAAGGATCACAACAGTGTCCCTATCACATCTGAGAGGAAAATGATAGGAAGGATAATGAGAACTTTCAAAACAAGGAATTTTATGCCAATGATGATCCTCTTTGTCAGTGGTTCTCTCTAGGCTGGAATACTGTTGTACACTAACACCAACATTTACGTATTACTTCAGTTAAGCACTTTAATTACTGGGAACG
Source organism: Cherax quadricarinatus (assembly GCF_038502225.1). Classification (NCBI taxonomy): domain Eukaryota; kingdom Metazoa; phylum Arthropoda; class Malacostraca; order Decapoda; family Parastacidae; genus Cherax; species Cherax quadricarinatus. The sequence continues at coordinate 13,127,196 of NC_091335.1, read as the reverse complement.
TTTGAAGTCCTGGAAAATCCTTGAAGGACTAGTCTCAAATCAGCACACAGAAATCACTCCCTATGAAAGCAAAAGACTGAGAAGACGGTGGAACATACCCTCAATGAAAAGTAGGGGCGCCATATGTACACTAAGAGAAAACACCATTAAGTGTCCGAGGCCCAAAACTGTTCAACAGCCTCCCACCATATATAAGGAAAATTACGAACAGACCCATGGCTGTCTTCAAGAGGGAACTGGACAGGTATCTAAAATCAGAACCCGATCAGATGGGCTGAGATTCGTACGTTGGGCTACATGCGGCCAGCAGTAACAGCGTAGTTGATCAGGCCATGATCCACCGGAAGGTCTGGTCGAGTACCGGGCCGCTGGGGCCTTGACCCCAGATAGGTAGACAATAACATACAATAAATTTTAACCACTAATCGAGAGATTAAAGAAAACATTAAGTTTATCTAAACATATACACACCTCTTTGTGTATACACCGAGAGATACACACTACTCGGTTACTTACGCTGATATATACACACCTCTCAGTGTATATACACTGACAGATACACACTTCTCGGTGTATATACATTGTAGGAAACACAACACGCCGAGAGGCATTTAAAATGGTATATGAGAAGACCTGCGGTCCACCTTACACATTCCTCTACCTTGTCAGCCGCCAGGGGTGGTAGGGGGTGGGGGGAGAGGGAAGGGGGCTTGGTGATGCAGGGCTAGAAAGGGAGGGGCGGAGAGAGGAGGGGAGATGGCGTGGTGTGGCGAAGAGGGAGATGTGGGTGTGGAAACCGGAGGTTAGTAAGGGAAGAGATAAATTTTTTGTGGAAGGGCATGGTATGTTTGGGGGAGGGAAGAGAGAAGAGAGAAGAAAGAAGGGAAGGAAGGGAAGAGAGCAAGTGAAGGGAGAAAGGGAAGAAATTAAAACACTTCTGGAAGAAATCCTTTTTTCTTACTGAACAGTCTGATTAATCAGGTCAGCAACCAGAAGACCTGGTCTGGGACCGGGCAGTGGGGAGGAGACCTTCGGAAGTGACTACAGGTACAGGTAACCTCTGGATATAAACCTCTGAAGAAGCAGGGGAAGCATCCAGGCTTTCCCTGCTTCTTCAGAGTTTCTTCAACTCTATAATTATTAGGAAACAAAAAGTACATTATCAGAATTACTCACGAAAGACATGTGTATGACCTTCCATGATAAATATCCGTGACCCAATGATCCTGAACTCTCAGACGCTGGCGTCTGTAGCCTCAACTGCTCTTACCCACCACCAGAGCTCATCAACACCTGGGTAAACTGTATACCATCACTCAAGAGTACTTTAATCCCTAAAATAGGGTTCAAGTAAACTCTCAGCGTATATACACATATATACAACTTTCAACATGCCCTGATCTACTGGGAGGCCTGGTCAAGGACCAGGCCGCGGGGGCGTTGACCCCCGGAGCGACCTCCAGGTAGGTAGAAACTTACACTTCTCAGTGTATATATACAAACACATACATACATACCTTGTCTCCCCACATAATGGCTCCCTCCTGGTGAACAATTGAACTGCGAGTCCCATTCAGTGAGAAAGTCAGTTGTTTTTACTGCTCCACATTAGTCCCAAGTCAGTTAGCGAGGCATCAGCCTCTTCTCTGCCTCTCAGGTGTCTGTGTGGCCACACTCTCCTCTGTCCTCCCTCATCCATTTATACTCCTCCAGATCTTAAACAATGGGGGGTCACAAACCACACCCTGAGCAACAAACAAATGCTTTGAAACGCCGCCTGCAGGTGTGATTCATTCAGTTTGTAACACTTGGCTCCTCCTTTGTCTTGTAAGCTTATATCTGAGTACCATTCTACACCTTGACTAACTCCTCGTCAATAATATCGTAGGATTATCTTCAAACTTTACATGTTTTGAAGAGTACTCAACACCAGCGTCTTTCTTCACTGTTAAGTAGTTAAGTACTGCAGGCATTTAAATTACTAGATATCATATATATATATATATATATATATATATATATATATATATATATATATATATATATATATATATATATATATATATATATATATATATATATATATATATATAATATATAAATATATATATATATATTCACATATGTTTAAATACTAGTGCCTACCCACATTCTACCCCCACGAACATGGACCCATAATCTGCGGAATACGTTACTGGTAGGTGTACATGAGTGGGTCAGGAGTTGTGTGGGCGTGATTAAAAATTGTTGGTGGCGGGCGTGTAGCGGGCGTGTGGCGTGGGAAGGAGGGGGGGGGCGATGATGAAGCTTCAGTGTTGACCAACGCCCTACAAGGCAGGTTCGCCCACAACCTAGATCAACTGTGTCTGACAAGACCAACTGTGGAAAAAAATCACCAAACTATTTCCTCACCGAGAAAAGCGAACCCGGATTCGCTAATATCGATGAAATTGGATTCGATGAGAGACGCGAACCACGCCCCGGATACCCTCAACCTTCTGACGAATGTTTCTACCAGGCATCACACCAAGAAAAGTATCATCACATAAGCCATCACGCATGCATAAACATTATATATATATATATATATATATATATATATATATATATATATATATATATATATATATATATATATATATATATTTACATATATGCAAACACATCAATAACAACAGTGCGACTAGCCAAGGAGTCGAACCCATGCTGCTTTGGCCTGCCTCATGGGACCACACAATCCTTAAGAGCAGCGCATCCAGCAGAACTGGATGTTGTACTCGCAAAGCAGAATGGGTTCGGCTCCTTGACTAGTCACAGTGTTGTTATTGATCAGTACTACTTGTTCGTGGGTACAATAATACAAAATACCGCTCGCTGTGCTAGTACATCAAACAGTGAGTAGAATGAAATTAGCCTAGAGTCATCCACACCACAGTATGTCCTTAGGTAGTGAGTACAACATCCAGTTCTGCTGGATGCGCTACTCTCAAGGACTGTGTGGTACCGTGGATTAAGGCGTCATGAGTTTTCGCCCACCATGAGGCAGGCCAAAGCAGCATGGGTTCCACTCTTTGACTAGTCGCAGTGTTGTTATTGATATATATATATATATATATATATATATATATATATATATATATATGTGTGTGTGTGTGTGTGTGTGTGTGTGTGTGTGTGTGTGTGTGTGTGTGTGTGTGTGTGTGATACCGAATAGGTAAAACTTGCGATTTTGGCTTAAACGGGAACGCTTTTCTTGCCGAATAAGGCAAGCGAAAATTTGTGTATGCATAGTTTTAAGACAAGGCTTCATAACGCTTATGGAGCAGGGAGAGAGAGGACCCAGTAGCAACCAGTGAAGAGGCGGGGCCAGGAGCTAATACTCGACCCCTGAAACCACAAATAGGTGAGTACAAATAGGTGAGTATACACACACACACATACATAAACACACACACACACATACATAAACACACACACACACACACACACACACACATTATATATATATATATATATATAATATATATATATATATATATATATATATATATATATATATATATATATATATATATATATATATATATATATATATATATATATATATATTTTATCACACTGGCCTATTCCCACCAAGGCAGGGTGGCCCGAAAAAGAAAAACTTTCACCATCATTCACTCCATCACTGTCTTGCCAGAAGGGTGCTTTACACTACAGTTTTTAAACTGCAACATTAACACCCCTCCTTCAGAGTGCAGACACTGTACTTCCCATCTCCAGGACTCAAGTCCGGCCTGCCGGTTTCCCTGAACCCCTTCATAAATGTTACTTTGCTCACACTCCAACAGCACGTCAAGTATTAAAAACCCTTTGTCTCCATTCACTCCTATCAAACACGCTCACGCATGCCTGCTGGAAGTCCAAGCCCCTCGCACACAAAACCTCCTTTACCCCCTCCCTCCAACCTTTCCTAGGCCGACCCCTACCCCGCCTTCCTTCCACTACAGACTGATACACTCTTGAAGTCATTCTGTTTCGCTCCATTCTCTCTACATGTCCGAACGACCTCAACAACCCTTCCTCAGCCCTCTGGACAACAGTTTTGGTAATTCCGCACCTCCTCCTAACTTCCAAACTACGAATTCTCTGCATTATATTCACACCACACATTGCCTTCAGACATGACATCTCCACTGCCTCCAGCCTTCTCCTCGCTGCAACATTCATCATCCAAGCTTCACACCCATATAAGAGCGTTGGTAAAACTATACTCTCATACATTCCCCTCTTTGCCTCCAAGGACAAAGTTCTTTGTCTCCACAGACTCCTAGGTGCACCACTCACCCTTTTCCCCTCATCAATTCTATGATTCACCTCATCTTTCATAGACCCATGGTGGTAGCATCATGAATTCGAGCCTCATTCGTCAGCTGAGATATAAAAAGGTTTGTAAACATACGATGTGTTTGTGGTTTCTGAGCATACTAAACATCTCCCTGGCCGACAACATGAAGGGTGAAGCAAGATGAAATTATGCCCACTGACCACCCACCACAGAGTTCTCTGGTTGAATTAGCATATGAAGGGGTGAAACTCTGAACTCAACTTACAGCGAATCGTTTAGCACGATCGGGTCACCACCATACATGTAACATTTTGCCGTGGCTGGTATACTTAAAGCATGGGTTCCAGTGCCATACCTCAGCGACAAGATACGAAAATACACAAATAATCCGCACTTAGAAGAGGGAGAGTAAAGCTTGTGACGACGTTTCGCTTTGACTTGGACCATTTACAACTCACAGTAACACAAGAAGGTGAGGGAGCCAGTATAAATAGGAGAGGGGGCAGGGATGGGACAAAGAGAGGAAAAAAAAGGAAGTGGAGAAATAGTGGCATAGGTAATGATGGTAGTGGAAGTAGCAGTAGAAGAAGTAGCGGTAGTAGTAAGATGGGGAAGTAGTGGTAGTGGCACAAGAGACAGAATGGGAAGTGAAGTGAGGCAATAGCTACAAAAATGTTTGTAAACAGTGCAGTCTATGTTAGTGGTGTCTGTACACACACACATACACACTACGAAGAAAGGTTTAAGGGAAATCGACCTGACGACACTGGAGGACAGGAGAGTTAGGGAAGACATGATAACGACATATAAAATAATGTGAGGAATTGACACGGTGGACAAAGACAGGATGTTCCAGAGATGGGACACAGAAATAAGGGGTCGCAATTGGAAATTGAAGACTCCGATGAGTCAAAGGGATTTAAGGAAGTATTTCTCTCTCCCTGCTCCATGAGCAGGGAGAGAGAGGACCTAAAAGCGATCAGTGAAGAGGCGGGGCCACAAATAGGTGAGTATACACACACACACACACACACACACACACACACACACACACACACACACACACACAAATATACACACCACTTTTCAAAACCACAGGATAATTTCCGGTTGAGGCTTGGGGATGATGGTATCAGGCCTTGTTGGGAATCAGACCGGGGTGCTGGAGAACTGGTAAAGTGCTGGGGTGCGTCCCAGTGTTGTTTTGGGCTGTAGGGTGAATATCCAGGTACCGGTAGGGCTCAGGGATGCAGGTTCTGGTGTGAGAAGAATGGGGTCTGGTCCCCGGTATTGTCTGAGAGACGAACAGACCAGGTAAGGGGAGGAATGTAAGCGTGTCTCTGTCCCCTGACGCACGCTCTTGCTCTCTCTCTCTCTCTCTCTCTCTCTCTCCAACATCCTTACCAAGCGTTAAAATTATTTCAGTCTTTTATGCAAGTAACAAATTGCATTTATATCCAGGGAATTATACAGAATCCGGATGTGTGACACCCCAAAGAGGGTTTAACCGAGCACTGGAGGTTTCAGTTCCGCGTTTGTCAGTGTTTGAAGCCAGCCAGTACACAGTAGGTTTTGTAACCTGCGTAATGTACATCTTTTGCTAAAACTGAAATATATCTTTCCCGGCAATTACTAGTCATTATATTAATCGCGGATACGAATGTCCTGCTGCCGACAGTACTGAATAACAAGCTTTTATTGGTACGTTTCGTCCAGTATAGAGCTTCATGCAGTCAGGATAACTGACTAAATGGTTTAGAAAACCGACAAGTTTCTAAGCCTCTTGTTCAAACTCTGTCAGACACAGCAACATCTTGGGATCTTGATGCACGGAATTCTTCAAAACTTGCCTGAAGCCTATAGGCACGACTTCCACTCGTGGGTTTCTCCACTGGTGACGCCGCCTACCACTACTTCACCTCACCTGTCACCAGTATATAAACTCCATCACATAAGAACATAAGAAAAAAGGAACACTGCAACAGGCCTACTGGCCCATGAGAGGCAGGTCCATGTCACCCTCCCCGGCTTAGACCAATGACCCACCTAGTCAGGTTACATCCACTTAAGGAAGGGGCACGGCATCAGACCCACTAGCACAAGCTAGTCAAGTCCAGCTCACACCCACCCACACCCACTCATGTATTTATCTAACCTATTTTTAAAAATACACAACGTTTTAGCTTCTATACGGTACTCGGGATTTTGTTCCCCTCATCCACAACTCTATTACCAAACCAGTGCTTTCCTATATCCTTCCTGAATCTGAATTTTTTCAACTTGAAACCACTGCTGCGAGTCCTGTCTTGGCTAGATATTTTTAGCACGCTATTTACATCCCCTTTATTTATTCCTGTTTTCCATTTATACACTTCAATCATATCTCCCTTAATTCTACGCCTTTCTAGAGAGTGCAGATTCAAGGCCCCTCAGTCTATCCTCACAGGGGGAGATTTCTGATACATGGGATCAACTTTGTCATCCTCCTTTGTACATTTCCCAATGCATTTATATCCATTCTGTAATACGGTGACCAGAACTGTGCAGCATGATCTAAATGAGGCCTAACCAAAGATATACAGAAATGAAGAACCTGAGGATTTCTATTATTATACTTCTTGATATGAAGCCAAGGATTCTGTTAGTTTTATTACTAACAGAACACTAATGCACTGTTGTCTTGGTTTCAGATTACTGCTAACCAGAACTCCCAAATCCTTCTCGCAATCAGTAATATTAAGATCTACATTATTTAGTTTATATGTGGCATGGTTATTTTCCTGTCCAACATTTAGAACTTTGCATTTGTCTATATTAAACTGCATCTGCCACTTCTCCGACCATTGCATCAGTCTATTCAAATCATCCTGGAGTGCTCTAATATCCTCATTAGAATGAATTGGACGGCCTATTTTGGTGTCATCAGCAAATTTGCTTATGTCGCTATTTATTCCCTCATCTATGTCGTTTATGTAAATTGTGAACAACAGGGGGCCCAACACTGACCCCTGTGGAACACCGCTTGTGACGTGACCCCATTCTGATTTCTCCCCATTTATGCAAACTCTCTGCTGCCTATTTGTCAACCATGCTTCTACCCAGAAAAAATTTCTCCTCCTATTCCGTGTGCCTTAAGTTTCCTCAATAGCCTCTGATGTGGGACTCTATCGAAAGCCTTACTGAAGTTCATATACACAATATCATATTCATTACCATGATCTACCTCCTCAGATACCTTAGTGAAAAAAATTAGTAAATTCGTAAGACAGGAACGCCCCTTTGTAAACCCGTGTTGAGATTCATGAATCAATTTATGCCTTTCAAGATGGCTACGAATTGCCTCGGCAATAATTGATTCCATAAATTTTCCCACTATGGTTTATAGTTGTAAATAGGTATTACATTAGCCATTTTCCACTTGTCTGGCATTATGCCAGTCTGTAGTGATATACTGAAAAAATTAGTCAAAGGTATGCTAGGTACCTCTTTATATTCCTTTTAATTAAAAACCTTGCAAACAACTCATCAGGAACTGGGGATTTGTTAGGTTTTAATTTCTCTATTTGTCTAAGGCCCATGTCACTAGTTACCCCAATCGTGCAAAGTTTATTATCGTCCTGTTCTACATAATTTATTATTTCTGGAATTTTGCTACTATCTTCCTGAGGAAAAACTGAGAGGAAGTAAGTGTTGAAAAATTTACACATTTCCTTATCACTGTCAGTGATCTGACCTGAGTTACTCATAAGTGGGCTTATCTTGTCCCTAATCTTACTTCTGTATACCTGGAAGAACCCTTTTGGGTTAGTCTTCAAATTCCTTGTGACTTTAGCCTCATAATCCTTTTTTGCCTTTTTTATTCCTTTTTTTATTTCTCTCTTTAATTGAATATACTGATTTCTTAGCTGCCCATCCCCTCTTTTGATATGCCTATATATGCCTCTGTTTTGACCAATGAGATGTTTTAATCTATTGTTAATCCATTTGGGATAATTTTTGTTAAGATCTAATTTCCCTACTTGGAACATAAGTTGTCTGGGCAGCTAGAACTATGCTCTGAAAAACGTCATATTGGCAACCAACACCACCTACCTGACCATGGCATAGTCAGGTCATCCCAATTTAGCCCACCCAGGTAATTTCTCAGTCCCATGAAATCAGCCAAGCAGAAGTCTGAGACAGAGACATGATTGCAGTTATCTGGGTAATTCCATGATATATTGAAACTAAGTGATTTGTGATCGCTTTCCCCAAGCTTATCATTAACCTCAAGATTATTAATTAGTGATTCTTTGTTGGCAAGAACCAAGTCAAGCAGGTTGTTTTCTCTAGTTGCTTCTGTCACAAACTGTTTTAAAAAGCAATCCTGAACCGTATCCAGAAAGTCACTAGACTCAAGATTTCCTGTCACACTGTTCCAATGAATTTGTCTAATGTTAAAATCTCCCATTAACACTAACATTTTCATATCTAGATGCCTTATGAATTTCGTCCCATAGCAGCTTACTGCACTCCCTATCAAGGTTTGGGGGCCTATAAATCACACCCAGGATTAATTTTTCACGACCTTCGAAAAACTGTAGCCAGACAGATTCAGTGTTCGATGTTTCTAATCTTATATCTTGTCTAGAACAACAATTTAAATTATTTCTGACATACATTGCCACTCCACCACCCATCCTGTTGACCCGATCAGTGTGGAATAGTTTATAACCCTGTATGTTGCATTCAGAAGGCATTTCTCTATCTTTCAAGTTGAACCAGGTCTCTGTTATAGCAATAATATTTATATTACCTGCACTTGCAAGTAATCTTAGCTCATCTATCTTATTTCTTAGACTCCTATTGTTAGTATAGTAAACCTTAAGGGAGCTCGTCACTTGCTGCCCTCTGCCATCTCCCTTTGTTGATCAATTGCTTTGCCTTTAATGGCAACTTTATACTGAATATTGTCATTTAAACATCCCTGAGGTATCCTGGTAATATCTGCTGTTTTTAACCCTAGTACTGCAGCTTGACTGTTTCCCACACACACACATATCTCTAAAAGCTATCAGTTTAAAGTCCTAGACAAGTCAGCAATGGCCCCCTCAATCAAGTTAGCTAAAGCAACCACTCCAGCCCCAGAGAGATGAACCCCATCCCTTGCATACATATCATGTTTGCCATAGAATTTGTCCCAGTTATCAATGAATGGGACTAGAAGTTCGTTGCAGTACCTGTCTAGCCAGCAATTCATACCAATTGCCATAGACGTCCAATCACTGCCCACTTCCTTTCTAGGCAAAATGCTACATATGATTGGGACCCCTCCCTTAGACCTGACTACATCTATGGTTGACTTACACTTATCCAGCATCTCCTGTCCCCTACCCTTCCTGATGTCATTTCCACCAGCACTAAGACAGATAATGGGTTTGTTCCCATTACCTGACATAATATTATCCAACCTGTTCACTATATCACCAACACCAGCTCCTGGGAAGCACACCTCTGTCTTACCTTTCTGTCTCGGTTACAAAAAGCACGGTCCATATATCTTACCTGGGAGTCTCCCACAACCAGAATGTTCTTACCTTCAATTACAGGGAATAGCTGGCAAAACGTTTCCATAATAAATCAGGATAAGGATCTACAGAGAGGGAAACATTGTGCCAATACAAGCTCGACCAGCAACACAAGTCTTCAACCTTGTCATAAATATTTTTTAATTATATTATAAATTTACATCAAAATCATAATTTGTATAATTATCATAATTTTAAGCGTCACCATAAATTATTTTAAAAGGAATTTTATATAAATAAAAAATAATTAACCAGGACAGAGACGAATGCCTAATAAGCGCCATCCACTAGCGTAACTCCTGTGTCTCCATAACACATGACACTTGTCAATTACAACACCTGTATCAGTTTCCATAACACGTGACACCTGTCAATCTCCACAACAAAACACCTCTACCAGACTCCATAACACATGACACTTGTCAACCACAACACCTATATCAATCTTCATAATATGTGACAATTGTCAAGCAACACCACAACACCTGTGTATCTCCATGACACGTGACACCTGTTAATCTTCACAACAACGCAACACCCGTCAATCTCCGTAAAACCTGTGTCAAAATAAGACCAAAGGATAAAAAATAAAAATAAAAGAACTGAAAGAAAATTACAAAAAATAAATATTCTTTTATTCGTCTCCTCAGAAAACAGTAAAAAGTTACAATAGAAAAAATTGCACAGAAAATACAGGCGGGCCCCGCTTATACAGCAGATTAGGTTCCAAGTATAAATAACAAAAAGGCACAATACGTGACTGGAACGATACACAAATAACGCGCACATAAAAGAGAGAAGCTTAGGACGACGTTTCGGTCCGACTTGAACCATTGACAAAGTCACACTAACCAGAAGTGGAGCAGGACGGCTATATATAGGCAAGAAGAGGTGGTGGTGGTAGTAGTAATAGTAGTAGTAGTAGTAGTAGTACAAGAATGGTATATAATACCGACAAGATGAAATTAAGACACATGCGCAACACCCGGGCATCCCTATCGTAGACGTTTCGCCATCCAGCCAGCCACTGGATGGCGAAACGTCCACAACAAAGACAACCAGACGCCGCTGTAAAACTAAAATCGCTGTAAAGTGAATCATGGCCTTTTTTTTTTTACTTTCAAATGCAAATAAAAGCCAGATAACATGTTTACACTATCATATATTAAGTGAGCAATATAGTTACGCCTAAAAAATACATATACTGTACACACGTTACTTACCATAGAATATTTTCATCCTCAGCTTACAGTGAGTGGTGAATATATTTACTGTAGGAAGTCTGAATAAATGAAGAATAGGTATAATTGATGACCGAACCCACACATAGGAGAATGAAACTTACGATGACGTTTGGGCCAGACTTGGACCATTAACTAGTCACACAGAAACTGGAACCTTGATGCCGGTGAAGGACTCTTCATTCAAGGAATTGGAGCTACTTCGCCTTCCTCGGATCAAATATGATTACCCTACCCCAAGCCTGTCAAATTACCCAGGCCTTGCATGATTCTTACATGTGTTAATGAAATAATAATAATAATGAAATAAAATAATAATAATAATACGGTGCTCTTCACACCAACTCCAAGGCTGAGGGACTGATTACCTCATCTTCTGTATATAGTCCTACTGTCTTCAAATTATGTCCTAGAATTTGTATTGATAAAGTCACTGGATGGCGAAACGTCTACAATAAAGATACCAAGATGTTGCACATGTGTCTTAATTTCATCAAAATAATAATAATAATAATGAAATAAAATAATAATAATAAAAATAATAATAATAATAAAAATAATAATAATAATAATAATAATAATAATAATAATAATAATAATAATAATAATAATAATAATAATAATAAACTGGAGAAAAAGCTGTAAAGCACTTGAGTTAAGCACAGGTACTTAGTGTTAAGAGAGGTACATTCTGCTCTGTCCAACATGATTGACAATGTCATTAAAAATAACTGATAACTCTCACGATAACTGCTTGACGAGTCCTCAGATAGCTCCCTGCATGACGCACTGCATCTGACCATGCAGCGGAACCCATGCCAGTGGAAGCAGCACCCCAGCAGGTGGGACAGCGAACCATTAAAACCCAAGGAGTGGTGGAGGATCGATCCACCGTATACTTGAGTTTTTTCTATGTAAACAAAATTGGATATATCAGCCATGTGCTGCTAACATATTCTACATGATAGTTACACACTGGGAACGAAAGCTAGCTATGTTTCCCTGTCACATTTCCTTACACAGGATGGGTCACATACATAGTGTTGACATGTGTCAGTCTGAGCTGGGAGACTTCAGAAGGGAGATGAGGATATCGTCAAGTATTCCATTAATGGTTCAGTAGCTACGGTAGCTTCAAAAGTTCTCTTTCCAGCATCACTGAAGTTACTATCACCTGGGAAATGACGTGCACTGAGTGCGAGACTGACTTGCTACCTAACTGTACTTACGGTTACTGGACTACTCGGTTGACCTATATGGTATTAAAATCAGTCAGAGGCCATGATACACACAACTTACGTTGTCTTATTAAAGAGAGGCAAGACTATCACACAAGCAAATACACTCTACATGTACAGCATACCTCATACATTATGTTAAATACAGCTTTATTAAGAATAAAAAGTCACAATATCGTGACTGGAACAATACACAAATAACTCGCAGATAGGAGAAAGAAACTTATGACGACGTTTCGGTCTGACTTGGATCATTAACAAGTTAGCCGACTCAAAGAAGTTCTGTTTAGAGAGAAACGCTGTTTATAATTAAAGGTTTGCTTTATGTATAATTCCTCTCTACCATATATCATGTTAGATGTTAGATGAAGCAACCAGAGCAGAAGCCAGAGACCAGATTCAGAGACCTGGTCCACTTGGACACCGAACACCACTAGACTCATCACCACTTGGTCATCAGGTAGAGAAGGAATCATTAATCAGCGCTTAAGGGCCAAGAGCACACCTGAATTCTTCGGCTGTAAGGACAAGGTATGATGACAGGAGTCTAGGAAAGACGGAATATACACGAAGCTGCCAGAGATCGGCGGCGACAGTTGTAGGGAAGAGGCGCAATGTACCTAACAGTTGTAGCTGCTGGTGGAAGCACACAACTGAACATCCGGTTGTGTCGTAGAGCTGACAACAGGTCTTGAAGGAGTCAACGAGGAGTAGCATCATCGTTACCGTTCTCCGGTGCACTCTCTACAGTATCGTATTTTTGTCTGACAAGAATGTAAGGCATATGTGACAGATTCAAAGGGTTCTACCCTCGCAGCCCAGCCTGAAGCCAATCTTCCCTGCTGACTGCCTGGTCAACCAGGCTGTGAGCCGTTGGCTCACACAGCCATCACAGTCTGCTCATTTGACTGTAAGGGCTAAGTTAAGTAAGATTAGTTCAAAGGATGGGAGGAATGCGTCTAGGACCTGGAAGAGAAGACTATTTACAACGGTCAGCAGTTCCTATGAAGCAGAAGGAAGTTTGTTTATGGGGTGGAAGACATGGAACAGCAACACGTATAGACACTGCGGTGAAGAGGCCACTAGAAGCATGACTGCAGGACCAACAAGTTTTAAGTACAGTTACCATGACGGGACACGTCTCGACGGCGGAGGACAGCAGGCCAAAGTGTGCGATGATATGGGGTGGTACAGAGTGCGTCAACGGACTTTCAAGGACTCCAGTGAGTCAGGAGGTCCAGCATGGACTGTATCTTAAGGAGGCACAAGCTTGTAACAGATAAGAAAATGTCATTTTGTAAATACTCAGGCTATGGGCTGATTCACAGGATGAATATGACCCAGCTGACAGAGGGCTATGGACTAATTCACAAAGGGCTATGGGCTGGTTCACAGAGCGCTATATGCTGGTTCACAGAGTGAACATGACCTAGTCCACGAAGGGTAATGGGCTGGTTCACAGGATGAACACGACCTAGTTGACAGAAGGCTATGGACTGGTTCACAAGGTGAACACGACCCAGCTGACAGAAGGCTATGGGCTGGTTCACAGGATACATATGGGGCACACAGTAAACAAGCCGCTTTGGAGGCGAAATCTAAATCTGATTTGATCCAACTTTCGTGGGTCGTATCTAATCTCTAGAAAGACCACGCTCACCGGCAACGCCGTGCATGCTCGTCGTTCAGGTGGGTCGTCTTACACGTACCACGAATACTGAAAAAAAGATCCTGAATACAGACGTTGTCAGGCTTCTTCTCCAGGCAGCAATGACGAGATAGTCATCCAGGAACCTGAAGGTGAAGGACAAGGATCCACAACCTATCATCAAGTACTTGAGGGCGAGGCCCGCTAAGAGGTGGCCAACAACAATACAGCCAACAAGAGCTACTACACTAAGTGCAACATTTTGGTTGCAAAACTACATTTTACAACCAAGACGGGAAGTGACTAAAGGTTCAACAACAGTGCAGATTAATAACAACAACAATAATAATAACAATAAGGCCAAATTTTAATCTCTCGTCTAAGAAACTAATCCTGTGTGATGGAATATGACAAGGAAACATAACAAGCTACTGTTGCTACTCTTACGCAATAGTGGAACTGTGTAAGTCGTGTGTACCTAATTTTATTATTTACAAAATAAGGCTACCAGTCACTAAGGAAGAAAACAAGCAATTTACCATGTGGCCAGAAAGCTACATAATCCCTGACCACCACCACAATCACAATCAACACCACCACAATCACAATCAACACCACCACCACCCTCATCAATTTCATCATTAAGGACATATCCCTTCAACATATCATTACAAAACGGTAAAGCAATTTACTGATCAATTAATCCACACACACAAAGCCTTTCATCTTTGTCTCTCCCTCTTCACCCTTCTATCTCCCCCTCTTCACCCTTTTCTCTCCCCCTCTTCACCCCTCTCCACCCTTCTCTCTCCCCCTCTTCACTCTCCTCTCCTCAGTCTCACCCACCATTCTCATTAAGTCCTCTCTCTCTCTCTCTCTCCCTCCCCAATATTCCAGTATCTTCCTATCACCTTTCAGGTTATAATGCATTTCATCACCTCATCAAATTCCTTGCACAGTTTCAAGAGTAGGTATGAAAGAGATCAATTGAACCAATGCTGCTCATAGATTGTGAGTTAATTCCCTGCTCGAGAAGCCGATATTCAATCGAAGAAATTACAGGAACAGTATTATCCCTACTAGTGCCACCACCACTCATACCACCACCACCACCATCACTCATACCACCACCACCACTCATACCACCGCCACCACTCATACCACCACCACCACTCATACCATCACCACCGCTCATTCCACCACCACCACTCATACTAGTGCCACCACCACTCATACTAGTGCCACCACCACTCATACTAGCGCCACCACCACTCATACCACCACCACCACTCATACCACCACCACCACTCATACTAGTGCCACCACCACTCATACCACCACCATCACTCATACCACCACCACCACCACTCATACCACCACCACCACTCATACTAGTGCCACCACCACTCATACCACCACCACCACTCATACCACCACCATCACTCATACCACCACCACCACTCATACTAGTGCCGCCACCACTCATACCACCACTCATACTAGTGCCACCACCACTCATACCACCACCACCATCACCACTCATACCACCACCACCACTCATGCCACCACCACCACTCATACCACCACCACTCATACCACCACCACCACTCATACCACCACCATCACTCAAACCGCCACCACAACTCATATCACCACCACCACCACTCATACCATCACCACCACTCATATCACCACCACCACCACCACCACCACCACTCATACCACCACTACCACTCATACCACCACCACAACTCATATCACCAGCACCACCACAACTCATATCACCACCACCACCACTCATACCACCACTACCACTCAAACCGCCACCACAACTCATATCACCACCACCACCACTCATACCACCTCCACAACTCATATCACCACCACGACCACTCATACCACCACCACCACAACTCATATCACCACCACCACCACTCATATCACCACCACCACGCTTACCACCACCATCACCACTCATACCACCACCACCACGCATACCACCACCATCACCACTCATACCACCACCACTCATCCCACCACCACCACTCATACCACCACCACCATGCATGCCACCACCATCACCAGTCATACCACCACCACCACTCATACCACTACCATCACCACTCATATTACAACCACCACCATCACTCATACCACCAACACAACCACTCATACCACTACCATCACCACTCATATTACAACCACCACCACCACTCATACCACCACTATCACCACTCATACCACCACTATCACCACTCATACCACCACCACAACCACTCATACCACCACCAACGCACCTACCACCACCACAACCACTCATACTACCACCATCGCACCT
Organism: Cherax quadricarinatus; assembly: GCF_038502225.1. Classification (NCBI taxonomy): domain Eukaryota; kingdom Metazoa; phylum Arthropoda; class Malacostraca; order Decapoda; family Parastacidae; genus Cherax; species Cherax quadricarinatus. Next base: position 13,110,819 of record NC_091335.1, on the reverse strand, counting down.
ACCACCTCCACAACCCTTCATACTACCACCACCGCACCTACCACCACCACTCATACTACCACCACCACAGCCACTCATACTACCACCACAACCACTCATACTACCACCACCACCGCACCTACCACCACTACAACCACTCATACTACCACCACCACCGCACCTACCACCACCACAACCCCTCATACTACCACCACCACCGCACCTACCACCACCACAACCACTCATACTACCACCACCACCGCACCTACCACCACCACAATCACTCATACTACCACCACCACCGCACCTACCACCACCACAACCACTCATACTACCACCACCACCGCACCTACCACCACAACCACTCATACTACCACCACCACCGCACCTACCACCACCACAACCACTCATACTACCACCGCCACCGCACCTACCACCACCACAACCACTCATACTACCACCACCACAACCACTCATACTACCACCACCACCGCACCTACCACCACCACAACTCATACTACCACCACCACAACCACTCATACTACCACCACCACCGCACCTACCACCACCACAACCCCTCATACTACCACCACCACCGCACCTACCACCACCACAACCACTCATACTACCACCATCACCGCACCTACCACCACCACAACGACTCATACTACCACCACCACAACCACTCATACTACCACCACCACCGCACCTACCACCACCACAACTCATACTACCACCACCACAACCACTCATACTACCACCACCACCGCACCTACCACCACCACAACCCCTCATACTACCACCACCACCGCACCTACCACCACCACAACCACTCATACTACCACCATCACCGCACCTACCACCACCACAACCACTCATACTACCACCATCACCGCACCTACCACCACCACAACCACTCATACTACCACCATCACCGCACCTACCACCACCACAACCACTCATACTACCACCATCACCGCACCTACCACCACCACAACCACTCATACTACCACCATCACCGCACCTACCACCACCACAACCACTCATACTACCACCATCACCGCACCTACCACCACCACAACCCCTCATACTACCACCACCACCGCACCTACCACCACCACAACCACTCATACTACCACCATCACCGCACCTACCACCACCACAACCCCTCATACTACCACCACCACCGCACCTACCACCACCACAACCACTCATACTACCACCATCACCGCACCTACCACCACCACAACCACTCATGCTACCACCACCACCGCACCTACCACCACCACAACCACTCATACTACCACCACCACCGCACCTACCACCACCACCACCACTCATACTACCACCAGCACTGCGATGCATGCCACTATACAGTGCATTATTGTTATATAAGTGTATAACCCTCGCTTACACCCTTGTTGCTGACCAAGTCTGTTATTACAGTGCCTAGAGAAAGCATTTTGAGTGTGCAAGTGTGAGTTAAATTATAAAGAAGAGGTTGGTGGTAACATTACACGGCCAGACCTCGCATAACGATATCCT
>NC_091335.1:13104295-13106795 GCF_038502225.1 Cherax quadricarinatus | reverse complement strand
AAGAAGGAACACTGCAGTAGGCCTGTTGATCCATACTGGGCAGCTCCTTCACAAATCCAACCAACACAACATCTGCCCAACCCATTCTAGTTCTACCCTAACAATAAGCACCGACAAATCCACTAACTCATGTGCAAGTCCCACTCAAATCCAACAGGGTGGTTGATGAGTGGAACAGTCTGCCTAGTAGGGTTATTGAAGCTAAAACGTTGGGTAGTTTCAAATTTAGGTTAGATAAGTACATGAGTGAGAGGGGTTGGATTTGAGTGAGACTTGCATAGAATCATCAAATAAATAGAATCATCAAAACTTATTTCTTGGGTAGCATTGAAAATTGGGTTGAGCAAATATTTTGTTAGTGGGAAGGATTGTAAAGGACCTGCCTAGTATGGGCCAACAGGACTGCTGCAGTGTTCCTCCTTTCTTATGTTCTTATGGCTCTCATGGCTTTGAGTCTATGTAGAGCCAGGAGGTGAGATGTAGGCCACTAGTAGAGGTAAGAATGTAGTGGTTGGGAGGTCACGTCCCTCTCAAATCCAGCCATTCTCACTAGTAGAAGTTGTCCAAGTTGTTTTCTGTTCTGTACCAAGATACCATTGTGTTGCAGTGTCTGACTTTTCTGTACTCGACTGAAGAAGCCTACTCTGTAGGCGAAACGTTCCGAAATAAAAATACCTAAGTGTTGGATATGTGTCTTACCTAACAAACCAATACTTTCCCATATCCTTTCTAAATCTAAATTTGAATCCATTACTGCGGGTTCTCTCTTGGAGAGATATCCTTAAGACCTTAATCTCGAATAAATACTTTTTTTGTCCATCCTTCTTAATAATTTTATTTTTGCTTACTACAATATGATCTGTGTAATTTAAAGTTTAAGATCAATTCATTAAATATTCTTTCCTGTAAGAACTTTGTGTCAAACTCGACACAGAATTTCCAGTCCGCAGTTCCTCGAAGAAGAATGTACATACATCACCAACTCTTTTAGTTCACTACACTTTCCCCTACACTTCATACGTGACTGCAGGAAACGTGCGACACGTATCCTCAACAAGACCAACACCTATCAAATTGAAGAAAAGCCTCCAAGTTACATCGTTTTACCGGTCAGCAACGTTGCCACTAATGTTTCAAAAATGTTTGACAGAAAACTGGCTAAAATATCTACCAGCTCTTCAACTGCTATTAGGAACCTGATACAAAAACCCAAGCATGATTCTGGCACAAGTGCAGGAGTCGACACTATACCATGTGGGGGGTGTGACAAAGTATATGTAGGGGAAACAGCCAGAACTCTGGACATTAGGATAACAGAACACAAAAATGCTTGCAGAAATGATGACCGTAAAAACGCATGTGTTCAACATAGAGACGATGTTGGACACCTCATGAAATTCAATGAAGCTAAACTAGTTATTAAAGAAGACGACTTAAGACGGAGAAAATGCATTGAAGCTGCACTAATTTCTGTCAGTAACACTATAAAGCAAAAATCCGGTAGTTACAGTATTTCAAAATTACTAAGCAAGAGGATATTACCCATCCTGGGAACTGGTGTTACTTGATGCCAGCAGGTCCCTCTCTAGCCTCACCTCCTTAGTTCCATTACTACTACTACTACTACTACTACTACTACTACTACCACCACCTCTACCCACGCTTCACCTCACCTGACTCCTGCCACTATATATATATATATATATATATATATATATATATATATATATATATATATATATATATATATATATATATATATATATATATATATATATATATGTGTGTGTGTGTGTGTGTTTTCTTAGTTTTCTCTGTATTAGGACTGAAGAAGCCACTCGTGGCGAAACGTTTCCTTTAATAAATGTCCTGAACTGTACATAAGTGTCTTTTTCCACACACTTTATACAAGGTCCTTGTCATAAATCCATGACATGTTAGACTATACATCAGCTCTCAAGTAAATATATCCACCAGAGACACCAAGACCAGGACCAGTCCAGTCACCAGGACCAGTCCGGTCACCAGAACCGGTCCAGTCACCAGAACCGGTCGTCACCAGAACCGGTCCAGTCACCAGAACCGGTCCAGTTACCAAGACCAGTTCAATCACGAGGACCAGTCCAGTCACCTAGATCAATCAAGTCACCAGGACCAGTACAGTCACCAGGACCAGTTAAGTCACCAGAACCGGTCCAGTCACCAGAACCAGTCCAGTCACCAAGACCAGTTCAATCACGAGGACCAGTCCAGTCACCTAGATCAGTCCAGTCACCAGGACCAGTCCAGTCACCAGGACCAGTCCAGTCACCAGGACCAGTCCAGTCACCAGAACAGGTCCAGTCACCAGAACCGGTCCAGTCACCAAGACCAGTTCAATCACGAGGACCAGTCCAGTCACTAGGACCAATCCAGTCACCAGAACCAGTCCAGTCACCAGAACCAGTCCAGTCACCAGAACCAGTCTAGTCACCAGGACCAGTCAGGTCACCAGAACCAG
>NC_091335.1:13086795-13096795 GCF_038502225.1 Cherax quadricarinatus | reverse complement strand
AACATAACTGAGAACACACACCACCAATCTGAGTAAACACACCACCACAGTAAGTACACACACCACCACACTGAGCACACACCACCACAATAAGTACACAAACCAACACAATAAGTCCATAAACCACCACAATAAGTACACACCACCACAATAAGTCGCACACCACCACACTGAGGACACACCACCACAGTAAGTACACACACCACCACACTGAGTGCACACCACCACAATAAGTACAGACACCACCACAATAAGCACACACACCACCACACTGAGGACACACCACCACAATAAGTACAGACACCACCACACTGACACAAGTAAAGATTGACTATTATTATAAACACCAGAGCAGCAGCACACGTCAACATGTTGTAACACTTCTCTCCCATCTCTCCTACCCTCCACTTTACTACCCTTCTCTTTACTACCCTCCACTTTACTACCCTCCACTTTACTACCCTTCTCTTTACTACCCTCCACTTTACTACCCTCCACTTTACTACCCTTCTCTTTACTACCCTCCACTTTACTACCCTCCACTTTACTACCCTCCACTTTACTACCCTTCTCTTTACTACCCTCCACTTTACTACCCTTCTCTTTACTACCCTCCACTTTACTACCCTTCTCTTTACTACCCTCCACTTTACTACCCTCCACTTTACTACCCTCCACTTTACTACCCTTCTCTTTACTACCCTCCACTTTACTACCCTTCTCTTTACTACCCTCCACTTTACTACCCTCCACTTTACTACCCTCCACTTTACTACCCTTCTCTTTACTACCCTCCACTTTACTACCCTTCTCTTTACTACCCTCCACTTTACTACCCTTCTCTTTACTACCCTCCACTTTACTACCCTCCACTTTACTACCCTCCACTTTACTACCCTTCTCTTTACTACCCTCCACTTTACTACCCTTCTCTTTACTACCCTCCACTTTACTACCCTCCACTTTACTACCCTTCTCTTTACTACCCTCCACTTTACTACCCTCCACTTTACTACCCTTCTCTTTACTACCCTCCACTTTACTACCATTCTCTTTACTACCCTTCTCTTTACTACCCTCCACTTTACTACCCTTCTCTTTACTACCCTCCACTTTACTACCCTTCTCTTTACTACCCTCCACTTTACTACCCTTCTCTTTACTACCCTCCACTTTACTACCCTCCACTTTACTACCCTTCTCTTTACTACCCTCCACTTTACTACCATTCTCTTTACTACCCTTCTCTTTACTACCCTCCACTTTACTACCCTTCTCTTTACTACCCTTCTCTTTACTACCCTCCACTTTACTACCCTTCTCTTTACTACCTTCCACTTTACTACCATTCTCTTTACTACCCTTCTCTTTACTACCCTCCACTTTACTACCCTTCTCTTTACTACGCTTCTCTTTACTACCCTCCACTTTACTACCCTTCTCTTTACTACCCTTCTCTTTACTACCCTCCACTTTACTACCCTTCTCTTTACTACCCTCCACTTTACTACCCTTCTCTTTACTACCCTTCTTTTTACTACCCTCCACTTTACTACCCTTCTCTTTACTACCCTCCACTTTACTACCCTTCTCTTTACTACCCTTCTCTTTACTACCCTCCACTTTACTACCCTTCTCTTTACTACCCTCCACTTTACTACCCTTTTCTTTACTACTCTCCACTTTACTACCCTTTTCTTTACTACCCTCCACTTTACTACCCTTCTCTTTGCTACCCTTCTCTTTACTACCCTCCACTTTACTACCCTTCTCTTTACTACCCTCCACTTAACTACCCTTCTCGTTACTACCCTCCACTTTACTACCCTTCTCTTTACTACCCTTCACTTCTCTTTACTACCCTCCACCTCAATCTTCTCCACTACCCTCCATTTCACTCTTCTCTACTACCCTCCACGTCCCTCTTCTCCACTACCCTTCACCTCCTCGCTCTTCATTTCACTCACCCCTTCTACCCTCTTCCTCCATTTCTACATTATGTTTTTCCCCATTTATCATCACTGTTCCTATTCTCTCCTGCACCCCTCATTCCCTCTATCTCCTTCCCCTCCTCCCTCACTATGTCTTCAATCAACATTCCACATCTCTCTCTCTCTCTCGCTTGCAAGTAACCCACCTCCCTCCACTGTTACATGCACTCTTTGCTTTATCCTCGTTTACGTGTCCTTCCTTTAGCATTCACTGTCTCATCCACTCTCCTTTGCTCTTTGATATTCCCACATTTATACGTCCGTCTTCCTTCACTCCGCACTCTCTTTATACAAACTTTATCATCCATTATTCTATTCATCATCTTATTATTATAATAATCATGGGAAGTGCTAAGCTCCTCTTCCTCCTACTCCTCCACCTGCTCCTCCTCCTCCTCCACCTCTCTCTCCTCCATCTTTAGCGTGGTTGTCGTCTCTTCTCATGAGCAGCATACTGTTGGAGAGACAGTGTTGCCAAGTTGCTGTCGCCATCACTAAGTGTTGCAAATGGTCCACATAACATGCAGACAACATCCGTAAGTGTTTGTGTTGTGTGTGTATGTGTGTGTGTGTGTGTGTGTGTGTGTGTGTGTGTGTGTGTGTGTGTGTGTGTGTGTGTGTGTGTGTGTGTGTGTGTGTATGTGTGTGTGTGTGTGTGTATGTGTGTGTGTGTGTGTGTATGTGTGTGTGTGTGTGTGTGTGTGTTAGTTACCATTTTGTCCTAGGCACATGTCGATCAGACACTAGGCCTATTGTGTGTGTGTGTGTGCGTGTGTGTGTGTATGTGTGCGAGTGTGTGTGCGTGTGCGTGTGCGTGTGTGTGTGTGTGTGTGTGTGTGTGTGTGTGTGTGTGTGTGTGTGTGTGTGTGTGTGTGTGTGTGTGTGTGTGCGTCTGGTCGCATCCAAGTGTAAACGTGTACGTTATAAACACACACACACATAAATGATACACTCACCATCCCATACCAGAATCCAATTTGAGATATCTCACGACGAGACTAATAAAGTAGAGAAGGACCTTATGAAGGGTCTAGTTTTTCTTCAGTATGAGAACACTGCACCAGCATCCTTCATCCCGCTGCTTCAACAACCATCTTCCTACCGACATCGATGGCATACATATTGACAATTATTAACTCTGAACTCTAATATCATTATTATTATTATTATTATGTCAGTATGCGAAGTAATACACCAACATGTATATATGATGTGATATATATATATATATATATATATATATATATATATATATATATATATATATATATATATATATATATATATATATATATATATATATATATATGCAATAAGATCACAGTAAACAGGTGATTTTAAAATATGCAAAACAACCACTCTGAAAGAATAGAGAAATTCCAAGCCCTTTCGTGACTACTCACATTATCAAGGAACTATGAAAGTGAAGCATCCAAGGACCCCTTATATAGCTTCCTTGGATGCTTCACTTTCATAGTTCCTTGATAATGTGAGTAGTCACGAAAGCGTTTGGAATTTCTCTATTCTTTCAGAGTGGTTGTTTTGCATATATATATATATATATATATATATATATATATATATATATATATATATATATATATATATATATATATATATCTCAAATAACTGCACTGGCCGAGGCTCAAACATTAATATGTAAACTGTAAAGTAAAAGGACACAGGTGCAACTAATGTGACATTTATTGTGGCAACGTTTCGCTCTCCAGGAGCTTTATCAAGCCATTACAAACAATGAACATTAAAATGGTATAAAATACCGACAGATTGTTAGGTAAGACACATATGCAACAGTTAGGTATCTTTATTTCGAAACGTTTCGCCTACACAGTAGGCTTCTTCAGTCGAGTACAGAAAAGTTGATAGAAGCGGAAGAAACTTGAAGACGATGTAATCAGTCCATCACCCTTAAAGTTTTGAGGTGGTCAGTCCCTCAGTCTGGAGAAGAGCATTGTTCCGTTGTCTGAAACAATATGAAGTTGAAGTGACAGAATGGGGCTTTATATAGTACCAGGAGGTGAGACGTAGGTTGCTTTGGGAGGGCAGGTCCTTCTCAAACCCAGCCGTTCTCACTAGTAGAGGTTGTCGAAGTAGATGGTCTGTACCAAGATACCCTTGTGTTGCAGTGTCTGACAGAATGAACATTAAAATGGTATAAAATACCGACAGATTGTTAGGTAAGACACATATGCAACAGTTAGGTATCTTTATTTACAAACAATACATGGACACAGAGGGTATATAAAGGCTCAGAGTGAGGTGAATACTAGTGAGGTACCATTTCGATGTTCACTAGTGGTAGTAGTAGTAGTAGTAGTAGTGGTAGTGACAAAAGTAATACAATATGGTAGAGCAATTAATTCGTACATGAGTAAAAGGATATAAAAGCTATTACTTGGGTAACATAAAAATAGGTTGGACAAATATAAACTGGAATGAGGCAGCTTGTTTCAGTGTTCACTCTCTGTGCTTTGTGTAGTATAACAGGAGAGACTATGTGATGGCAGGGTTTACTGTTTTCAGGAGGATTCTTGCTAAGACTTCGGAGATGGTGAAGCTGCCTACGCATGTAGGAACGACAACTTAAACAACGCCTGTGTACAACACCGAAATTCCACCAATCATCTTATGAAATTCAGAGACGCCCAATTAGTGATAAAAGAAACTAATTTCCGCACACGCAAGTGCCTTGAATCAGCACTGATCGCTGTTTCGAATACAATTAAACAAAACAACGGCAGCTTCACCATCTCCGAAGTCTTAGCAAGAATCCTCCTGAAAACAGTAAACCCTGCCATCACATAGTCTCTCCTGTTATACTACACAAAGCACAGAGAGTGAACACTGAAACAAGCTGCCTCATTCCAGTTTATATTTGTCCAACCTATTTTTATGTTACCCAAGTAATAGCTTTTATATCCTTTTACTCATGTACGAATTAATTACTCTACCATATTGTATTACTTTTGTCACTACCACCACTACTACTACTACTACTACCACTAGTGAACATCGAAATGGTACCTCACTAGTATTCACCTCACTCTGAGCCTTTATATACCCTCTGTGTCCATGTATTGTTTGTAATGGCTTGATAAAGCTCCTGGAGAGCGAAACGTTGCCACAATAAATGTCACATTAGTTGCACTTGTGTCCTTTTACTTTACATATTGTCGGTAATTCTACCAACTTTATTACAATATGTAAACTGCTTGTGTAACTGGTATTCCAAACGAGTGGAGAACGAAATTAGTTCTTATATTGCCACAACCACGTGTGTCTCCGCAACAGGAGTGACGTCTAGTGCTGCTAGACCCCTGCTGTATGTGAGGTTGGTAATGAAGTGGATTAGGGCGTCTTGAGTTCTTAACAGACTATCCGGTGGCATGCTAAAGTGCAACTCCAACAGATCAGGGCTAAGAGGTAACACAATACTTAAACAATTCCCCGTCGGCTTGCATGCAGTCAGCTAAGCACCAGTTTGGAAAAATATTGCCGAAAAATTCTGTGAATATATATGACCGGACTCATTAAAATGCGACACGTCTGAAAACCTCAAAAAACTCTTAGGAGAATTCTTGGCCATCGTTATATCTTCACGCCTGGACGAGCCGCCTCGGCCAGCCACACGCGGCTTACCACATAAACTGAGCAAATAACCTTTAAGATATCATACATAATTATTACCGTTGTTGCTGTTTCTTCCTTTGCTTCTTCTTATAAGAACATAAGGAGGAACACTGCAGCAGGCCTACTGGCCCAAAACTAGGCAAGTCCATCTCAAGCCCAAACCCACCAACAAAAATATCTACCCAACTCCTATTCAATGCTACCTAAGGAATAAGCTTTGATAACCCTCTTAACTCATGTGCAAGTCCCACTCAAATCCAACCCCTCTCACTTATATATTTACCTAACCTATATTTGAAATTATCCATTATTATTATTATTATTATTATTATTATTATTATTATTCAACAAGTGCTAAACTCGTATGGGCTACACACATAGCGAGTGAATATCAAAATGGTATACAATACCGACAAGTTGGTAGGTAGGACACATAGGCAACAGTTAGGCTGAGGGACTGACAACCTCAAATCTACGACTTCAAGGGTGATGGACTGATTAAATCGTCTTCACATCTCTACTGCTCCTGCCTACTTTCTGTATTCGACTAAAGAAGCGTACTGTGTAGGCGAAACGTTTCGGAATAAAGTTGCCTAACTGTTGCCTATGTGTCTTACCTACCTCACATAGCGGGTATATGACAGGATTAATTGCATAACAAACAGAGAGCCCACAGATATTGACGGGCGACAAACGGAGAGCACGAAACAAATTGGAGCCACTAATAAAAAAAATCAAAACATTTCTAAAACTTAGTGTTTAAAATATTTTAAATTCGCAACGTTCCGTACATTAACTGAACTTTCTTGCTTGTAAATCTCCCACTACAGCCTTTCCTACTCTTGCAACCACACTTAACCAGCTCTCTGCATGCGTCTGATACCATGGTGAGGGTAGTCCACACAGGGAGCCAAGATTTACTAGCCTTGTCCTGAGTCCAGCCTCGTCGCCCAGAGGATGAAATATGAAACAGTGGCAAGAGATGAGTGAGTGCCACCTGTAGCTCTTTTGATATATCCTGTTGGGAGGTATGTTTGGTAAGCCAAGATACTGTCTCCATCTCTTCCACATTCTCCTCTTGTGTAAGGTCAAGTGTCTGTTACAACCAACGTTTCTCTGCCACCTTGCCAACTTCTAACTGTCCTGTCATAGGTTTCACCGTAATAGAAAGTTCAGGGGCAGTGACCTGGAGTTTACCTGGAGAGAGTTCCGGGGGTCAACGCCCCCGCGGCCCGGTCTGTGACCAGGCCTCCTGGTGGATCAGAGCCTGATCAACCAGGCTGTTACTGCTGGCTGCACGCAAACCAACGTACGAGCCACAGCCCGGCTGGTCAGGAACCGACTTTAGGTGCTTGTCCAGTGCCAGCTTGAAGACTGCCAGGGGTCTGTTGGTAATCCCCCTTATGTATGCTGGGAGGCAGTTGAACAGTCTCGGGCCCCTGACACTTATTGTATGGTCTCTTAACGTGCTAGTGACACCCCTGCTTTTCATTGGGGGGATGTTGCATCGTCTGCCAAGTCTTTTGCTTTCGTAGTGAGTGATTTTCGTTTGCAAGTTCGGTACTAGTCCCTCTAGGATTTTCCAGGTGTATATAATCATGTATCTCTCCCGCCTGCGTTCCAGCGAATACAGGTTTAGGAACCTCAAACGCTCCCAGTAATTGAGGTGTTTTATCTCCGTTATGCGCGCCGTGAAGGTTCTCTGTACATTTTCTAGGTCAGCAATTTCACCTGCCTTGAAAGGTGCTGTTAGTGTGCAGCAATATTCCAGCCTAGATAGAACAAGTGACCTGAAGAGTGTCATCATGGGCTTGGCCTCCCTAGTTTTGAAGGTTCTCATTATCCATCCTGTCATTTTTCTAGCAGATGCGATTGATACAATGTTATGGTCCTTGAAGGTGAGATCCTCCGACATGATCACTCCCAGGTCTTTGACGTTGGTGTTTCTCTCTATTTTGTGGTTTTCTTGAAGGCCATAGCTGGTACCGAAGTGAAGCTCTCAGGTAACCAGTGATCCTGGCAGACTACCATGTTGGACTAGACTGGGAACTGAAACAGGCTGATGCCTATTCCATGGGAAAAAAATTCCTGGCAGTGTTGTTTGATGGAGTGTGATCGAGTTGTTCAGATCATCCACTGGGAAGAGTCCATATTATAGATGAGGGAGGGTGTGGGTACACGACATCTTATTTCTGGATAATTAAGACCCATGTGCAACAGTTAGGTATCTTATATTTTGAAAACGTTTCGCCTATACAGTAGGCTTCTTCAGTTGATAAATTAGACACATGTGCAACTCTTGGGTATCTTTATTGAGGAAACGTTTCGCCACACAGTGGCTTCATCAGTCCATACATAGGAGAAACTTGAAGAACAGGAGGAGAATGAGGTAATCAGTCCCTCAACCTTGAGTCGATGTGTTCAGTCCATCAATCTTGAGTAGAATACGGCAGATGAGCGGAGAAGCAGCTTATAAACCGTATGGCAGGAGAGGTGTAGCAGTCATAGGTAGTGTCACATTTGTTCAATGTGGAAGTAGGTTGTGCCCAAGAATTAGGCAAGCGAAGAATAAAGATACCCAAGAGTTGCACATGTGTCTAATTTATCAACATGTCGGTTCTCTGAACCATTCATCTACAAAGGCTTCTTCAGTCAAATACAGAGGCAGCAGGTGTGGTAATCTTCTCCAGACTGAGGGACTGACCACCTCAAATACTTTTTGTCCAAGGTTGATGGACTGATTACATCTTCATTTCACTACTACACTTGATGCCTCCGTATTTGACTGAAGAAGTCTAGTGTGTAGGCGAAACGTTCAAAATTAAAGATACCTAACAATTGCACACGTGTCTTAATCATCAACTTGTCGGTATTTATACCATTTTCAACATCTTTTTTCTTGATGTGCTGACAAGTGGCAGTTGTCACTTGATACTCACTCTGCAGGACTCGGTCATAGCTTACACTGAGGCCCAAGTCAAAAACCTGCCTGAACAACTTCCTGGACCTAGTCTGTTTATGGACGTTCAAATCAATGTATACTGGTAATGGTGGTTGATGGTCCACTGCGTGTTGACAACTGGCTACAGCTGATGCTGTCATCTGGCTGTTGAACAGGATAGTCAGGGAGATTGTGTCATACAAATACACTGCATTTTTAACCTTTTTTCAGCTCAAGATAGGCATAGTGTTTGGTCATTACAATTACCCAGAATGACGAGTCATTAAATTCACACATTAGCCATAAATAACGAGATAATTTTTTAGTATTTTTGTCCTGTCTGTCCCCATGTTGTGAAAATATATTGCTAATTCCTGATCAACAAAATAATTAGTAAAAACGTTGAAACATACACAACATGCGCAAGATACTTCTACATACAACAATACCAGTGTACCCAACATATCAACATGCAGCACTACCAGACTGCCCAACATACCAAAATGTAACAATACCAGGGTACTCAAAAGCCAGATCACTCTTCTCCCCTTCACCCCTCCCTCCGACACAAACGCTCTCCTGTGGTGGTATCATTACCTGGTGGAGACGCGAGAGGAATTAAGGACACCTCTATTATACATCAGGTTCTCCCCTGGGGCTCACACTCCTGCACCATGTCTTAGTGTGAGCCCCACCCCTCCCCTGGGTTCACCCTTCCTTCAATCCTTAGCTCACCTCTCCTCCTTGCTTTACCCGTCTTCCTTGGTTCCCTGTATGGTTCATTCCTACTCCTACTTGTCTCTCCCCTTTTTCCTTGACTCAACTCTTCTTTGGCTCACACCTCCTACTGGGTTCATTTCTTTCTTGGCTCACCCCTCCTTGATTCACCCTGGGCTCTCCTTCCATCCTCCTCGTCTCACTGATGTCTATCTAACGTATGATGATGGTGCTTGAAGGAATCATGCAATCCAGTGCATGTTCCTCTCAAGCCAGTGACGTCTCCTTAATGTTACTGAACCAGCCTTTGAGAACCCCCGTGTGAAGAGTTATATTACCCCGTGTAACACACGGGTACGAAACCCCACCGGGTGGGTGGTGCTAGTGATGAGAAGGTGCGGGTAACTGTGGTTAACTCTAGCTGCGGTTAGCTACTGAGAGTCTATCAGCAGGGGGTATGATCTAATTCCATGGCATCAAGACACCTTAATTGAACAGAGCACACATACGCTAGTAAGTATTGTTATTATTATTATCATTATATATATATATATATATATATATATATATATATATATATATATATATATATATATATATATATATATATATATATATATATATATATATATATATATATATATATATATATATATAGTAACTCAAATTAAGTCGTAATAAAAGACTGTCAATGAATAAA
>NC_091335.1:13064295-13081795 GCF_038502225.1 Cherax quadricarinatus | reverse complement strand
ACCTACAGGACATATGGAATATCTTCCCGTAACCGGATTACCCCTGAGCCGTATAACTCCCCCTTCCACGATCCTCACTAGTGGATACTGGACCGCCAAATTATTCTTCACTAACTTTACGAGGTTAAAAAAAAGGAGAAAATACATACTTTCATGCATATTTATGTATTGTCAAACAGGTATGTGTAGGCAATGATACATGAATTAGCCGAACACACGCCACATCAACCCCCCCCCCCCCGTCCTTCTCTCTCTCCTATCTACAAGTTACAAGTCACAGAATACAAAAAGTTGTTGTAGATGTTATCATTAAGATGGTATTTTCCAGGCAGATTCCATTATGATATCATAAGAAGGGTATAAGAACAAGATGAAGAAGACAAAGTAGAAAAAGAAGAAAAGAAGCAGAAAAGGAAGAAGAAAGAAGAAAAAAAGATGAAGAAGAGGAAGATGAGGAAGATGATGAAGAACAAGATGATGAAGAAGAAGAAGAAGAAGAAGAAGAAGAAGAAGAAGAAGAAGAAGAAGAAGAAGAAGAAGAAGAAGAAGAAGAAGAAAAATGAAGAAGGAAATAAAAAGAAAAGGAAGAAGAAGAAGTAGAAGAAGAAGGACATAAAATAAAAGGAAGAAGAAGAAGAAGAAGAAAATGAAGAAGGAAATAAAAATAAAAGGAAGAAGAAAAAGAAGATGAGAATACGAGAGAGAGCATCATCTGGGCGAGTGAGATGACATGAAAGAAGACATAGGCTAGTGCCAGCCTCCTCCCACCTCACACTATCCTGCCAGACCCGGTACTAAGTAAACCCTGGTAATGACACCTATCCTTCATAATAACACTACTCTCATTCAATTGAACACAGGTCTGGCTCCCAGGGCGAACATTTAATGCGGTGTTCTGTGAGCCAGCATCAACGTCAAGTGAAGATGTTATCACAGAATATTTTCTCGCCTGGGCTAAATATCCCTGAAGGTGTGTGATTGTAGCCAGGATACAATGATACAATCACTGGAGAAAAACATAGTGATATTAACACCTGCAAATGCTACAGAGAAACTTTCACCGCTAGAGAAATACACTGATACAAACACCAGTAAATCTAGTGGCACAATCATCACTAGAGAAATACAGAGATATCTATATCATTAAATGCTACAGTGACACAATCACCACTAGAGAAATACAGTGATACCAACACCTGCAAATGCTACAGTGACACATTCACCGCTAGAGAAATACAGTGATACCAACACCTGCAAAATGTTAGTGACACAATCACCACTAGAGAAATACAGTGATACCAACACCTGCAAATGCTACAGTGACACAGAGAAATACAGTGATACCAACACCTGCAAAATGCTAGTGACACAATTACCACTAGAGAAATACAGTGATACCAACACCTGCAAATGCTACAGTGACACATTCACCACTAGAGAAATACAGTGATACCAACACCTGCAAAATGTTAGTGACACAATCACCACTAGAGAAATACAGTGATACCAACACCTGCAAATGCTACAGTGACACAGAGAAATACAGTGATACCAACACCTGCAAAATGCTAGTGACACAATTACCACTAGAGAAATACAGTGATACCAACACCTGCAAATGCTACAGTGACACATTCACCGCTAGAGAAATACAGTGATACCAACACCTGCAAATGCTACAGTGACACATTCACCGCTAGAGAAATACAGTGATACCAACACCTGCAAAATGCTACAGTGACACAATTATCACTAGAGAAATACAGTGATACCAACACCTGGAAATGCTACAGTGACACATTCACCGCTAGAGAAATACAGTGATACCAACACCTGGAAATGCTACAGTGACACATTCACCGCTAGAGAAATACAGTGATACCAACACCTGGAAATGCTACAGTGACACATTCACCGCTAGAGAAATACAGTGATACCAACACCTGGAAATGCTACAGTGACACATTCACCGCTAGAGAAATACACTGATACAAACACCAGTAAATCTACTGTGGCACAATCACCAACAAAGATTAGAATGACACCACCAAGTAATACAATGTCACCACCAAAGTCTACAAAGGTAACCATCACCAACAAAATCACCACTATCAATAAAAGCAACCATAATCAACATAGATCACAAGGGCCATCACCACCAACAAAGATAAGGAAAGTCACCCTCACCATAACAGATAAGGAAAGTCACCCTCACCATAACAGATAAGGAAAGTCACCCTCACCATAATAGATAAGGAAAGTCACCCTCACCATAATAGATAAGGAAAGTCACCCTCACCATAATAGATAAGGAAAGTCACCCTCACCATAATAGATAAGGAAAGTCACCCTCACCATAATAGATAAGGAAAGTCACCCTCACCATAATAGATAAGGAAAGTTACCCTCACCATAATAGATAAGGAAAGTCACCCTCACCATAATAGATAAGGAAAGTCACCCTCACCATAATAGATAAGGAAAGTTACCCTCACCATAATAGATAAGGAAAGTCATCCTCACCATAATAGATAAAGAAAGTCACCCTCACCATAAAAGATAAGGAAAGTCATCCCACCCAACGACGGCCACCATCACCAACACAGGTCGCCATCACCAACGCAGGTCGCCATCACCAACAAATATCACCATCACCAACGACGGCCACCATCAAAAACACAGGTCACCATCACCAACACAGGTCGCCATCACCAACAAATATCACCATCACCAACGACGGCCACCATCACCAACACAGGTCACCATCACCAACACAGGTCGCCATCACCAACAAATATCACCATCACCAACGACGGCCACCATCACCAACACAGGTCGCCATCACCAACAAATATCACCATCACCAACGACGGCCACCATCACCAATACAGGTCGCCATCACCAACAAAAGTCACCTACAAAGATCACCGTCACCAACAGAGATCACCATCACCAACGACGGCCACCATCACCAACACAGGTCGCCATCACCAACAAAGGTCGCCAGCACCAACAAAAGTCACCAACAAAGATCACCATCACCAACGACGGCCACCATGACCAACAAAGATCACGATCACCTAAAAAGGCCACCATCACCAACAAAGGTCGCCAACAAAGATCAACATCACCAATAAAGGCCACCATCACCAACGAAGGTCGCCATTACCAACAAAAGTCACCAACAAAGATCACCATCACCAACGACGGCCACCATCACCAACAAAGGCCACCATCACCAACAAAGGTCGCCATCACCAACAAAAGTCACCAAAGATCACCATCACCAACGACGGCCACCATCACCAACAAAGGCCACCATCACCAACAAAGATCATCATCACCAACAAAGGCCACCATCACCAACAAAGATCACCATCACCTACAAAGATCACCATCACCAACAAACTTCAACATCACCAACAAAAGTCACCAACAAAGATCACCATCACCAACGACGGCCACCATCACCAACAAAGGCCGCCACCACCACCAACAAAGATCACCATCACCAACAAAGACCACCATCACCAACAACGGCCACCATCACCAACAAAGGCCACCATTACCAACAAATCCACCGTCACCAACAAAGGCCACTATCACCAACAAAGATCACCATAACCAACAAAGGCCACCATCACCAACAAAAGTCAACGACAAAGGCCACCATCACCAACAAATATCACCATCATCAACAAAGTCCACCATCACCAACAAAGGCCACCATCACCAACAAAGGCCACCACCACCAACAAAGATCACCATCACCAACAAAGGCCACATCACCAACAAAGGCCACCATCACCAACAAAGGCCAACATCACCAACAAAGGCCACCACCAACAACAAAGATCACCATCATCAACAAAGGCCACCATCACCAACAAAGGCCACCATCACCAACAAAGGTCACCACCACCAACAAAGATCACCATCACCAACAAAGGCCACCATCACCAACAAAGGCCACCCTCACCAACAAAGGCCACCATCACCAACAAAGGTCACCACCACCAACAAAGATCACCATCACCAACAAAGACCACCATCACCAACAAAGATCACCATCACCAACAAAGGCCACCATCACCAACAAAGGCCACCATCACCAACAAAGGTCACCACCACCAACAAAGATCACCATCACCAACAAAGACCACCATCACCAACAAAGATCACCATCACCAACAAAGGCCACCATCACCAACAAAGACCACCATCACCAACAAAGGCCACCATCACCAACAAAGTCCACCACCACCAACAAAGATCACCATCACCAACAAAGACCACCATCACCAACAAAGATCACAATCACCAACAAAGGCCACCACCACCAACAAAGGCCACCATCACCAACAAATATCACCATCATCAACAAAGTCCACCATCACCAACAAAGGCCACCATCACCAACAAGGGCCACCACCACCAACAAAGATCACCATCACCAACAAAGGCCACCATCACCAACAAAGGCCATCACCAACAAAGGCCACCATCACCAACAAAGGCCACCACCACCAACAAAGATCACCATCATCAACAAAGGCCACCATCACCAACAAAGGCCACCATCACTAACAAAGGCCACCACCACCAACAAAGATCACCATCACCAACAAAGGCCACCATCACCAACAAAGGCCACCATCACCAACAAAGGCCACCACCACCAACAAAGATCACCATCACCAACAAAGGCCACCATCACCAACAAAGGCCACCATCACCAACAAAGGCCACCATCACCAACAAAGGCCACCATCACCAACAAAGGCCACCACCACCAACAAAGATCACCATCACCAACAAAGACCACCATCACCAACAAAGATCACCATCACCAACAAAGGCCACCACCACCAACAAAGGCCACCACCACCAACAAAGATCACCATCACCAACAAAGACCACCATCACCAACAAAGATCACCATCACCAACAAAGGCCACCATCACCAACAAAGGCCACCAACCCAGCATTATCACACTCCACATTTTAACCCATGTTTTTTCTTCCACAGTTCGCATGTACAGAAAACTAAACAAATAAAACACCATCTTCCAGAGTAACAGTTAACCTGACATTACCTTCGCTCTTCCCACAACCAAGAATAACAATGGAGAGAGATAATTTTAATGCAGAGGGGGAAATGAGGAGTAAAAAAAAATGCCAGACACTGAAAGAAAATGAGCATTAAGACAATTAAGATATTGTCTTCCTGAATTTCTGGGAAAAAATGAGAGAGAGTGATCATTTTCTTTACATAATGTTTATTCAGTTTTTGCAGCAGTTCTTATCTGTTTAATGTCACCTGATTTTTAAGTCCCCATGACCTGTGTTACACTTGAACTTTAGACAACTTACTCAAATGGTGTTATGCAGACATCTTGAAGTAGCTAACACCATCTCTGGTGTTATGCAGACATCTTGAAGTAGCTAACACCATCACTGGTGTTATGCAGACATCTTGAAGTAGCTAACACCATCTCTGGTGTTATGCAGACATCTTGAAGTAGCTAACACCATCTCTGGTGTTATCCAGACATCTTGAAGTAGCTAACACCATCTCTGGTGTTATGCAGACATCTTGAAGTAGCTAACACCATCTCTGGTGTTATACAGACATCTTGAAGTAGCTAACACCATCTCTGGTGTTATCCAGACATCTTGAAGAAGCTAGCACCATGTCTGGTGTTATGCAGAGATCTTGAAGAAGCTAGCACCATCTCTGGTGTTATGCAGACATCTTGAAGTAGCTAACACCATCTCTGGTGTTATGCAGACATCTTGAAGAAGCTAGCACCATGTTTGGTGTTATCCAGACATCTTGAAGAAGCTAGCACCATCTCTGGTGTTATGCAGACATCTTGAAGAAGCTAGCACCATGTTTGGTGTTATCCAGACATCTTGAAGAAGCTAGCACCATCTCTGGTGTTATGCAGACATCTTGAAGAAGCTAGCACCATGTTTGGTGTTATCCAGACATCTTGAATAAGCTAGCACCATCTCTGGTGTTATGCAGACATCTTGAAGAAGCTAGCACCATGTTTGGTGTTATCCAGACATCTTGAAGAAGCTAGCACCATCTTTGGTGTTATCCAGACATCTTGAAGAAGCTAGCACCATCTCTGGTGTTATCCAGACATCTTGAAGAAGCTAGCACCATCTCTGGTGTTATCCAGACATCTTGAAGAAGCTAGCACCATCTCTGGTGTTATGCAGACATCTTGAAGAAGCTAGCACCTTCTCTGGTGTTATCCAGACATCTTGAAGAAGCTAGCACCTTCTCTGGTGTTATGCAGACATCTTGAAGAAGCTAGCACCTTCTCTGGTGTTATCCGGACATCTTGAAGAAGCTAGCACCACCTCTGGTGTTATCCAGACATCTTGAAGAAGCTAGCACCACCTCTGGTGTTATCCAGACATCTTGAAGAAGCTAGCACCTTCTCTGGTGTTATCCGGACATCCTGAAGAAGCTAGCACCATCTCTGGTGTTACCTTCAGGTTACTTAGAGACGATTTCTGGGAACACTGTCCCCGCGGTTCAGTACCAGACAAAACATTCTGAAGTCACAGCCATGCTTCACTAATATCACAAGTTGTAGTAAACAATGTTAGCTGAATCACAGCAGGTATCGAACACGCCACACGAGGATAAGCTGTCACACGCTGTCACTCAAATTAATCGACTTCAAGGTAAAAATACATAAGAACATAATACTTAATTCGCAAATAGGCGAAATTATTCACAAACATTATCTCTCAGTCCACGGTAGGATTCGAACCTGCAAGATCTCTCTTTCAAGGATCACAACAGTGTTACTATCACAACCGCAAAGAAAATTATAGGCTGGATAACAAGAACTTTCAAAACAAGAGATGCCAAGCTCTTGATGAT
Organism: Cherax quadricarinatus; assembly: GCF_038502225.1. NCBI lineage: Eukaryota > Metazoa > Arthropoda > Malacostraca > Decapoda > Parastacidae > Cherax > Cherax quadricarinatus. The sequence continues at coordinate 13,074,888 of NC_091335.1, read as the reverse complement.
ACTCTTTAGGCTGGAATATTGTTGAACATTGTCAGCCTATTTTCAGCCAGGAAAATTACAGATCTGGAGAATATACACAGACTTTTCCATGACCGCATCATATCAGTTATCTAAATTATTGGGGATGTCAACATACTCTTAAAGTCGACTTCCTGGAGCACAGGAGAGAAAAACACATCATAATTTATACTTGGACAATACTGGGGAGTCCGGTTCCAAATGTGTACACCGAATTTACATCAACAGGTAAGTCGGTAGGTAGGCCGGTAAGTAGATAGGTATGTAGGTAGGTCAGTAGGTAGGTAAACAGGCAGGTAGGTAAACAGGCAGGTAGGTAAACAGGTAGGTAGGTAGGTAGGTAGGTAGGTAGGTAGGTAGGTAGGTAGGTAGGTAGGTATGTAGGGAGGTAGGAAGGTAGGTATGTAGGTCAGCAGGCAGGCAGGCAGGCAGGTAGGTAGGTAGGTCGGACGGCAGGTAGTAGGTAGGTAGGTAGGTCAGTAGGTAGGTAGGTAAGCAGGTCGGAAGGTAGGTAGGTAGGTAGGTAGGTAGGTAGGTAGGTAGGCAGCCAGACAGGCAGGCAGGCAGGTACGTAGGTAGGTAGGCAGCCAGACAGGCAGACAGGCAGGTATATAGGTAGGTAGGTCAGTAGGTAGGTAGATGGGTAGGTAGGTATGTAGATAGATAAGTAGGTAGGTAGGTAGGTCAGTAGGTAGGTAGGTAGGTAGGTAGGTAGGTAGGTAAGTAGGTAGGTAGGTAGGTAGGTAGGTAAGTAGGTAGGTAGGTAGGTAGGTAGGTAGGTAGGTAGGTAGGTAGGTAGGTAGGTAAGTAGGTAGGTAAGTAGGTAGGTAAGTAGGTAGGTAGGTAGGTAGGTAGGTAGGTAGGTAGGTAGGTAGGTAGGTAGGTAGGTAAGCAGGCAGGCAGGCAGGAAGGCAGGCAGGCAGGCAGGTAGGTAGGTAGGTAGGTAGGTAGGTAGGTAGGTAGGTAGGTAGGTAGGCAGGCAGGCAGGTCGGTAGGTAAGCAGGCAGGCAGGCAGGCAGGCAGGCAGGCAGGCAGGCAGGCAGGTAGGTAGGTAGGTAGGTAGGTAGGTAGGTCGGTAGGTAAGCAGGCAGGCAGGCAAGCAGGCAGGCAGGCAGGCAGGCAGGCAGGCAGGCAGGCAGGCAGGCAGGCAGGCAGGCAGGTAGGTAAGTAGGTAGGTATTTAGGTAGGTAGGTATTTAGGTAGGTAGGTAGGTAGGTAGGTAGGTAGGTAGGTAGGTAGGTAGGTAGGTAGGTAGGTAGGTTGGTTGGTTTAGAAAGACACATAAGCAAACACTATGACATATTTATTAGAAAACGTTTCGGTCCTGGGACCTTGATCACTTCTAACAAGAAATATGTAGGCGAGACAGGCAGAAATCTTGCAGTCCGCCTGAATGAGCATCGAAATGCCTCTAACAGAGACGATGTAAGGTACGCCTGTGTCCTCCACAGAGACTCCACGGGGCATTTGATGAACTGGAATGAGGCACAACTCGTTCTCACAGGACCAGACCTCAGACGCCGATGGTGCCTAGAAGCCTCACTAATCGCCGTCACCGACACTATAGAACGTAACACTGGAAACTACAAAATTTCAAAAACATTGGCATACATGATACTTAAGCACCACCAACCCAGCAACAGAGGAGTCATATGATTTCATCGTCTACCCGTCCTCATCCCAACATGACATTCCTCAGGTCACGTGCGTCACACCTCACTCTCCGTCTATATATATAATGTCTTTCTACCTCTGTATGTTAGAAGTGATCAAGGTCACAGGACCGAAATGTTTTCTAATAAATGTCATAGTGTTTGCTTACGTGTCTTTCTAAACCAACTTGTCGGTATTTATTACCAAGGTTTATACCAGGTAGGTAGGTAGGTAGACTAGGCAACCTGTTAACAAAAAAGGGTCGACAACTCCGTCCCATCACACATCCAAGCAGTCATATTAACAGATAATTAATGAGCCGAGCAACTTGGTGTCACTTTATCTCCAGCACTCACCCTCAGCCGTCCATGAACCTGACACATTCACCCTCAGCCGTCCATGAACCTGACACACTCACCCTCAGCCGTCCATGAACCTGACACATTCACCTTCAGCCGTCCATGAACCTGACACATTCACCTTCAGCCGTCCATGAACCTGACACACTCACCCTCAGCCGTCCATGAACCTGACACATTCACCCTCAGCCGTCCATGAACCTGACACATTCACCCTCAGCCGTCCATGAACCTGACACACTCACCCTCAGCCGTCCATGAACCTGACACATTCACCCTCAGCCGTCCATGAACCTGACACATTCACCCTCAGCCGTCCAGGCACCTGAAGACACACTCACCCTCAGCCGTCCACGCACCTGAAGACACACTCACCCTCAACCGTCCATGAACCTGATGACACACTCACCCTCAGCTGTCCACGCACCTGAAGACACACTCACCCTCAGCCGTCCACGCACCTGAAGACACACTCACCCTCAGCCGTCCATGAACCTGAAGACACACTCACCCTCAGCCGTCCATGAACCTGAAGACACACTCACCCTCAGCCGTCCACGCACCTGAAGACACACTCTCCCTCAGCCGTCCACGCACCTAAAGACACACTCACCCTCAGCCGTCCACGCACCTGAAGACACACTCACCCTCAGCCGTCCACACACCTGAAGACACACTCACCCTCAGCCGTCCACGCACCTGAAGACACACTCACCCTCAGCCGTCCACACACCTGAAGACACATTCACCCTCAGCCGTCCACGCACCTGATGACACATTCACCCTCAGCCGTCCACGCACCTGAAGACACATTCACCCTCAGCCGTCCACGCACCTGATGACACATTCACCCTCAGCCGTCCACGCACCTGAAGACACACTCACCCTCAGCCGTCCACGCACCTGAAGACACATTCACCCTCAGCCGTCCACGCACCTGAAGACACACTCACCCTCAACCGTCCATGAACCTGAAGACACACTCACCCTCAGCCGTCCACGCACCTGAAGACACATTCACCCTCAGCCGTCCACGCACCTGAAGACACAATCACCCTCAGCCGTCCACGCACCTGATGACACATTCACCCTCAGCCGTCCACGCACCTGAAGACACACTCACCCTCAGCCGTCCACGCACCTGAAGACACACTCACCCTCAGGCGTCCACGCACCTGAAGACACACTCACCCTCAACCGTCCATGAACCTGAAGACACACTCACCCTCAGCCGTCCATGAACCTGAAGACACACTCACCTGCAAATCAAAAATGTATTTTAATTACACAGGTAAACAATAATATCAGGCACAAAGTATAACACAATTTTTTTATTGATGAAACCTCACACACACACACACACACACACACACACACACACACACACACACACACACACACACACACACATATATATATATATATATATATATATATATATATATATATATATATATATATATATATATATATAACTAAAATGCCGGGAACAATGGGCTAGTAACCCCTTTTCCTGTAAAGATTACTAAAAAGAATAAGAAGAAGAAAATTGTCAAAGTGGGAAGTCTGAATGTGCGTGGATGTTGTGCAGATGATAAGAAAGAGATGATTGTGGATGTTATGAATGAGAAGAAGCTGGATGTCCTGGCTTTAAGTGAAACAAAGCTGAAGGGGGTGGGAGAGTTTCAGTGGAGAGGAATAAATGGGATTAGGTCAGGGGTTTCAAATAGAGTTAGAGCTAAAGAAGGAGTAGCAATAATGTTGAAGGATAAGCTATGGCAGGAAAAGAGGGACTATAAATGTATTAATTCAAGGATTATGTGGAGTAAAATAAAGATTGGATGTGAAAAGTGGGTTATAATAAGCGTGTATGCACCTGGAGAAGAGAGAAGTGTAGAGGAGAGAGAGAGATTTTGGGAAATGTTGAGTGAATGCGTGGGGAGTTTTGAATCAAGTGTGAGAGTAATGGTGGTTGGGGATTTCAATGCTAAAGTGGGTAAAAATGTTATGGAGGGAGTAGTAGGTAAATTTGGGGTGCCAGGGGTAAATGGGGAGCCTTTAATTGAGCTATGTGTAGAAAGAGATTTGGTAATAAGTAATACATAGTAGTGGAAGTTTTAGCAGTAAAGGTCGAGAACCAAAACCTAGTCATTGTGGTAGTCTACAAGCCTCCGGATGCAACATCCCAGCAATTCCAGGAACAGCTGTTAAAAATTGACCACTGTCTGGAAAATCTTCCAGCTCCTGCACCCAACATCTTGCTCCTGGGGGATTTCAACTTAAGGCACCTAAAATGGAGGAATATAGCAAATAATATTGTTGCAGTAATAACACCAGGAGGCAGCTCTGATGAAAACTCACACTCACACGAGCTTTTAAATCTCTGCACAAAATTCAATTTAAACCAGCAAATAATAGAGCCTACTAGACTGGAGAATACACTAGACCTCATCTTCACTAACAATGATGATCTGATAAGAAATGTCACCATATCAAAAACAATATACTCAGATCACAACATAATTGAGGTTCAGACATGTATGCGTGGAGCCCCAGACCGACAAAATGAGACTAGTCACGAGGGAGCATTCACCAAATTCAACTTCAATAACAAAAACATAAAGTGGGACCAAGTAAACCAAGTCCTAACCGATATAAGCTGGGAAGATATACTAAGCAACACAGACCCAAACTTATGCCTAGAACAGATTAACTCGGTGGCACTCGATGTATGCACAAGGCTTATTCCTCTAAGAAAAAGGAGGAGTAGATGTAAAATAGAAAGAGACAGGCGCTCCCTTTACAGGCGACGGAAAAGAATAACAGAGCGGCTAAAAGAGGTCAATATATCTGAAATGCGCAGGGAGACACTGGTCAGAGAAATAGCAAGCATCGAACTTAAGCTAAAAGAATCCTTTAGGAGTCAGGAATCGCGGGAAGAACTAAAAGCCATAAATGAAATCGAAAGAAACCCAAAGTATTTCTTCTCCTATGCCAAATCAAAATCGAGAACAACGTCCAGTATTGGGCCCCTACTTAAACAAGATGGGTCCTACACAGATGACAACAAGGAAATGAGTGAGCTACTCAAGTCCCAATATGACTCAGTTTTTAGCAAGCCGCTAACCAGACTGAGAGTCGAAGATCAAAATGAATTTTTTATGAGAGAGCCACAAAATTTGATTAACACAAGCCTATCCGATGTTATCCTGACGCCAAATGACTTCGAACAGGCGATAAATGACATGCCCATGCACTCTGCCCCAGGGCCAGACTCATGGAACTCTGTGTTCATCAAGAACTGCAAGAAGCCCCTATCACGAGCCTTTTCCATCCTATGGAGAGGGAGCATGGACACGGGGGTCGTCCCTCAGTTACTAAAAACAACAGACATAGCCCCACTCCACAAAGGGGGCAGTAAAGCAACAGCAAAGAACTACAGACCAATAGCACTAACATCCCATATCATAAAAATCTTTGAAAGGGTCCTAAGAAGCAAGATCACCACCCATCTAGAAACCCATCAGTTACACAACCCAGGGCAACATGGGTTTAGAACAGGTCGCTCCTGTCTGTCTCAACTACTGGATCACTACGACAAGGTCCTAAATGCACTAGAAGACAAAAAGAATGCAGATGTAATATATACAGACTTTGCAAAAGCCTTCGACAAGTGTGACCATGGCGTAATAGCGCACAAAATGCGCGCTAAAGGAATAACAGGAAAAGTCGGTCGATGGATCTATAATTTCCTCACTAACAGAACACAGAGAGTAGTCGTCAACAGAGTAAAGTCCGAGGCAGCTACGGTGAAAAGCTCTGTTCCACAAGGCACAGTACTAGCTCCCATCTTGTTCCTCATCCTCATATCCGACATAGACAAGGATGTCAGCCACAGCACCGTGTCTTCCTTTGCAGATGACACCCGAATCTGCATGACAGTGTCTTCCATTGCAGACACTGCAAGGCTCCAGGCGGACATCAACCAAATCTTTCAGTGGGCTGCAGAAAACAATATGAAGTTCAACGATGAGAAATTTCAATTACTCAGATATGGTAAACATGAGGAAATTAAAGCTTCATCAGAGTACAAAACAAATTCTGGCCACAAAATAGAGCGAAACACCAACGTCAAAGACCTGGGAGTGATTATGTCGGAGGATCTCACCTTCAAGGACCATAACATTGTATCAATCGCATCTGCTAGAAAAATGACAGGATGGATAATGAGAACCTTCAAAACTAGGGAGGCCAAGCCCATGATGACACTCTTCAGGTCACTTGTTCTATCTAGGCTGGAATATTGCTGCACTCTAACAGCACCTTTCAAGGCAGGTGAAATTGCCGACCTAGAAAATGTACAGAGAACTTTCACGGCGCGCATAACGGAGATAAAACACCTCAATTACTGGGAGCGCTTGAGGTTTCTAAACCTGTATTCCCTGGAACGCAGGAGGGAGAGATACATGATTATATACACCTGGAAAATCCTAGAGGGACTAGTACCGAACTTGCACACGAAAATCACTCACTACGAAAGCAAAAGACTTGGCAGACGATGCACCATCCCCCCAATGAAAAGCAGGGGTGTCACTAGCACGTTAAGAGACCATACAATAAGTGTCAGGGGCCCGAGACTGTTAAACTGCCTCCCAGCACACATAAGGGGGATTACCAACAGACCCCTGGCAGTCTTCAAGCTGGCACTGGACAAGCACCTAAAGTCAGTTCCTGATCAGCCGGGCTGTGGCTCGTACGTTGGTTTGCGTGCAGCCAGCAGCAACAGCCTGGTTGATCAGGCGCTGATCCACCAGGAGGCCTGGTCACAGACCGGGCCGCGGGGGCGTTGACCCCCGAAACTCTCTCCAGGTAAACTCCAGGTATTGGTGGATAAAAGGTTGATGGGTAGGCTCCAGGAAGTACATGTTTATTGAGGGGCAACTGATATATCGGATCATTATTTAGTTGTAGCTACAGTTAGAGTAAGAGGTAGATGGGAAAAGAGGAAGGTGGCAACAACAAGTAAGAGGGAGGTGAAAGTGTATAAACTAAGGGAGGAGGAAGTTCGGGTGAGATATAAGCGACTATTGGCGGAAAGGTGGGCTAGTGCAAAGATGAGTAGTGGGGGGGGGGGGGGTTGAAGAGGGTTGGAATAGTTTTAAAAATGCAGTCTTAGAATGTGGGGCAGAAGTTTGTGGTTATAGGAGGGTGGGGGCATGAGGAAAGAGGAGTGATTGGTGGAATGATGAAGTAAAGGGTGTGATAAAATAGAAAAAGGTAGCTTATGAGAGGTTTTTACAAAGCAGAAGTGTTATAAGAAGAGCAGAGTATATGGAGAGTAAAAGAAAGGTAAAGAGAGTGGTGAGAGAGTGCAAAAGGAGAGCAGATGATAGAGTGGGAGAGGCACTGTCAAGAAATTTTCATGAAAATAAGAAAAAATTTTGGAGTGAGTTAAACAAGTTAAGAAAGCCTAGGGAAAGTATGGATTTGTCAGTTAAAAACAGAGTATGGGAGTTAGCAGATGGGGAGATGGAGGTATTAGGTAGATGGCGAGAATATTTTGAGGAACTTTTAAATGTTAAGGAAGAAACAGAGTCAGTAATTTCATGCACTGGTCAGGGAGGTATACCATCTTTTAGGAGTGAAGAAGAGCAGAATGTAAGTGTGGTGGAGGTACGTGAGGCATTACGTAAAATGAAAGGGGGTAAAGCAGCTGGAACTGATGGGATCATGACAGAAATGTTAAAAGCAGGGGGGGATATAGTGTTGGAGTGGTTGGTACTTTTGTTTAATAAATGTATGAAAGAGGGGAAGGTACCTAGGGATTGGCGGAGAGCATGTATAGTCCCTTTATATAAAGGGAAAGGGGACAAAAGAGACTGTAAAAATTATAGAGGAATAAGTTTACTGGGTATACCAGGAAAAGTGTACAGTAGGGTTATAACTGAAAGAATTAGAGGTAAGACAGAATGTAGGATTGCGGATGAGCAAGGAGGTTTCAGAGTGGGTAGGGGATGTGTAGATCAAGTGTTTACATTGAAGCATATATGTGAACAGTATTTAGATAAAGGTAGGGAAGTTTTTATTGCATTTATGGATTTAGAAAAGGTATATGATAGAGTGGATAGAGGAGCAATGTGGCAGATGTTGCAAGTATATGGAATAGGTGGTAAGTTATTAAATGCTGTAAAGAGTTTTTATGAGGATAGTGAGGCTCAAGTTAGGGTGTGTAGAAGAGAGGGAGAATACTTCCCGGTAAAAGTAGGTCTTAGACAGGGATGTGTAATGTCACCATGGTTGTTTAATATATTTATAGATGGGGTTGTAAAGGAAGTAAATGCTAGGGTGTTCGGGAGAGGGGTGGGATTAAATTTTGGGGAATCAAATTCAAAATGGGAATTGACACAGTTACATTTTGCTGATGATACTGTGCTTATGGGAGATTCTAAAGAAAAATTGCAAAGGTTAGTGGATGAGTTTGGGAATGTGTGTAAAGGTAGAAAGTTGAAATTGAACATAGAAAAGAGTAAGGTGATGAGGGTGTCAAATGATTTAGATAAAGAAAAATTGGATATCAAATTGGGGAGGAGGAGTATGGAAGAAGTGAATGTTTTCAGATACTTGGGAGTTGACGTGTCGGCGGATGGATTTATGAAGGATGAGGTTAATCATAGAATTGATGAGGGAAAAAAGGCGAGTGGTGCGTTGAGGCATATGTGGAGTCAAAAAACGTTATCTATGGAGGCAAAGAAGGGAATGTATGAAAGTATAGTAGTACCAACACTCTTATATGGGTGTGAAGCTTGGGTGGTAAATGCAGCAGCGAGGAGACGGTTGGAGGCAGTGGAGATGTCCTGTCTAAGGGCAATGTGTGGTGTAAATATTATGCAGAAAATTCGGAGTGTGGAAATTAGGAAAAGGTGTGGAGTTAATAAAAGTATTAGTCAGAGGGCAGAAGAGGGGTTGTTGAGGTGGTTTGGTCATTTAGAGAGAATGGATCAAAGTAGAATGACATGGAAAGCATATAAATCTATAGGGGAAGGAAGGCGGGGTAGGGGTCGTCCTCGAAAGGGTTGGAGAGAGGGGGTAAAGGAGGTTTTGTGGGCAAGGGGCTTGGACTTCCAGCAAGCGTGCGTGAGCGTGTTAAATAGGAGTGAATGGAGACGAATGGTACTTGGGACCTGACGATCTGTTGGAGTGTGAGCAGGGTAATATTTAGTGAAGGGATTCAGGGAAACCGGTTATGTTCATATAGTCGGACTTGAGTCCTGGAAATGGGAAGTACAATGCCTGCACTTTAAAGGAGGGGTTTGGGATATTGGCAGTTTGGAGGGATATGTTGTGTATCTTTATACGTATATGCTTCTAAACTGTTGTATTCTGAGCACCTCTGCAAAAGCAGTGATAATGTGTGAGTGTGGTGAAAGTGTTGAATGATGATGAAAGTATTTTCTTTTTGGGGATTTTCTTTCTTTTTTGGGTCACCCTGCCTCGGTAGGAGACGGCCGACATGTTGAATATATATATATATATATATATATATATATATATATATATATATATATATATATATATTTACAAATGAATATTAGATTACATTTAGGTCCACCATAAAACATTATGATTTTAGGAATAGGGAGGCAAACAGTAAAATCGGGAATAAAGGAAAAGATATTTTTATTTGCTAGACGAAAGTGTAAGTTTGACCTCCCTGGCGCGGGCACTGACTCTGATGACCCAGTGAGTAGTGACAACTGACAAATATTACCTAACCTAACATCACAAGTGCTTTGAAGATAAGAATATCTGACAAAGTAAAGAGGAAGTATCACATTATAAATAGTTTAGAATACCAACAAGTTGATGAATAAGACACATATTCAACACTTATGTATCATTAATGTCGACAATAAAGATACCTAAGTGTTGCATATGTGTACTGTGAAAAGCATGCATTTGCGGTAACAAAATCAAACAAAAAGAAGAAAAAGACTGCTGCGCAGGCGAAACATTTCCACAATAAAGATTACAGTGTTGTACATATATTTCTTATTTATGATAAAAATAATCACACGGAACCACGAAACTCGTAGGTCGTCATACAACGCCTGAGGAATAAGAGGTAATCATAGTCGATACAATGAAAAGGAAGGCAGCTCCAATTCCTTGGATGAAGAGCCCTCCATCGGCATGAAGGCGCCTTCCTCTGCCTTGAAAGGAAAAGGAGCAGGAAATTGAGTAAACGCCGGAAGTATCAGTTGCAAGAAAGTAAATATGTAGGAGAGTGTCGCAAGTGTATTAGTGTGATGGTATTCAAGGTTATTACCAGGGAAACAATGAGAAGTAATAATAATAATAATAATATAAGTAATAACTATTATTATAATAGTAATAATAATAATAATAATGATTATAAGGATGACCCATGAAAGGAAAAATACTCATCATCATTCATTCAATAACTGTGTTGCCAGAAGTGCGCGGACATCAAAATTCAAATGGGTTTGTAAGCTTGAGCACAGTCACGAGTGCAAACACTGTACCTCACACCTCCAGGACTAAC
>NC_091335.1:13026795-13061795 GCF_038502225.1 Cherax quadricarinatus | reverse complement strand
CACTCACTTCCCACACACTACCCTCTCCATCCCTCTTTCCCCTCCAATACAATTAAACCTTAATCGTACATGAAGACCACACCAAACACAGCTTTAAGAAGAGGTACGATAAAGCTCAAGGAGCAGGGAGAGAATGGACCTAGTGGCGACCAGCGAAGAGGCGGAGCCAGGAGCTATGACTCGACCCCTGCAACCAGAGGGAAGAAGAGATGAAAGAGAGTCATAACACAAAGAAGGAGTTGCAGAGGTGATGAATGTTGCAAGTATTGGGCAGTTTTGTTGTTGTTGTTGTTAAGAGATTTGCAGCATTTAGTTGCCCGGGTGTCTACCAGAACTGGGCAGTGTTGGCTCAGCTTGCAAGTAAACAAAAGTTGGTGTCAAAGACGTGCAGGGAAGACCTGTTGGTGCGTTATAGCAAGAGCATCAGACCTCCTGAGCAGATTGGACATATTCTGAGGAGTACATTTTCCTTGGCGTGTGTCCTGATTATTATTGCAATCAAAACTAGGCGCTAAACCCACAGGGGTCAGTGTGTGCCCCGAGAGCAGTGTGCGCCCATGACTGGTGGTTTACAGATGTAATGCAGCCTTAATCACCGTGCACTCAGTAGCTTTCAAACATAATTATTTGCTGTTATAGCTAGGAGGGGGGAGCGCTAAATCCGTAGGGGAGATAAAGTGCCTGGGGAATGGGAGGAAATCAGGTTCGATCCAAGGAAGGGAAGGGGCAGGTTCAATTCCTGGCATCAAAGAATACAACTCTTGAAGGAGGAACTTGACGAGTTCTCTGAGTCAGTTCTTGCTCAGCCTGGCTGTGGTGTATGTCTCAGACTACATCCTGCTAGCACCAACAGCCTGACTGATCAATACACAAACAACCCGCGCTCAGGAGACTGAAACTTGTGACGACGTTTCAATCCAACTAGAAGCATTAACTAGTGACACAGGTCATCTACCAGCAGACCTGGTGGGTCTGCAATGTGATACACAAAATATAAACATGTAATAGCCAGGTAAATATAACAGGAGTGAATACGTGGTGGTCCTCTTCAGAAGACCCTTGCAAGAGGACCTGGACACCCAGCACACACTACATGGACACCCAGCACACACTACATGGACACCCAGCACACACTACATGGACACCCAGCACACACATGGACACCCAGAACACACTACATGGACACCCAGCACACACATGGACACCCAGAACACACTACATGGACACCCAGCACACACATGGACACCCAGCACACACTACATGGACACCCAGCACACACTACATGGACACCCAGCACACACATGGACACCCAGCACACACATGGACACCCAGCACACACATGGACACCCAGCACACACATGGACACCCAGCACACACTACATGGACACCCAGCACACACTACATGGACACCCAGCACACACATGGACACCCAGAACACACTACATGGACACCCAGCACACACATGGACACCCAGAACACACTACATGGACACCCAGCACACACATGGACACCCAGCACACACATGGACACCCAGAACACACTACATGGACACCCAGCACACACATGGACACCCAGCACACACATGGACACCCAGAACACACATGGACACCCAGCACACACATGGACACCCAGAACACACTACATGGACACCCAGCACACACTACATGGACACCCAGCACACACTACATGGACACCCAGCACACACTACATGGACACCCAGCACACACATGGACACCCAGAACACACTACATGGACACCCAGCACACACATGGACACCCAGCACACACATGGACACCCAGAACACACTACATGGACACCCAGCACACACATGGACACCCAGCACACACATGGACACACAGAACACACCTGGACACCCAGCACACACATGGACACCCAGAACACACTACATGGACACCCAGCACACACTACATGGACACCCAGCACACACTACATGGACACCCAGCACACACTACATGGACACCCAGCACACACATGGACACCCAGAACACACTACATGGACACCCAGCACACACATGGACACCCAGCACACACATGGACACCCAGAACACACTACATGGACACCCAGCACACACATGGACACCCAGCACACACATGGACACCCAGAACACACATGGACACCCAGCACACACATGGACACCCAGAACACACTACATGGACACCCAGCACACACTACATGGACACCCAGCACACACTACATGGACACCCAGCACACACTACATGGACACCCAGCACACACATGGACACCCAGAACACACTACATGGACACCCAGCACACACATGGACACCCAGCACACACATGGACACCCAGAACACACATGGACACCCAGCACACACATGGACACCCAGAACACACTACATGGACACCCAGCACACACATGGACACCCAGAACACACTACATGGACACCCGGCACACACATGGACACCCAGAACACACTACATGGACACCCAGCACACACATGGACACCCAGCACACACTACATGGACACCCAGCACACACATGGACACACAGCACACACACATGGACACCCAGCACACACTACATGGACACCCAGCACACACATGGACACCCAGCACACACATGGACACCCAGCACACACTACATGGACACCCAGCACACACATGGACACCCAGCACACATGGACACCCAGCACACATGGACACCCAGCACACACATGGACACCCAGCACACACATGGACACCCAGCACACACATGGACACCCAGCACACACCACAAATGAATAACACTCACTTGCTGAGAGCTTCGCAATAATTTTGGTAAAAGTACTGGGCACTTGTCCACCATTGAGTACTGAGCACCCGTCCTCCACTGAGTACTGAGCACCCGCTTCTAAATACAGAGGAACACATCTCTCTAAATGCGCGAAGGATACCCCTTTTCTAAAGAGTGGGGATACCTATTTTCTAAAGAAGTGGAATATTCCTTTCTAAATACAAAGAAGATTCCCGCTTCTAAATCGAGAGATGTGGGTACACTCCTTTCTAAATATAAATGTCTTAGAGAAAGATAAGATGTTACCACGAAACATTCTAGTTTAGCAACAATAGTTAAAAATGTGGCCTGACACCTCCTCTCTCCCTCTAGCCTCTGACCTTCCCTACCCTTTCCAGCATACCTGTTACCTGCTGAAGATTCCCTAGCTTGGTCCCAGACTGGTCAGGCCATCCTGGATGATGGCGTGATTAGTCAGACCGTTGGTGTTAGTAGCAATCAGTAGACACCACACTCCGGATTGATAAGTACTTAGCTTGAGGAACTTATCAAGTTCCTTCTTGGATATTAAAATGGTACAAAATACCGACAGGTTGTTAGGTAAGACACATATACAACAAAACTTCAAGGGTGATGGACTAATTACATCGTCTTCACGTCTCTTCTATCAACTTTTCTGTACTGTACTGAAGAAGCCTACTGTGTAGGCGAAACGTTTCGAAATAAAGATACCTAACTGTTGCATATGTGTCTTACCTAACAAGTTCCTTGATGAAAGTTAAGAAACTTGTGCAACATCTGGTTATCTTTATTATAGACGTTTCGCCATCCAGTGGCTTTATCAATACAGATTCTTGGATGGCGAAACGTCTGCAATAAAGATAACCAGATGTTGCACAAGTGTTTTAACTTTCATCTTGTCGGTATTGTATACCTGTCTTGCACTAACAAGTTCCTTCTTGAAGACAGATATCTGTGGATAATTCCCCTTATGTATTAAGAGAGGGTTTAGCAAAATATTGAATAAGATAAAGATAGGCAGGTGCTGTATTTTATTCATCTCTTAGCGTACTCACTGCACATTACCTGGTGACTACTAGGAGGATGTTCCGGGGGTCAACGCCCCCGTGGCCCGGTCCATGACCAAACCTCGCGGTGGATCAGAGCCTGATCAACCAAGCTGTTACTGTCAGTAGTGTCACTGAATACTTGTGTAGTATATGTAGATATTCCCAGCTATGTTATACATGGGCTCCCTGACTAAATGTATAGACTCCGTGGTTAGCTGTGATGTCACGAGCCCCTCACATGTTAGCCGCTAGCTAGAGGCATCTCTCTCGGTTCCCAGCTACCTGGAGTTTACCTGGAGAGGGTTTCAGGGGCCAATGCCCCCGCGGCTCGGTCTGAGACCAGGCCTCATGGTGGATCAGGGTCTGATCAACCAGGCTGTTACTGCTGGCCGCACGCAAGCTGACGTACGAATCACAGCCCGGTTGGTAAGGTACTGACTTTAAGTGCCTGTCCAGTGCCTTCTTAAAGACAGCCAGGGGTCTACTGTTAATCCCCCTTATGTATGCTGGGAGGTAGTTGAATAGTCTTGGGCCCCGGACACTTATTGTGTTGTCTCTTAATGTACTCGTGGCACCCCTGCTTTTCATCGGGGGAATGTTGCATCTCCTGCCGAGTCTTTTGATTTCATAGGGAGTGATTTTCGTGTACAGGTTTGGTACCAATCCGTCCAGGACCTTCCAAGTGTATATTATCATGTATCTCTCTCGCCTGCATACCAGGGATTACAGATCAAGGACCTTAACCGTTCCCAGTAATTTAGGTGCCTTATCGTACTTATGTGTGCCGTGAAAGTTCTTTGTACACTCTCCAGGTCTGCAATGTCTCCAGCCTTGAAGGGGGCCGTTAGTGTACAGCAGTATTCCAACCTCGAGAGCACAAGCGATTTGAAGAGAATCATCATGGGCTTGGAGTCTCTAGTTTTGAAGGTTCTCATTAGCCATCCTATCATTTTCCTAGCAGATGATGTAGATAGATTGTTGTGGTCTTTGGAGGCGAGGTCCTCTTGACATTATGACTCCCAGGTCCTTCACATTATTTTTCCGCTTTATTTTATGGTTAGAGTTTGTCGTATACCCTGATACATTTTTAATTGCCTCAAGTTTCCCATATCTGAGTAGTTTAAATTTGTCCTCGTTGAACTTCATATATGTTTTGAGTGGCTAGGCATAGACTCAACTAGGCAAGGCCTGGGCTTTCCCTCAAGACTCTCATAATATAACTTACCAAATCGTCCAAGTGTGTATTCCTTTTCATATGACATCTCCTTAAACACCCACCCGACATTACTGCCGGCCTGGTAGTAGGGCCTGGAAGAAACCTATTAGTTCTTGATATTCTTGTCTATCTCTCATTACAGTGGTCTACAGACTTCTACACTTGTGATAGTGCCACTGAGGCTTGGTTGGTCGGTTAATGAGGGTTAAAACCTATCAACAACACCAGGGTCAACAAGGCTGTATATCACCTGTTTACCACAAGTCAAGAACACCTTAATGCCTAAAACTGCGATGAAAGTAAATTCTCAAGAGTATAAACCACGGTAAGGGTGAGGATCGAACTTACGGCATGTGAGTCGTAAAACTCCAGGCCAGTGTGGAAGCCACTGGGCCAGCTGGCTACAATAGGATTCACGAATCTCAGAGTATATACACTAAGAGACATACACCCATATACCCCTTGATTAATTCTTCATGTGACTTCTTGTTTCTTGACAGAAAACCTGGAGCTGCTTCACATAACAATTTTCTTTTCTTTATTAGCGAAGTATTAGTCGTTTTTGCGTGTATTTTTTTTCAGGCACTGCAACATTTATGTCTGGTGCGGAGAATGCGACATATTCTTGTGTTGTCTGCACTTCCTGATGTACACGCCAGGAGTAATCTCCACATGTAGACGGGCCTCGCTTTACAGCGTTTCTCTTTAGAGCGGTTATACTCATTCTTCATATACTCAGATATCCTACAATAAATACATCTGCCTCTCACTATAAGCTAAGGACAAAAATATTTTAAGGTAAGTAATATGTGTACTGTATATGCATTTTTAAGGCCTAACGCTATTGCTTATTTAATATGATAGTGTAAACATGTTATCAGACTTTTATATGCATTTTTAAGTGAAAAAAAGTTATGATTCACCTTACAGTGGTTTTTCCCTTAATAGCAGTAGGCCAAAACCTAACTTGCTGTATAAGTGGGACTCTCCTGTATTTTAAAGTTGTGCTGGATGCCGAGACGTGCCGATAAATATGAAAAAAAAAGAGAGTGTGTACTAGAAACCTTTATTTACAGAAGCTTCACTTTAACAGAACTTTATTAAGTGTTGATAAAACTCTACTGAAGAGTGAGACGCCGAGTGTTAATAATAAATGATTGATCTGCACTTGCTTTCATTTTTATTATCTTTCAACGTTGTGCATAAACCGGGTCAGTATTGCCAGCTGTCTCCTGTAATTCTGCACCGGAGAGGAGTTCAACCTTTCCTGTGGATACACAACTCGGGTTTTGTATCGTAATTTGTGTCATGACCTGAGCTACTGCTAATATTTTCTGTTAGTAGATTTACCCGGTCTATGTTGCACCTAGTTATGTGCTTACTTGTATATTTACATATTGTGTTTCTCCGTGTGTGTGTGTGTGTGTGTGTGTGTGTGTGTGTGTGTGTGTGTGTGTGTGTGTGTGTGTGTGTGTGTGTGTGTGTGTGTGTACTCACCTATTAGTGGTTGCAGGGATCGAGTCTTAGCTCCTGGCCCCGCCTCTTCGCTGGTTGCTACTAGGTCCTCTCTCCCCCTGCTCCATGAGCTTTATCAAACCTCGTCTTAAAACTATGTATGGTTCCCGCCTCCACTACGTCACTTTCTCGGCTATTCCACTGCCTGACAACTCTATGACTGAAGAAATACTTCCTAACATCCCTTTGACCCATCTGAGTCTTCAACTTCCAATTGTGACCTCTTATTTCTGTGTCCCCTCCCGGGAACATCCTGTCTTTGTCCACCTTGTGTATTCCGCGCAGTATTTTATATGTCGTTATCATGTCTCCCCTGACCCTCCTGTCCTCCAGTGTCGTCAAGCCGATTTCCCTGTGTGCGTGTGTGTGTCTGGAATGAAGGTGAGAGATATACGACAATATATACACATGAAAGCTACTGGAGGGCCTAGTCCCAAATTGGCACACTACCATAACAACAAACTAAACTGAGAGATATTGGAAGAAATGTAAAATAAACCCAGTGAAAAACAACGGAGTCACAAACACAATAAACAGCACTGAATCAACATCCGTGGGCCTAGCCTCCTCAATCTGCTACCAACAGATATCAGAAATATTGCTGGAATCAGTGTTACGGTCAAGAGAAAACTGGATCACTAACTCCGCGGTGCACCAGATCAAACAGGCTGTGATGGATATGTGGGCCAAAGGGCCGCCAACAGCAACAACCTAGTCTATCAGGCAATCAACAGTGAGGCCTGGCCAGCAAGAATAGGAAACCTCTCTAAACAGGTCACAGGTAAATCCTACAACCCTCCTCAAAGTTCCCTTCACCCCTATCCCGGTTCCCCACCCATCTCCCGGTCCCCCACCTCTGTCTACTCTCCAGTAACCAGCTGAAGAGGGTCAGGCCTAATAAATGATACAATTACCAGGCTGGTAATTCTGACTGTCACACTATTACTCACCTCCACCTGTGAATGGTTGCCCTACACTCTCCCTCACCAACCCTACCCCCAACAACCCATTACCCTCCCACGCCCTCCACCTACAACCCCCCCCCACTCCCACCACCTTTCTACCCCAACAACCTACAACCCATTACCCTCCTACCCCCATTACTCATCAACCTTCTATCCCATCACCATCCCTACTCCACTCTCAACTCGAACCCTTCCCTCTCTGTCAAAAACCTACTTTGTAACCTCAAATACCATGTAAAATCCCCATCAGCACCTAAATCTTGCTTCATCCACCAGCACCTAACCCTTGCTTCATACATCAACACCTAAATCTTGCTTCATCCATCAACACCTAGCTCTTGCTTCATCCACCAGCACCTAACTCTTGCTTCATACATCAGCACCTAACTCTTGCTTCATCCATCAGCACCTAACTCTTGCTTCATCAATCAGCACCTAACTCTTGCTTCATCCAACAGCACCTAACCCTTGCTTCATTCATCAGCACCTAACTCTTGCTTCATCCATCAGCACCTAACCCTTGCTTCATCCATCAGCACCTAACCCTTGCTTCATCCACCAGCACCTAACCCTTGCTTCATCCACCAGCACCTAACCCTTGCTTCATCCACCAGCACCTAACCCTTGCTTCATCCACCAGCACCTAACCCTTGCTTCATCCATCAGCACCTAACCCTTGCTTCATCCACCAGCACCTAACCCTTGCTTCATCCACCGGCACCTAACCCTTGCTTCATCCATCAGCACCTAACTCTTGCTTCATCCATCAGCATCTAACCATTGCTTCATCCACCAGCACCTAACCCTTGCTTCATCCACCAGCACCTAACCCTTGCTTCATTCATCAGCACCTAACCCTTGCTTCATCCATCAGCACCTAACCCTTGCTTCATTCATCAGCACCTAACCCTTGCTTCATCCATCAGCACCTAACCCTTGCTTCATTCATCAGCACCTAACCCTTGCTTCATCCATCAGCACCTAACCCTTGCTTCATCCACCAGCACCACCACGCTAATGCTCACTACAACTACCCCCTATTCATACAACCAGTCAAGAATAATACAGTAATAACACGCACAAAAGAGACTAAAACTTATGACGACGTTTCGGTCCGACTTGAATCATTAACTAGTCACACGGAAGCGCGAAGGGAAGGGAACGAGAATATACACGAGAAGGGCACGGACGGTTATACTACTTTTTCTACTATTACTACTACTACTACTGCTACTACTACCACCACTACTATTACTACTACTACTACTGCTACTACTACCACCACTACTATTGCCTCCACTATTGCTACTTAAATACTATTCCTTCCTATCGTTACATTACTCCCGTTACCGCCCCCCCCCCTCCGGTATATATTTTGGCTTCCTTCCCTTCGCTCTTGTGTAAGACTAGTTAATGGTTCATACTGGAGCGAAACATCGTCACAAGTTTCAGTCTGGTATGTAAGGGTTAGCTATGTATTGTTACAGTCACAGTATTGTGCATTTTTATTATTCCTTAGTCAAGATTGCTTGATAATCCCTTAATTAGGGATTATAACATTCTTAACTGGTAATATACACGTGAAATGCAGGCGACATGAAACCAAAATGACCTTCGTGTAGTTGATAGGCTTTAAACCTTACAATGTGTGTGTGTGTGTACTCACCTAGTTGTACTTACCTAGTTGAGGTTGCGGGGGTCGAGTCCGAGCTCCTGGCCCCCGCCTCTTCACTGATCGCTACTAGGTCACTCTCCCTGAACCGTGAGCTTTATCATACCTCTGCTTAAAGCTATGTATGGATCCTGCCTACACTATATAGCTTCCCAAACTATTCCACTTACTGACTACTCTGTGGCTGAAGAAATACTTCCTAAAATCCCTGTGATTCATCTGTGTCTTCAACTTCCAACTGTGTCCCCTTGTTACTGTGTCCAATCTCTGGAACATCCTGTCTTTGTCCACCTTGTCAATTCCTCTCAGTATTTTGTATGTCGTTATCATGTCCCCCCTATCTCTCCTGTCCTCCAGTGTCGTCAGGTTGATTTCCCTTAACCTCTCCTCGTAGGACATACCTCTTAGCTCTGGGACTAGTCTTGTTGAAAACCTTTGCACTTTCTCTAGTTTCTTTACGTGCTTGGCTAGGTGTGGGTTCCAAACTGTTGCCGCATACTCCAATATGGGCCTAACGTACACAGTGTACAGGGTCCTGAACGACTCCTTATTAAGATGTCGGAATGCTGTTCTGAGGTTTGCTAGGCGCCCATATGCTGCAGCAGTTATTTGGTTGATGTGCGCTTCAGGAGATGTGCCTGGTGTTATACTCACCCCAAGATCTTTTTCCTTGAGTGAGGTTTGTAGTCTCTGGCCCCCTAGACTGTACTCCGTCTGCGGTCTTCTTTGCCCTTCCCCAATCTTCATGACTTTGCACTTGGTGGGATTGAACTCCAGGAGCCAATTGCTGGACCAGGTCTGCAGCATGTCCAGATCCCTTTGTAGTTCTGCCTGGTCTTCGATCGAGTGAATCCTTCTCATCAACTTCACGTCATCTGCAAACAGGGACACCTCAGAGTCTATTCCTTCCATCATGTCGTTCACAAATACCAGAAACAGCACTGGTCCTAGGACTGACCCCTGTGGGACCCCGCTGGTCACAGGTGCCCACTCTGACACCTCGCCACGTACCATGACTCGCTGTTGTCTTCCTGACAAGTATTCCCTGATCCATTGTAGTGCCTTCCCTGTTATCCCTGCTTGGTCCTCCAGTTTTTGCACCAATCTCTTGTGTGGAACTGTGTCAAACGCCTTCTTGCAGTCCAAGAATATGCAATCCACCAACCCCTCTCTCTCTTGTCTTACTGCTGTCACCATGTCATAGAACTCCAGTAGGTTTGTGACACAGGATTTCCCGTCCCTGAAACCATGTTGGCTGCTGTTGATTAGATCATTCCTTTCTAGGTGTTCCACCACTCTTCTCCTGATAATCTTCTCCATGATTTTGCATACTATACATGTCAGTGACACTGGTCTGTAGTTTAATGCTTCATGTCTGTCTCCTTTTTTAAAGATTGGGACTACATTTGCTGTCTTCCATGCTTCAGGCAATCTCCCTGTTTCGATAGATGTATTGAATATTGTTGTTAGGGGTACACATAGAGCCTCTGCTCCCTCTCTCAATACCCATGGGGAGATGTTATCTGGCCCCATTGCCTTTGAGGTATCTAGCTCACTCAGAAGCCTCTTCACTTCTTCCTCGGTTGTGTGCACTGTGTCCAGCACATGGTGGTGTGCCCCACCTCTCCGTCTTTCTGGAGCCCCTTCTGTCTCCTCTGTGAACACTTCTTTGAATCTCTTGTTGAGTTCCTCACATACTTCACGGTCATTTCTTGTTGTCTCTCCTCCTTCCTTCCTTAGCCTGATTACCTGGTCCTTGACTGTTGTTTTCCTCCTGATGTGGCTGTATAACAGTTTCGGGTCAGATTTGGCTTTCGCTGCTATGTCATTTTCAAATTGTCTTTGGGCCTCCCTTCTTATCTGTGCATATTCGTTTCTGGCTCTACGACTGCTCTCCTTATTCTCCTGGGTCCTTTGCCTTCTATATTTCTTCCATTCCCTAGCACACTTGGTTTTTGCCTCCCTGCACCTTTGGGTAAACCATGGGCTCATCCTGGCTTTTTCATTATTCCTGTTACCCTTGGGTACAAACCTCTCCTCAGCCTCTTTGCATTTTGTTGCTACATATTCCATCATCTCATTAACTGGCTTCCCTGCCAGTTCTCTGTCCCACTGAACCCCGTTCAGGAAGTTCCTCATTCCTGTGTAGTCCCCTTTCTTGTAGTTTGGCTTCATTCGTCCTGGCCTTCCTGCTTCTCCCTCCACTTGTAGCTCTACTGTGTATTCGAAGCTTAAAACCACATGGTCACTGGCTCCAAGGGGTCTTTCATATGTGATGTCCTCGATATCTGCACTACTCAAGGTGTGTGTGTGTGTGTGTGTGTTTTGCTTTATTCCTAAAATCTGCTGTCTGTAAGATTGTCACTGACTTGGCTGTCATACAATGAAGGTATACTGTCACTGACTGGGATGTCATACAATGAACGTGGTGCTTACATCAAAACATTCAAATCTAGAGATGCATCACTCGTGGCTGGTGAATAGAGTTTAAAAAGCGTAACAACTACACGAAGATCATTAAGGATGCAGGTAACCTGCATTTCACCTGTACACCACTTAGTTAAGTATATTTTAATCACTAAACTGGGAATTAAAGCAAACTCTGGGGTTATAATTATAACCATAATTTTTCAAGGGGTGGACCGGTAAGCCAGCTGAAGGCCTCGGTCAGATGACGAAAAGATCCAACGGCGGATCACCCTTTACCAGGCCTGGGAAAGGGTAATTACCCCTTTACCAGGAATGGAGAAGGGTCATTACCCCTCTCCAGGCCTGGTAAAGGGTAAGGCCCGCGTCAGGAAAGACTTATCCTGTTTATACAGTGAGAGACTCGTTGGTTAATACAGTTTAAAGCCTATCGACTACACGAAGATCATTAAGGATGCAGGTTACCTGCATTTCACCTGTACACCACTCAGCTAAGAATATTTAAATCACTAAAATGGTAATTAAAGCAAAGTGTGGAGTGTTTATACAGCGAGAGACACACCTCTCAGTGTTCATGCTCTGTGAAATTATCGGTGGTTCCAGGTACTGCGTATCCGTGTTCCTTCCACATCTCTGGCGTATACGCCAGCCTCATACGCCGATACTATTGAATATGCATGAAGCGTGAATTAAAAGGAAGTATTTCAGGGTTGGCCCGTTCTTGCTGCATGTTAGAGGTAATTTGCATACTCAGGCAGTTAGCTTTGAGTGTTGTATTTTATCCAGGTTTACGACATCCAGCCTGAAAGACCACCCTTAATTACTTGTGATAATTATCTCTCAGCTCGCCTAAGAGTAATTAACTTTGTTGCGAAAATAAAAGTTGGGAATTTTTACTAAGAGAATAATACAGTTTGGGATTACATTTGCAGCAAGAAAAAATAATGGAAGAATTATTGCTTTTATTACTGCAGAAGAATTACTCTTAAATTATATACTACTTATAGGCCAATAAAATATTTTATTTTATTTTATTGCTGAAGCATAGAACTTAAAATGTATCTGTCACTCAGGGAAGTAGAACCCTTATTATTATTATTATTATTATTATTATTATTATTATTATTACTATTAGTATCACTATTATTACTATCAGTATTACTATTATTATATTACTATAATTATTTTTATTATTACTGTTATTACTATTATCATAATTACTATTATTTTTATTTGTATTATCATTATTATTATGATTATTCAATATTAAAAGAAGCGCTAAACCGGTTTGGGTCACGCAATATTTGTTATTGACAAAAGCATGATAAGTAAGTAAGAGAAAGAAATTTGTCTTGCTGCATTCCTTCCTTCCCGGTGAAGAAAGAAACAAAGAACCACCGCAGATAAAGACTGGTCGTTCAAGGTCTTCAAATCAGAGTTTCTTCTTTATTTATGTCAGCGTTTAGCACTGTAATGACCCTCGCTTTCAACTGGGTGCAGGCCAATTACATGTATAATAGTCGGGACCCCCCACGTGTGTGTGTGTGTGTGTGTGTGTGTGTGTGTGTGTGTGTGTGTGTGTGTGTGTGTGTGTGTGTGTGTGTGTGTGTGTGTGTGTGTGCGTGCGCGCTCAGCTGTGTTTGCAAGGATTGATTCTAATAAAGTTGGTAGAATTACCGACAATATGTAAAGTAAAAGGACACAAGTGCAACTAATGTGACATTTGAACATCAAAATGGTATAAAATACCGACAGGTTGGTAGGTAAGACACAAAGGCAACAGTTGGGCAACTTTATTCCGAAACGTTTCGCCTACACAGTAGGCTTCTTCAGTCGAATACAGAAAGTAGGCAGGAACAGTAGAGATGTGAAGACGATGTAATCAGTCCATCACCCTTGAAGTCGTAGAATTTGAGGTTGTCAGTCCCTCAGCCTGGAGAGTTCAGTTCCATAGTCAGGAACTATCTGAAGATCAAGCGACAGTGCGGAGACTTAAATACTGTCGGAAGGAGAGGTGCATAGTAGTAGTAGTGAGAATGTAGCCACTGATAGGTCAGGTCCCTCTCAGATCCAACAGTTCTCACTTGAAAGGGTTGTCCAAGGTACCAAGAGGCCATGTGTTGCAGTGTCTGACAAGATGAACATCAAAACGTTTCGGAATAGAGTTGCCTAACTGTTGCCTTTGTGTCTTACCTACCAACCTGTCGGTATTTTATACCATTTTGATGTTCATCTTGTCAGACACTGCAACACATCAAAGACTGCAAGAAAAGAGCTCTTCAGATCATAAATTCTCCACGCATCAACACCACTCCCAGCAAAGTTATAATTCTTCCCAACAGTCAGGTTGCACTGAACGTCTCAAAAGTACTTTCACAAGCTAACACCAGAGTCGCCATCGCTTCTAGCACTTCAATAAAGGATATAACTAGGACAAAATCCAAGCACCACGAACCAGTCAATGCAGGAGTTTACACTATACCCTGTGGAAGCTGTGACAAGATTTACGTAGGTGAAACAGCCAGAAACCTCGACACCCGCCTCAATGAACACATTTACGCATGTAGGAACGATAACCTGAACAACGCCTGTGTACAACACCGAAATTCCACCAATCATCTCATGAAATTCAGAGACGCCCAATTAGTGATCAAAGGAACTAATTTCCGCAGACGCAAGTGCCTCGAATCAGCACTGATCGCTGTTTCGAATACAATTAAACAAAACAACGGCAGCTTCACCATCTCCGAAGTCTTAGCAAGAATCCTCCTGAAAACAGTAAACCCTGCCATCACATAGTCTCTCCTGTTATACTACACAAAGCACAGAGAGTGAACACTGAAACAAGCTGCCTCATTCCAGTCTATATTTGTCCAACCTATTTTTATGTTACCCAAGTAATAGCTTTTATATCCTTTTACTCATGTACGAATTAATTACTCTACCATATTGTATTACTTTTGTCACTACCACTACTACTACTACTACTACTACCACTAGTGAACATCGAAATGGTACCTCACTAGTATTACACCTCACTCTGAGCCTTTATATACCCTCTGTGTCCATGTATTGTTTGTAATGGCTTGATAAAGCTCCTGGAGAGCGAAACGTTGCCACAATAAATGTCACATTAGTTGCACTTGTGTCCTTTTACTTTACAAGGATTGATTCACAGCCTCTGGTTCCGCCTCTAACCTTCATCGACCGACTTTACTATATCCACTGCTAGAACATACCTGCTCTTGAAACTCTGTATGGTGTTTACCTCCCTTTAAAAAAGTGCCTCCTGACAACCATGTGGTCGCTCTTCGTCTTAAAGTGCCATCAATATCCACTACACAACCCGCACACAAACTTATGACGACGTTTCGGTCACACTTGGACCATTGGCTACTTAATGGTCCAAGTCTGACCGAAACATCGTCATAAGTTTGTGTCAAGCATGTGCGGGTTATGTGTGGATTGTCATTTTGTATTATTTATGTCCACTAATTGTTTCCTAACATTCTTACTCATTTATATATCTCACTTACATATTAAATTTGAAAACCTGTGTAAATAGAACACTTTTGTTTTTGATACAGCTCGGATATTACACTTAGTAATTGTTCTTAATTATTTTAGCACTGATGATGGAGCCTGGCACGTCCGAAACGTTTGGATGATAAGTGAAGATGTTTCGCCACGGCTTCGATGTTCCTGCGTCTGAGATTCCCACGAGGACAGCTTATTCCTGATAGAATACCTAGTATACATGCCTGATGAAATACCTAGTATGCATGCGAGTGTGAGTATACATTATGCTGTAAACATGACAACCTGTAATGTATACACATATGAGAGAGAGAGAGAGAGAGAGAGAGAGAGAGAGAGAGAGAGAGAGACAGAGAGAGAGAGAGAGACAGACACTCTCACACGTCACCCACTTAGCTACTCCTATCCCAGCCCATCAGGTGGGATTGGGCCTTATACAAGACCACAGACCTACATCCCTGCAGCTGCCTCAGTACCCTACCTCTCTCAAGGGCAGGCACCTTACATTCCCTACACACCCACCACCTCAAGCTGACCACTTCATCATGAGGAGCCAGTCTATCAGCATCCTGTCGGCCAACATTAGAGGTTTCATTACTAATGTTGGAGAGCTCACACATAGCTTTGTGAACACTCGACGTCCCGACATGATAGCTGTTGTTGAAACATTTTTGGATGACAGGACTCCAGAAAATTTTGCAAGAATTGCTGGCTACACCTCATGGATGAGAAGAGACAGGCAAGGGCAAGGAGGTGGTGTTGCTGTGTGCTTCTCTAAAAGTGTTCATGCCCAGCACATAGATGTTGCCACCCCTACACATCTTGAAATGATGTTCTTCAAGCTCTGTATAAACACTAGTACCTCTGTACTAGCATGTGCAATGTACAGACCTCAGTGGCAACATGCAGACCCTATCAACTTCCTAATGGAAAATATTGACTCCCTTCTGCTACAACACAACTGTCAACATATTATAATTGTTGGTGACCTCAACCAGCACCTTATACAGAGGGACTTTGATGACCTTCTTGCAGTGTTTGACATGAGAAACTTTGTTGATTTCCCTACTCATATCTCTGGCTCCTCCCTTGACCCAGTAGTGAGTGATCTGGCAGAAGGCATAGTCACTTGTCAACCCCTCGGCTACGTTGGATCGTCTGACCACAAGGCTGTTTTTACCACACTTAAGATCCCAACAGAACGAGGTGAGGAGTCCACACGCACAACCTGGCTATGGGAAAGAGGTAATTGGCCAGCCCTTTGCTCTGAGCTCGCCACCACCGACTGGAATGCTCTTCTCCAGGGGGATGTTGACAACCAAGTGAAAGCCTTCACTGGACACATCCTTAATCTGCAACAAGAACACATTCCTCACCGGCAATATGTGACAAAGCCTACAGATCAGCCTTGGTTTGGCTTTCGTTGTAGAGAGGCTGCTACTGCTAAGTACAAAGCATGGCGAAGGTATAAGAGACATCCTACCACCTATAACAGGAACTTGCACATGCAAGCCTGTAGGCATATGGGTGATGTTCAAAAGTGGGCCATTACTAAATGGGAGGTGGACACTAAAAGAAAGTTAGCATCAGGTAGGGTAGGCTCCAAAACCTGGTGGTCCCTGGTCAAGGACAGACAAGGTTATCTGCCTGATGAACTTATTCCACCTCTAAATCGACAGGATGGGACCACCTCTACTAGTAGTCAAGAGAAGGCGGACCTCTTTGCTGAACACTTTGCTACCAAAATGCAAGTTCCTGATCCAGCAAGGGACCCTCCTTGGCTAGCTGCAAGAACTGTGTCAAAACTGTCAGTGGTGACAATAAGGCAGGAGGAGGTGCATTTCCTTCTTAAATCACTTGACCAAGAAAAGGCTGTGGGCCCAGACAAGTTGAGCCCAAGATTGTTGAGAAGATGTGCAGACCAGCTAGCAGCACCTCTAACTCGCATCTTTCAGCACTGCCTAGTACAGTGTAAATGGCCCTCTCCATGGAAAGAGGCAAATGTAGTCCCTGTTCACAAAAAGAAGAGCAGAGCAGAAATCAGCAACTACAGACCAGTGTCACTCCTGTCAATCACTGGTAAGATCCTTGAGACAATAATCTCAAGACAAATGACAGATTTTTTTTGACTACCACTCACTACTTTGTGATCGTCAATATGGCTTCAGGAAAGGTTACTCTGCTGCTGATCTGTTGTTAAACCTCTCCACTAAGTGGCACCAGTCACTGGATGAATCCAAAGTCAGCTGTGTGGTAGCACTGGACATTGCTGGCGCTTTCGACCGGGTGTGGCACCAGGGCCTCTTAGCAAAACTTCAAGCACTGGGAATTGCAGGCTCTACGCTATGTCTCCTCAGTGATTACCTTCATGGTAGATCTCTAAGTGTAGTCCTCAATGGAACGGAATCAGCAAGGCATCCTATTGGGGCAAGCGTTCCACAAGGAAGTGTGCTGGGTCCACTGTTATGGAATGTCTACTTCAACGACCTTCTTCATCTCATCCCAGAATCACATGCATATGCAGACGACTGTACACTGACATTCACTTATCCAAGAGAAGAAATGCCAGCTGCTCTAAGCTACATCAATCACCAGCTGAGAGCTATATCAGCTTGGGGAAATAGATGGCAAGTAACATTTGCACCTGAAAAAACGCAAATGATGTTCGTCTCTAGGCACCATGATGGTAATGCTGGCGCAGTAGTAAGGATGAATGGGACGATGTTGGCACCTGGAGAAGAAGTTGATATCCTTGGGGTGAAATTTGACTCCAAACTAACCATGAAGAACCATGTTGTAAATCTTGCAAACAAGGCAGCCAGGAAGCTTACAGCACTTCGCCGTATCTCGCATCTGCTTGACAGTAGGGGTTGCAAGATCCTGTACGAGGCACAAGTACGCTCACACCTTGAGTATGCTCCACTTTCTTGGTTTGCCTGCCCCCCCTCTCATCTGCGACTGCTTGACAGAGTAGAGAACAGAGCAAGACGTCTCATCTCTCGCCTGGACCCATCCTGGATAGATCTGTCATTTCAGCAGAGCCTTCAACATAGGAGGGATGTGGGTGGCCTTACTGTTATGTACAAGGCCAATATTGTCAAAATACCACACTTGGATCCACTTCGAGGACAGCGTGAAACAAGCTTTTATGCCACAAGACGGGCAGAAAGCAGCAACTTCACTCTGGCTGTACCCTTCTCCAGAACATCACTCCATCTGAGATCATACATACCCAGGATGACTCGAGTATGGAACACATTCGTACAGCATAATGATGTCAACGAGATAACGTCAGTTGATCAAATGAAAATGCTGGCCCACAGATGGCTCCAACTTCATCCTGTTCCCTACTTGTATGTCTCATAACAAAAATGCTTTCAAATGAGCTGATGTAGGTAACAGCTCTTAGCTTGCCAATAAAGTTAGGAATCCTTAACCTGTAAATAGCTGTCAATAAAGCTAGGGATCCTTAACCTTGTCAAACCCTGTGTAAAAAAAAAAAAAAAAAAAAAAAAAAAAAAAAAAAAAAAAGAGAGGAAGGTCTTCAAAGGGGGAGAGTATTGTAGAGTAGGAGGAAGAGAAGGGGAAAAGAGGGACGGAGGGAGGGGGGAGGGACGGACAGGAGGGAGGGAGGGAGGAAGGAAGGGAGAGGGAGGGAGAAAGATAAAGGGAAGGTATGGTATGAGTCTGTGAATGGCTGCAGGTAATGAGAATGGGTCCAGGTAGGCCTCAGTAGCTGTCTACTAATGAATCACAGTCTCCCTCTCTCTCTCTTTCTCTCCCTCTCTCCCGCCCTCATATATACACACACATACACATACATACACACACACACACACACACGCACACACACACGCACACACACACACACACACACACACACACACACACACACACACACACGCACACGCACACGCACACGCACACACACACACACACACAAATACACACACACGCACGCACGCGCACACACACACACACACACACACACACACACGACGTTAGGAAGTATTTCTTAAGACACAGAGTTGTCAGGCAGTGGAATAGCCTAGAAAGTGACGTAGTGGAGGCGGGAACCATACATAGTTTTAAGACGAGGTTTGATAAAGCTCATGGAGCAGGGAGAGAGAGGACCTAGTAGCAACCAGCGAAGAGGCGGTGCCAGGAGCTAAGACTCAACCCCTGCAACCACAAATAGGTGAGTACAAATAGCTGAGGTGAGTATACACACACACACACACACACACACACACACACACACACACACACACACAAGTCAATCACAAGGAGATTGACTGGGAAAACCTGGAGCCCCATGGGGGTCCCGAAACATGGAGAGCCAAGATGATGGATGTGGTACTGGAAAACCTCATGCATCAACATGTTAGAGACACTACCGGAGAGAGAGGTGAGGATGAACCAGCAAGACTGGACCTTGTATTCACCTTGATTAGTTCGGACCTCGAGGATATCATGTATGAAAGGCCCCTGGGAGCTAGTGATCATGTGGTTCTATGCTTCGACTACATAGTTGAGCTTCAAGTGGAGAGAGTAGCAGGAATAGGTTGGGAAAAACCAAACTACAAAAGGGGGAACTACTCAGGCATGAGGAACTTCCTGCAAGACATTCATTGGGAGAGGGAGCTGACAGGGAAACCAGTACAAGAAATGATGGACTATGTTGCAACAAAATGCAAGGAGGCAGAGGATAGGTTTGTTCCCAAGGGAAACGGAAATAATGGGAAGAACAGAACGAGTCCTTGGTTCACCCAAAGGTGTAGGGAGGCAAAATCTAGGTGTACTAGAGAATGGAAAAGGTACAGAAGACAGAGAACTCAGGAAAATAAAGAGATTAGCCGAAGAGCCAGAAACGAATATGTACAGATAAGAAGGGAGGCGCAGCGACAATATGAAAATGACATAGCATCGAAAGTCAAGTCTGACCCGAAGCTGTTGTACAGCCACATCAGGAGGAAAACAACAGTCAAGGACCATATAATCAGACTGAGGAAGGGTGATGGGGAGTTCACAAGAAACGACCGAGAGGTATGTCAGGAGCTCAACACGAGATTTAAAGAAGTATTTACAGTGGAAACCAGTAGGACTCCAGGAAATCAGAACAGGGGGGTACACCAGCAAGTGCTGGATGAGGTACATATTAACCAAGGAGGAGGTGAAGAAGCTGCTATGCGAACTTGACACCTCAAAGGCGGCGGGACCAGACAACATCTCTCCGTGGGTTCTTAAAGAGGGAGCAGAGATACTGTGTGTGCCATTAACAAAGATCTTGAACACATCAATTGAAACTGGGCAACTCCCTGAGGTATGGAACATGGCAAATGTAGTCCCAATTTTTAAAAAGGGAGACAGACATGAGGCGCTAAACTACAGACCAGTATCACTAACGTGTATAGTATGCAAAGTCATGGAGAAGATCATCAGGAGGAGAGTAGTGGAGCACCTGGAAAGAAACAAGCGTATAATTGACAACCAGCACGGTTTCAGGGAAGGAAAATCCTGTGTCACGAACCTACTGGAGTTTTATGACAAAGTGACAGAAGTAAGACAAGAGAGAGGGGTGGATCGACTGCATTTTTTTGGACTGCAAGAAGGCCTTCGACACAGTTCCTCCCAAGAGGTTACTGCAAAAGATAGAGGATCAGGCACACATAACAGGAAAGGCACTGCAATGGATCAGAGAATACCTGACAGGGAGGCAACAACGAGTCATGGTACGTGACGAGGTGTCAGAGTGGGCGCCTGTGACAAGCGGGGTTCCACAGGGGTCAGTCCTAGGACCTGTGCTGTTCTTGGTATATGTGAACGACATAACGGAAGGGATAGATTCAGAAGTGTCCTTGTTTGCAGATGATGTGAAGTTAATGAGAAGAATCAAATCGGATGAGGATCAGGCAGGACTACAAAGAGACCTGGACAGGCTACAAGCCTGGTCCAGCAACTGGCTCCTTGAGTTTAACCCTGACAAATGCAAAGTCATGAAGATTGGGGAAGGGCAAAGAAGACCGCAGACACAATATAGTTTAGATGACCAAAGACTGCAAACCTCACTCGAGGAAAAAGATCTGGGGGTGAGTATAACACCGAGCATATCTCCTGAGGCGCACATCAATCAGATAACTGCTGCAGCATACGGGCGCCTGGCAAACTTACGGATAGCGTTCCGATACCTCAGTAAGGATTCGTTCAAGACTCTGTACACCATTTACGTCAGGCCCATACTGGAGTATGCAGCACCAGTTTGGAATCCACACCTGGTCAAGCACGTCAAGAAATTAGAGAAAGTGCAAAGGTTTGCAACAAGACTAGTCCCAGAGCTACGGGGATTGTTCTACGAAGAAAGGTTGAGGGAAATCGGCCTGACGACACTGGAGAACAGGAGGGTCAGGGGAAACATGATAACGACATATAAAATACTGCGCGGAATAGAAAAGGTGGACAAAGACGGGATGTTCCAGAGATGGGACACAGACACAAGAAATCACAACTGGAAGTTGAAGACTCAGATGAATCAAAGGGATGTTAGGAAGTATTTCTTCAATCATAGAGTAGTCAGGCCGTGGAGTAGCCTAGAAAGTGACGTAGTGGAGGCGGGAACCATACATAGTTTTAAGGCGAGGTATGATAAAGCTCATGGGGCAGGGAGAGAGAGGAGCTAATAGCAATCAGCGAAGAGGCGGGGCCAGGAGCTATGACTCGACCCCTGCAACCACAAATAGGCGAGTACAAATAGGTGAGTACACACACACACACACACACACACACACACACACACACACACACACACACACACAAGATGCCCTCCAGACACAAACTTACTCAGCTTCCACTGGTCTCAAATATGTGGTCTATATTTTACACTTAGGAAAGGACGCCCCTATTTATTTTCATCTGTATTCAAATAAGCTCCTAAGTGTTTGATGGTCAGTTGTAATAATTATGAGGGATAGGAGGGAGGGAGGGAGGGGGAGAGAGGGAGAGAGAGGGAGACGGAGAGGGAAAGGGGGAGAGAGGGAGAGGGAGAGGGGGAGGGAGAAGGAGACGGAGGGAGAGAGGGAGAGGGACAGAGTCAAAGGGAGAGATGGAGGGTGGGATAGAAGAAACAATGCTAGGAGAGGGAGTGAAGGGGAAAAAGTTAGGGAGGGGGTTAGAGAGGGAAGGGACAGATTGACAGATATATAAAAGGAAGCTGAGACGAAGCGTCCACCACTTCATGCTCTGAATGACCCACATGGACGGAGGATCGAGCCTTCATCACTCAGTGAACCAAATGATCCACGGGATTTCAGCTCTTCATGCAATACAATATAACCAAGCAAGGAGAGAGGAAATGATCGTATATAGCGAGACAGAGAAGCAGCAATAATGCTGCAACATGGACGATCATAGTAATACTGCATCATGGACTATCACAGTAATGCTGCATCATGGACTATCAGTAATGCTGCATCATGGACGATCACAGTAATACTGCATCATGGACTATCACAGTGATGCTGCATCATGGACTATCAGTAATGCTGCATCATGGACGATCATAGTAATACTGCATCATGGACTATCACAGTAATGCTGCATCATGGACTATCAGTAATGCTGCATCATGGACGATCACAGTAATACTGCATCATGGACTATCACAGTAATGCTGCATCATGGACTATCAGTAATGCTGCATCATGGACGATCACAGTAATACTGCATCATGGACTATCACAGTAATGCTGCATCATGGACTATCAGTAATGCTGCTTCATGGACGATCACAGTAATACTGCATCATGGACTATCACAGTGATGCTGCATCATGGACGATCATAGTAATACTGCATCATGGACTATCACAGTAATGCTGCATCATGGACTATCAGTAATGCTGCTTCATGGACGATCACAGTAATACTGCATCATGGACTATCAGTAATGCTGCATCATGGACTATCAGTAATGCTGCTTCATGGACGATCACAGTAATACTGCATCATGGACTATCACAGTGATGCTGCATCATGGACTATCAGTAATGCTGCATCATGGACGATCACAGTAATCTGCAATATGGACAATCACAGTAATGCTGCAACATGGACGATCACAATAATGCTGCATCATGAACTATCACAGTAATGCTGTATCATAGACGATCACAGTAATGCTGCATCATGAACTATCACAGTAATGCTGTATCATGGACGATCACAGTAATGCTGCAACATGGACGATCACAGTAATGCTGCAACATGGACGATCACAGTAATGTTGCATTATGGACGATCACAGTAATGCTGCAACATGGACGATCACAGTAATGCTGCAACATGGACGATCACAGTAATGCTGCAACATGGACGATCACAGTAATGCTGCAACATGGACGATCACAGTAATGTTGCATTATGGACGATCACAAATACACTTGAAAACTGTAAGGTTCTTCAACATCATCGCTGTGTCACGTCAAACACCACATCGTCAATCAATCAATCAAGCAGTCAGTCAATCAAGTGCTTCGAGATAAGAATTGTTAAGGCTGTGTCAACTAGATTATCAGTGAGCGACCTGTGTGTGTATGTGTGTGTGTGTGTGTGTGTGTGTGTGTGTGTGTGTGTGTGTGTGTGCGTGTGTGTGTGTGTGTGCGTGTGCGTGTGCGTGCGTGCACGCACTTCAGTGAGAGAACATAAGGAAGTAATGTTCCATATTCCAATACAAAGTTCCTTTATTAGTTCATAAACCTGCCAACAGTCATGCCACAAACTCCTCAGACATCATACCACACATTCCCTTATTTATTTGTCTAGAAACACTTCACAACATCCCTTCTGCACAGCTTTTTACTCAACTTAGCCATACAACTCCTTATTCTTTTTTTATTCTGTTACCAAGAAACGTACCCAACTTCCCCTATTTTGTTGTAGGAGACGTGTGACCCAGGTATTGTTATCTTGAGTAGGCTGCTACAGACGTGTGACCCAGGTATTGTTATCTTGAGTAGGCTGCTACAGACGTGTGACCCAGGTATTGTTATCTTGAGTAGGCTGCTACAGACGTGTGACCCAGGTATTATTATCTTGAGTAGGCTGCTACAGACGTGTGACCCAGGTATTATTATCTTGAGTAGGCTGCTACAGATGAATAGTTATAGTGTCCTCACTCGTTGATAGGGAGTCACTTTGGCCATTCGTCACGCGATAGGGTGATATTTTGTCTGTCTGTTCATAACACCTGAGTGCATACGGCGACACAAACTTTCACACTTGATCGGGAGGAAGACTCCACTAGCCCTTGTGAGAGGGCGAAGTCCCTCAGAGGGCTGAGGAGCTGAGAGATACCCCCCTTTATACTGGAGATTTTTCTCCACACGTATAGTGAATACTTGTCACATTCTTCTAAGCATTTGACAGCAGCCTGTTGAGAGACCGCACTGCGTTTAGCGGATGGAAGATCGAGCCTTCAACGTTTCGTTACGCTGTGGTGGAACTCTCGTTTCTCTGTTACTATCTTCCAGTGTATCATCATCTAAGATAGGTACCTCACACATAATACCATCACCTGCGATAGGTACCTCACACATAATACCATCACCTGCGATAGGTAACTTACACATGCCATTATCACCTGGGATTAGTACCTCACACATAATACCATCACCTGGGATAGGTACCTCACACATACTGCCATCACCTGGGATAGGTATCTCACACATACTACCATCACCTGGGACATGTACCTCACACATACTACCATCACTTGGTAGTATGTGTGAGGTACCTATCCCTAGTGATGGTAGTATGTGTGAGGTACATGTCCCAGGTGATGGTAGTATGTGTGAGGTACCTATCCCAGGTGATGGCAGTATGTGTGAGGTACCTATCCCATCACCTGGGATAGGTACCTCACACATACTGCCATCACCTGCGATAGGTACCTCACACATACTACCATCACCTGGGACAGGTACCTCACATATACCATCACCTAGTATAAGTACCTCCCACATATCACCATCACCTGGTATTTCACCTGCCCTCAAGGGGCTGGGCTCACCTGTGCACGACACGGAATTAACAACGAGGTTCATGAGATGCATATATTACATATAGTACCTCCGTAATGACTGCTATGCTGCAATTACCATGTGGTAATTACTGGACCGGCACTGCCTCTCTACCACCACCCACCATCACCACCTACCACCACCACCACCACCACCACCACCCACCATCACCACCTACCACCACCCACAACCACCGTACCATTATAAATCATCAACCTGGCTATTTTAGATTAATAAATTACCATTTTTTTATCTATAAAATTATTAAATCTATATCCCTCCCTCTTTTAAGTTTAAAATCCCGGATAGTCTGGTGTTCGTACTGGTTTAGCGCTTTCCCAGAATATAATAAAGCACATAATCATAATATAGTCTTTAAATCCCATTAATACATATACAAAATAGCCACAGGGGGAGTTGAATGATAGCTCTAGGCCTTTCGTGTTGATATCAACACATCAGGCGCTTGCAACATTATAGAAATGAGTAGGAAGTTCAAGTAGTTTCGCAGGGTTATGATTCAATATATATATGTATGTATACATATATATATATATAGAAGAAAATGTTCGAACAGCTCCGAGGAGAACCTTGAGTTTTCTCTGAGGTAAGTTTATTGTCTTCTCTGAGGATGAGGGTCCCCAGTCCAGCTATAGAGGTGGTACCGCCCTATATTTTAATATATATATATATATATATATATATATATATATATATATATATATATATATATATATATATATCAATAACAACACTGCACTAGCCAAGGACTCGAGCCCATGCTGCTTTGCCTGCCTTATGGTGGGCGAAAACACATGACGCCCATACGATCGTATGGTCCAGTGGATTAGGGCGTCATGTGTTTTCGCCCACCATGAGGCAGGCCAAAGCAGCATGGGTTCGAGCCCTTGGCTAGTGCAGTGTTCTTATTGATCAATATCACTCGTTCGTGGTCACAATTTTATATATATATATATATATATATATATATATATATATATATATATATATATAAGTTGTTCTTTCATGATATTGTCGTTTATTGCGAGTAAATTGGTCATTCTATTGTAATAAAACGGTCATTAAGTACTAATAAACTGATCATTTTATCGTAATAAAATAAATTAATGATTCTATTTTATTAAACAGTCATTGCGTATTAATAAACTTAGCAATTTTATTTTATTAAGAGTCATTATATACTGATAAACTAACACTTCAATCCTGATAAAATAAACATTCTATTGTGAGAAGCTGATCGTTCTAGCTTACTTCAGTAGCCAATACCACTGCAACAAACTGGTCAGTCTCTCCCAGTCAACTGGCCTTTCTCTAACAATAAATTGGTCATTCTATCCTAATAAACTGGCCATTCTCATCCAAAAACTGGTCATTCTCGCCTAACAAACTGGTCATTCTCTCCTAATAAACTGGCCATTCTCTAATAAACTGGCCATTCTCTCCTAATAAACTGGCCATTCTCTCCTAATAAACTGGCCATTCTCTCCTAATAAACTGGTCATTCTCTCCTAATAAACTGGTCATTCTCTCCTAATAAACTGGTCATTCTCTCCTAATAAACTGGTCATTCTCTCCTAATAAACTGGTCATTCTCTCCTAATAAACTGGTCATTCTCTCCTAATAAACTGGTCATTCTCACCTAATAAACTGGTCATTCTCTCATAATAAACTGGTCATTCTTTCATAATAAACTGGTCATTCTCTCCTAATAAACTGGTCATTCTCTCATAATAAACTGGTCATTCTCTCATAATAAACTGGTCATTCTCTCATAATAAACTGGTCATTCTCAGCTAATAAGCTGGTCTGTCTCTCCTAATAAGCTGGTCATTTTCTCCTAATAAGCTGGTCATTCTCTCCTAATAAACTGGTTATTCTCTCACAATAAACTGGTCATTCTCACCTAATAAACTGGTCATTCTCACCTAATAAACTGGTCATTCTCACCTAATAAACTGGTCATTCTCACCTAATAAACTGGTCATTCTCTCGTAATAAACTGGTCATTCTCTCGTAATAAACTGGTCATTCTCTCACAATAAACTGGTCATTTTCACCTAATAAACTGGTCATTCTCTACTAATAAACTGGTTATTCTCTCACAATAAACAGGCCATTCTCACCTAATCAACAGATCATTCTCCGCCAATAAACCGATGGTTCTACATCCACACACCAGTCATTCTACAGCCCACTTGTACAAACTAGTTTTTTGGTGCCACCTCTGGAGGCAAGCGCACACTTAGCCTGGATCTTCCACTACAACAAACTTTCTACATCTCGCCCACACTACGATCAAAACAGCACCTTCTCTTCGTTAGCTACCTCCTCCGTTACTTCCCTCCTCCGTTACTTCCCACCTCTGTTACCTACCTCCATCGTTACTCCCCACCTCCGTTACCTACCTCTATCATTACTCTACACCCCTGTTACCTACCTCGATCGTTACTTCCCACCTCCGTTACTCACCTCCATCGTTACTTCCCACCTCCGTTACCAACCTCTATCGTTACTCTACACCTCCGTTACCTACTTCTATCATTACTTCTCACCACCGTTACTTACCTATATCGTTACTCTACATCTCCGTTACTTACCTCCATCTTTACACCTCTGTTACTTACATCGTTATTTACAATCTCAGTTACTTACCTCTATCGTTACTCCACACCTCCGTTACCTACATCTATCATTACTTCCCACCACCATTACCTACCTCTATCGTTACTCTACACTTCCGTTACCTACCTCTATCGTTACTCTACACCTCCGTTACCTACCACTTTCATTACTTCTCACCATCGTTACCTACCTCTATCGTTACCCACCTCCATCGTTACTTTACACCTCTGTTACCTACCTCCATCGTTACTTCCCACCTCTGTTACCCACCTGCACTGTTACTTCCCACCTTCGTTACTCATCTCCTTCCTTACACAGCTTCCCCTCTGCTTGATGCTCACGATCCAACAAATCAATAATAACATCACAAACTAATCATAATCATAATAATAATAATAATAATAATAATATAATGAGTAGAAGAAAAAATGATAATGAATGATGATGATTAAGAACAATAAAAATAAGTACCAAGGAAGAAAGAAGCAATAAATAAAATATTAAAAAACTTGAGAATGATTTTCTTGTTATCTTGAAGATTTAATTCCCATGAATGAAACAATATTAAATGTTGAAGAATATGGTAGGAGAGAACATAGATGGTAATGTAGAAGAAGGAGTAGATAATAATGTAGAAGTAGAATAAGTAGTAGATGATAATGTGCAAGTAGACGCAGAGGTAGATGACAAGTTGACGAAGCGGTAGATCACTGCATAGAAGAAGAAGAGGTAGATTATTACAAAGAAGTAGATCACGTAGAAGCCGAGAAAGAGGTAGATGACGTAGAAGTAGAGAAAGAGGTAGATGACGTAGAAGTAGAGGAACAGAAGACGACTTAGGAACGCAGAGATGATCATTATTACCTCACATACTATGCTCCAGGAGGGACTGAACGGTACTGTGTCACCACAGTACTGTGTCAGCCACAGTACTGTCAGCCACGGTACTGTGTCACAACAGTACTGTGTCAGCCACAGTACTGTGTCAGCACAGTACTGTGTCAGCACAGTACTGTGTCAGCACAGTACTGTGTCAGCACAGTACTGTGTCAGCCACGGTACTGTGTCAGCCACGGTACTGTGTCAGCCACGGTACTGTGTCAGCCACTGTTGCGTACGGAGCCACTACTTAAGCCTGTTTAGCCCTTTCTTGCAACAAATAAACAGGATTGAATATCCTGTTCTAGATAAAATCACTCAAGGCTTCAGTAGTAAACAATCACAATGTTTCTTTCCGGTTTTTTATTAAGTTTCTTAATAAACCATAGAAGGGTTTTATATTAACTTTAAAAAGGTCGCACCATAAAACAGTGTACTCATGAAATTTACACTTAAGTTCACTTAAAAGATAATACACAGTATTATCTTGATTATAGTACTGAACGGCTCTAGTATCATAACACCTTCTCTTCACATAATAACACTTTACTTAACTCAATCCAAATGAGACAGAAAACGTAACACTTCAATAATAATTCACTCTTATTCAATTTTCATAATATACTAAGTGAGATTAGGAATATTTTACACTTAAAGGAGTTTTGAGGCGAGTCTGTCTCCCATGACTTTTTCACCGTCCTCTTTGAACCAATACTGCTTAAACTCACTCCTAGCAGAGCTAGGGACAATCACCAGCGTCTCCAATACAGCAACACACACTTCGTCCGAGACGTTTCTGTCTGATACCGTCCGAGGTACTGGAGGGTCACTAGGGAACCTCATGTGGGACCAGAAGTTTAAATCCAGGAATCAGGGAGCTTCCCTCACGAGAGGTGAGGAAGGTATGAACTGAACTCTGTGAGGCTTTACCAGCCCACTTTGCCTCGGTCGGAGCAGGGGTCGAGCAGCTCAAAACACCTACTGGTGCTTGGCCAGGTCACCAGCAGTTGACACTAATTAAATGACCTACCTAAATACAAAGCTAAGTAATACGACCAGATAATATTATAAAGTCGAGTAAATCCATTTTAGCTACTAATGGAATTACTCCTGAATATAATATTAAGTGAAATAGCAAAAATAACATGTAATAGTATACCATTGTGATACTAAGAAGAAAATGAACAAAATGAACAAAAGGGTGTAACATCCCCTCCACACGACCAAATGTCGCACTGACAACAGGACAAAAATAATCCTGAATCTTTTAGATTCAGTAGAAAAACTGAAATACCAATATAGCAAGACTGATATACATTTCACCGCCAATTCGTCCCAGACAAACTTCATGTGTTCTGAAGGTATTCAAGGAGGATATTGTTGAGACGACAGACATCTGCCTCAACAGAACTGGGTTCTCTCTTGGCCTTGGGTGACACGAATGCTGTCTCTCAAGTAAAATGTAAGGACACAGCAACTGGTCTCCAAGCTTCATCCTCCATAACTAAACTGTAAACAGTACCACTCATTCACATAACTGTAGGCAAAAAAGGAAATATTAGGCGTAAGTTAGAACAAGGGCATATTGGTGCAACTGGTTTAAGGGCGGGACAAAGCATCCGCAATTACATTATGTTTGCCCTTATGTGTAGGATTTTAATAGAAAAAGGTTGAATTCTAAGGGCCCACCTCTGTATTCTGGCATTCTTAGCCTTCATGGTATTAATGAATGTCAAAGGGTTGTGATCTGAGTATACTGTAATCACTGTGTCAGCCACGATACTGTGTCAGCCACAGTAGTGTCAGCAACGGTACTGTGTTAGCCACGGTACTGTGTCAGCCACAGTACTGTGTCAGCCACGATACTGTGTCAGCCACGGTACTGTGTCAGCCACAGTACTGTGTCAGCCACAGTACTGTGTCAGCCACAGTACTGTGTCAGCCACACTACTGTGTCAGCCACACTACTGTGTCAGCCACAGTACTGTGTCAGCCACAGTACTGTGTCAGCCACGGTACTGTGTCAGCCACGGTACTGTGTCAGCCACGGTACTGTGTCAGCCACGGAACTGTGTCAGCCACACTACTGTGTCAGCCACACTACTGTGTCAGCCACAGTACTGTGTCAGCCACAGTACTGTGTCAGCCACGGTACTGTGTCAGCCACAGTACTGTGTCAGCCACACTACTGTGTCAGCCACACTACTGTGTCAGCCACACTACTGTGTCAGCCACAGTACTGTGTCGGCCACAGTACTGTCAGCCACGGTACTGTGTCAGCCACGGAACTGTGTCAGCCACAGTACTGTGTCAGCCACAGTACTGTGTCAGCCACAGTACTGTGTCAGCCACGGAACTGTGTCAGCCACGGTACTGTGTCAGCCACGGAACTGTGTCAGCCACGGTACTGTGTCAGCCACAGTACTGTGTCAGCCACGGTACTGTGTCAGCCACAGTACTGTGTCAGCCACAGTACTGTGTCAGCCACAGTACTGTGTCAGCCACAGTACTGTGTCAGCCACGGTACTGTGTCAGCCACGGTACTGTGTCAGCCACGGTACTGTGTCAGCCACAGTACTGTGTCAGCCACAGTACTGTGTCAGCCACAGTACTGTAACTTTTACGGTACTGTTCTCCAAAAAGCCACAGTACAGCCACGACTGTGTCAGCCACAGTACTGTGTCAGCCACAGTACTGTGTCAGCCACGGAACTGTGTCAGCCACGGTACTGTGTCAGCCACAGTACTGTGTCAGCCACAGTACTGTGTCAGCCACAGTACTATGTTAGCCACGGAACTGTGTCAGCCACGGTACTGTGTCAGCCACGGTACTGTGTCAGCCACGGTACTGTGTCAGCCACGGAACTGTCAGCCACGGTACTGTGTCAGCCACGGTACTGTGTCAGCCACAGTACTGTGTCAGCCACAGTACTGTGTCAGCCACGGAACTGTGTCAGCCACGGTACTGTGTCAGCCACGGTACTGTGTCAGCCACGGTACTGTGTCAGCCACGGTACTGTGTCAGCCACGGTACTGTGTCAGCCACGGTACTGTAACTTTTATTCTCCAAAAAACAACAACGATGAAAACGAAGAAAAAGGAGAAATTCTCTTTTAAAAATTCACTCACAAACGGAAGTACACTCGCCTCTTTCACTCTCCTCCTCGCCTCTTTCACTCTCCTCCTCGCCTCTTTCACTCTCCTCCTCGCCTCTTTCACTCTCCTCCTCGCCTCTTTCACTCTCCTCCTCGCCTCTTTCACTCTCCTCC
The DNA here is from genome assembly GCF_038502225.1 of Cherax quadricarinatus. Lineage (NCBI taxonomy): Eukaryota > Metazoa > Arthropoda > Malacostraca > Decapoda > Parastacidae > Cherax > Cherax quadricarinatus. The sequence continues at coordinate 13,029,777 of NC_091335.1, read as the reverse complement.
TCGCCTCTTTCACTCTCCTCCTCGCCTCTTTCACTCTCCTCCTCGCCTCTTTCACTCTCCTCCTCGCCTCTTTCACTCTCCTCCTCACCTCTTTCACTCTCCTCCTCGCCTCTTTCACTCTCCTCCTCGCCTCTTTCACTCTCCTCCTCACCTCTTTCACTCTCCTCCTCGCCTCTTTCACTCTCCTCTTCGCTTCTTTCACTCTCCTCTCCTCCTCGCCTCTTTCACTCTCCTCTCCTCGTCTCTTTCACTCTCCTCTCCTCCTCGCCTCTTTCACTCTCCTCCTCGCCTCTTTCACTCTCCTCTCCTCCTCGCCTCTTTCACTCTCCTCTCCTCCTCGCCTCTTTCACTCTCCTCTCCTCCTCGCCTCTTTCACTCTCCTCTCCTCCTCGCCTCTTTCACTCTCCTCTCCTTCTCGCCTCTTTCAATCTCCTCTCCTCCTCGCCTCTTTCATTCTCCTCTCCTCCTCGCCTCTTTCACTCTCCTCTCCTCCTCGCCTCTTTCACTCTCCTCTCCTCCTCGCCTCTTTCATTCTCCTCTCCTCCTCGCCTCTTTCAGTCTCCTCTCCTCCTCGCCTCTTTCACTCTCCTCTCCTCCTCGCCTCTTTCATTCTCCTCTCCTCCTCGCCTCTTTCACTCTCCTCTCCTCCTCGCCTCTTTCAATCTCCTCTCCTCCTCGCCTCTTTCATTCTCCTCTCCTCCTCGCCTCTTTCACTCTCCTCTCCTCCTCGCCTCTTTCATTCTCCTCTCCTCCTCGCCTCTTTCACTCTCCTCTCCTCCTCGCCTCTTTCATTCTCCTCTCCTCCTCGCCTCTTTCATTCTCCTCTCCTCCTCGCCTCTTTCACTCTCCTCTCCTCCTCGCCTCTTTCATTCTCCTCTCCTCCTCGCCTCTTTCATTCTCCTCTCCTCCTCGCCTCTTTCACTCTCCTCTCCTCCTCGCCTCTTTCACTCTCCTCTCCTCCTCGCCTCTTTCATTCTCCTCTCCTCCTCGCCTCTTTCACTCTCCTCTCCTCCTCGCCTCTTTCATTCTCCTCTCCTCCTCGCCTCTTTCACTCTCCTCTCCTCCTCGCCTCTTTCATTCTCCTCTCCTCCTCGCCTCTTTCATTCTCCTCTCCTCCTCGCCTCTTTCACTCTCCTCTCCTCCTCGCCTCTTTCATTCTCCTCTCCTCCTCGCCTCTTTCACTCTCCTCTCCTGCTCGCCTCTTTCATTCTCCTCTCCTCCTCGCCTCTTTCATTCTCCTCTCCTCCTCGCCTCTTTCACTCTCCTCTCCTCCTCGCCTCTTTCATTCTCCTCTCCTCCTCGCCTCTTTCATTCTCCTCTCCTCCTCGCCTCTTTCACTCTCCTCTGCTCCTCGCCTCTTTCACTCTCCTCTCCTCCTCGCCTCTTTCATTCTCCTCTCCTCCTCGCCTCTTTCACTCTCCTCTCCTTCTCGCCTCTTTCACTCTCCTCTCCTCCTCGCCTCTTTCATTCTCCTCTCCTCCTCGCCTCTTTCACTCTCCTCTCCTCGTCTCTTTCACTCTCCTCTCCTCCTCGCCTCTTTCACTCTCCTCTCCTTCTCGCCTCTTTCACTCTCCTCTCCTCCTCGCCTCTTTCACTCTCCTCTCCTCCTCGCCTCTTTCACTCTCCTCTCCTCCTCGCCTCTTTCACTCTCCTCTCCTCCTCGCCTCTTTCACTCTCCTCTCCTTCTCGCCTCTTTCACTCTCCTCTCCTCCTCGCCTCTTTCACTCTCCTCTCCTCCTCGCCTCTTTCACTCTCCTCTCTTCCTCGCCTCTTTCACCCTCCTCTCCCCGCCTCTTTTACTCTCCTCTCCCCCTCCTCGCCTCTTTCACTCTCCTCGTCCCTTTCACTCTCCTCTCCTCCTCCTCGCTTCTTTCACTCAGAAAACAGGAGCACTCTCGCCCTTTTCCAAATTGCTTGTGCTCTCAACTAGAATATTGCTCTGCACTCACAGAGCAGGAGATATATTACAGCTGGAATATATACAGAAATCGTCTACTGCTTCCATAGAGTCAGTAAAGTATTTAAAAAAATAGAACCCCTAAAAATACTGTGAATGCACTCTCTGGAGCATATTCAAAGTGGGAGATAATGATAACATATACATGGAAGATACCGGAGGACCAAGTCCCACATGTTACTGAGGTGAGAGATATGGGAGGAAATGTTTAAGGAAATCCACTGAAAATCGTTGGAGCTATGAGCACAATAAGAAAACACTGTGTCAATATCCGTGGTCCAGGATTCTTCAACCTGCCCGTGTGGCTTCACTTCCCCCTTCATAAACACGCGTTACCCGTATGGACCACGGTTCGAATCCCCGTCCATTCTCATGTTTATTCGTTGACAGTCGTTCATTACGACTTATCTTGAGACAGCAACAATTTACACTGAACACAACAAGCGCGAGTGAAAAAAGCCGGTTTCTTCTGGAGGTCCACGTGTGCATCTATCACTCCTGCAGCTCATTTGCATACCAGTTAATGGAGGCAGGTAAGCCATACGCACGCAGCGTTTAACCCCACCTGCCTAGAGCTGATTATCAGGTTCCAAGTTTCGATAGATGGTATCTGGTCGTGATGACGGGGTGTTCAGGGGGGGAGGGGTAGCGGGGAACAGTCAAGGCAGGTCCAGGCTCACAGCTGGTCCATAGCCACACATCTGGTCCAGGACCACCACATACCTGTTTAAGAACACCTAATTAAAAAACACCTGTTACATGTCTAGAAGAAAATAAGTGTTTCTATAACCAGGAGATCCATCAAGAGAGATGCCTAGGTGCTGGATCAAATTATATTATCTCATTTCTGCGCCCCCTCAGAATCTCTCTCTCTCTCTCTACCTTGGTGAGATAATATACGTATCTCTCAGTCTATCATTCAATCAGGACCTGCCTTTACGAGCTGATTACAGTTAGTCAATTTCTACACGATTTAAGAATTAATAAAACTCATAATTTATTGTTCTATACATCTCAGTATATTT
>NC_091335.1:13011795-13021795 GCF_038502225.1 Cherax quadricarinatus | reverse complement strand
GATCTACAGTGTTACCAGATCATACATCACAGTGTCTACAGTGTTACCAGATCAACCTTCCCAGTATCTACAGTGTTACCTTCCCAGTGTCTACAGTGTTACCAGATCAACCTTCCCAGTGTCTACAGTGTTACCAGATCAACCTTCCCAGTGTCTACAGTGTTACCAGATCAACCTTCCCAGTGTCTACAGTGTTACCAGATCAACCTTCCCAGTGTCTACAGTGTTACCAGATCAACCTTCCCAGTATTTACAAGTGTCTGTAGCTCCACAGTTCTCTCAATATATTATCGTAACTCCTGTCAAAAATAACTTAAAACTTCAATTTATTTCGGAAAACTTCTTTATTTTTAACAATAAAAACAGAGGTGAAGTAGATCAATGACATTAGTTATGAATAAAGATTTATTCATAACTAGGAATTTATATAAATTCAATTATAAACAGAAATATGAGTTGTATCGTGTACTTGTAGAAATAAAGATTATTATTATTATTATTATTATTATTATTATTATTATTATTATTATTATTGTTATTATTACTATTATTAGTGTTATTTAGCGGCTTTTGTGTTTCTGACGTCCATTAGTAACGATACTGAAACCAGTTTTTTTTTTGTTTTCTATAGAAACTAACTACCACGTCGCTATTTGCATCTGGACTGTTTCTAGTGTTCACTACTACTACTACTACTACTACTACTACTACTACTACTAATAATAATAATAATAATAATAATAATAATAATAATAATATAATCTTCATGTCTACAAGTACAAAGTATTTAGACATCAGTGACACACTATATAGAAAGCCGCTTGTTATGCAGAGCATTTCGGGCAAATTAGGTTAATTTTGTCCCCCCAGGATGCGACCCACACCAGTCGACTAACATCCAGGTACCTATTTTACTGCTAGGTTAACAGGGACAGCAGGTGTCTTAAGGAAACATGTCCTAATGTTTCCACCCGTACCGGGGATCGAACCACGGACTTCAGTGTGTGAGCTGAGCTGAGTGCACTAGCAATCGAGCTACGGGTCATATGTGCACAAGTCTATGAGTAAGACGTGCAACAGTTGGGTATCTTTATTGTTGAAACACGTTTCGCCCACACAGTACGCTTCTTCAGCCATATACCATTTTCAACACGTGCGAAAATGATTATCAAACGGTATACAATACCGACAGGTTGGTAGATAAGACACAGGCAACATTTAGGCAACTTTATTTCGAAACGTTTCGCCTACACGTGCGAAAGTGTTGAGAAAGCTGCTTCACACAACAGGTGTTGGAGAACGTCACGAGAACCTCCCAAGATGTTTCTGCTAACTATGGGCACGTTTCCAGTTGTGCACACCACACGTTTCCAGTTGTGCACACCACACGTTTCCAGTTGTGCACACCACACGTTTGCAACCCTCGTTGACTCAAGTTATATCGGGATTCCTACATTAGCTCAACAAAATCATTTTTTGTAATGATGTTGGTAGAATTACTGATAATATGTTAGGTAAAATGACACAAGTGCAACTAATGTGACATTTTTATTGTGGCAACGTTTCGCTCTCCAGGAGCTTTCTCGAGCCACAATAAAAATGTCGCATTAGTTACACATGTGTCCAACGTCTATTAAAATCAGCATGACTCGTTTGTCATGTACAATATGCAAAAAAGAAAGGGCAAGAATACACGTGTTCATAAATCCACAGTTTCTTGTATACTGTCGACTGGTTATTGTTCTTATTTTCAGTGCTGATATTGTCATCTCTTTTCAGTGTGATTGTTATATCTTCAATTCCCTTCCGGCCGAGGTCATCGCTCATTATATCACTGCCACCCACAGATGCAGATTATTAATAAACAGGTTCAGTATCCATCCCAGAAGCATAGAAACCTCTCACTGGTGACAGTAATCTTAGAAAGACTGACTCTGTTGTCGCAAATTATTTTTTGTTTCACGATGCACAGTTCCTTCTCTGTACCAGCAGCATACAACAATAATTTAAACTCTATCAGTAACGAAATAAATAGAATTTGTTACAGCAAAACAAAAACAATCAATGTTCTGTATCTGACATAGTCACGTATCCCAAGCTTCGATTTTTGGTACCCCCAGGAAGTGTGGGGGCTAAGCCCCCCCTGGCGGTACAGGTGTGGACCAAGGGGGTCATGATGTCTCCCTCTATTCACTAGTTCACATCTGCACCACCAGTGTGAGAACGTAGAGGGAGGCTTAGCCCCTAATCACGCCTTGTTGGAGATAGATTTCTCCACACGGGTACATGTACCCCTAGTTAAAAAAACACTGGTCTACAGTGTTACCAGATGATGATATCACAGACAATGTCAACATAACAACAGTGACACTAGTAGTGTCCGGTTAACAGTGACACCAGCAGTGTCCGGTTAACAATGGCACCAGCAGTGTCTGGTTAACTGGTTTCATTGTGTGGGATGCAGTGGACTGGTGGACACACGTCCGTGTTACCACGATCCTTTGGGAAAAAACTGTTACAGGATTGAATTCTCTGCGGTAACGGGATCACCCGGGTGCTATGAATATTACTTAATCCGGATAAACGAACGGTAAACACGTACTGTTAACCCGATTTATAAACTAATGAAAAAACACGACTGTTGTCCACTGGTAGTAACGTTTGTGTGGAAATAAAAGGAATAAAATACCGACACGATGGAAAAATAATGCTATCCTTTACTGACTACGTTTCGCCCACACAGTAGCGCTTTATCAAGTCTAAAACGTAATCAATAAAGGATCATCTTATACCCGATTTGTATGTATTTTTGCAACATTTGTGTGGCTGCCTTCATGCTGGAGAAGAACTCTTCCTTAGTACTTCCTCGGGAAGGGAACAGCGTGTGTAGAGTGACTTAGACAGTCCATGTAAAGTGACTTAGACAACGCGTGTAGAGTGACATAGACAGTCCATGTAAAGTGACTTAGACAGCGCGTGTAGAGTGACGCAAAAAAAAAAAACGACGTTTTGGTTAGAACAGGATTATAACAGGTATTGAAGATAATGCCTGGTGATTGGTGGTACTTAGGACTGGTGATTGGGGGTACTTACTAGTTATTATAGACGGTTAAGGGCTTGGTGATTAACGATGATAGAACCACCGGGTCTTTACAACACTACCATCAAGAATACTGCCAACATTATGACAGAGATTACAGTAAACTGTCAGTGTATATACAGAAAGATACTCACTACACAATATATGTATATATATATATATATATATATATATATATATATATATATATATATATATATATATATATATATATATATATATACATGTATATATATATATATATATATATACATTTATATATATATATATTTATATATATGTATATATATATATTATATATATAATTTATATATATTTATATATATATATATATATATGTATGTATATATATATTATATATACATTTATATATATTTATATATACATTTATATATATTTATTTATATATATATATATATATATATATATATATATATATATATATATATATATATATATATATATATATATATATATATACCTCTCAATGTATATACACTGAGAGAAACAGCTCTCGGTGTATATACACTGTATAAAGTAGGGTCAACTAGGGTGGAGGGTAACACCAACACTTATCAGTCAGATCCAGGGACATGGTGGGTGAAGGAAGCGGGGGAGGGAGTTACTAATGGGTAAGTAGGGGTGGGGGAGGGTGGCTAATTTGTGGTGGGAGCTGTCAACAACACGGAGACATTTTTTTAAACAAAACTGGATACATCAGCAGTGTGTTGCTACGCTATTGTATACGACGTGTTTCCTTAAGACACCTGCTGTCCCCGTTGACCTAGCAGTGATAATAGGTACCTGGGCGTTAGTCGACTGGTGTGGGTCGCATCCTGGGGGCAAAACTGACGTAATTTGCCCGAAATGCTCTGAATAACAAGCGTCTTTCTATATAGCAGTATGCCATTGATGTCAGCTAGACCTGTATACCTTGCACATATACTTGTAGAAATAACGATTGTTATTATTATTATTATTATTATTATTACTGTAACACGGGGAACAAAAGCTAGCTGTGTTCCTTTTCATATTCCATCATAGAGAATGTGTCACATATATAGTACTGAAATATGTCAACATGAGCTGGGAGACTTCAGTAGTGTCAGCCTGAGCTGGGAGACTTCAGTAGTGTCAGCCTGAGCTGGGAGACTTCAGTAGTGTCAGTCTGAGCTGGGAGACTTCAGTAGTGTCAGCCTGAGCTGGGAGACTTCGGTAGTGTCAGCCTGAGCTGGGAGACTTCAGTAGTGTCAGCCTGAGCTGGGAGACTTCAGTAGTGTCAGCCTGAGCTGGGAGACTTCAGCAGTGTCAGCCTGAGCTGGGAGACTTCAGTAGTGTCAGTCTGAGCTGGGAGACTTCAGTAGTGTCAGTCTGAGCTGGGAGACTTCAGTAGTGTCAGCCTGAGCTAGGAGACTTCGGTAGTGTCAGCCTGAGCTGGGAGACTTCAGTAGTGTCAGCCTGAGCTGGGAGACTTCAGTAGTGTCAGCCTGAGCTGGGAGACTTCAGCAGTGTCAGCCTGAGCTGGGAGACTTCAGTAGTGTCAGCCTGAGCTGGGAGACTTCAGTAGTGTCAGCCTGAGCTAGGAGACTTCGGTAGTGTCAGCCTGAGCTGGGAGACTTCAGTAGTGTCAGCCTGAGCTGGGAGACTTCAGTAGTGTCAGCCTGAGCTGGGAGACTTCAGTAGTGTCAGCCTGAGCTGGGAGACTTCAGTAGTGTCAGCCTGAGCTAGGAGACTTCGGTAGTGTCAGCCTGAGCTGGGAGACTTCAGTAGTGTCAGCCTGAGCTGGGAGACTTCAGTAGTGTCAGCCTGAGCTGGGAGACTTCAGCAGTGTCAGCCTGAGCTGGGAGACTTCAGTAGTGTCAGCCTGAGATAAGAAAATTCAGTAGTGTCAGCATGAGCTGGGAGACTTCAGTAGTGTCACCTGAGCTGGGAGACTTCAGCAGTGTCAGCCTGAGCTGGGAGACTTCAGTAGTGTCACCTGAGCTGGGAGACTTCAGTAGTGTCAACCTGAGGTGGGTGACTTCAGTAGTGTCAGCCTGAGCTGGGAGACTTCAGTAGTGTCAACCTGAGGTGGGTGACTTCAGTAGTGTCAACCTGAGGTGGGTGACTTCAATAGTGTCAACCTGAGGTGGGAGACTTCAGTAGTGTCAACCTGAGGTGGGTGACTTCAGTAGTGTCAACCTGAGGTGGGAGACTTCAGTAGTGTCAACCTGAGGTGGGTGACTTCAGTAGTGTCAGCCTGAGCTGGGAGACTTCAGTAGTGTCAACCTGAGGTGGGTGACTTCGGTAGTGTCAACCTGAGGTGGGTGACTTCAATAGTGTCAACCTGAGGTGGGAGACTTCAGTAGTGTCAACCTGAGGTGGGTGACTTCAGTAGTGTCAACCAGAGGTGGGAGACTTCAGTAGTGTCAACCTGAGGTGGGTGACTTCAGTAGTGTCAGCCTGAGCTGGGAGACTTCAGCAGTGTCAACCTGAGGTGGGTGATTTCAGTAGTGTCACCTGAGCTGGGAGACTTCAGTAGTGTCAGCCTGAGCTTGGAGACTTCAGTAGTGTCAGCCTGAGCTTGGAGACTTCAGTAATGTCAGCCTGAGCTAGGAGACTTTAGCAGTGTCAGCCTGAGCTGGGAGACTTCAGTAGTGTCAGCCTGAGCTGGGAGACTTCAGTAGTGTCAGCCTGAGGTGGGTGACTTCAGTAGTGTCAACCTGAGGTGGGTGACTTCAGTAGTGTCAGCCTGAGCTGGGAGACTTCAGCAGTGTCAACCTGAGGTGGGTGATTTCAGTAGTGTCACCTGAGCTGGGAGACTTCAGTATTGTCAGCCTGAGCTGGGAGACTTCAGTAGTGTCAGCCTGAGCTGGGAGACTTCAGTAGTGTCAGCCTGAGGTGGGTGACTTCAGTAGTGTTAGCCTGAGCTGGGAGACTTCAGTAGTGTCAGCCTGAGCTGGGAGACTTCAGTAGTGTCAGCCTGAGGTGGGTGATTTTAGTAGTGTCAGCCTGAGCTAGGAGACTTCGGTAGTGTCAGCCTGAACTGGGAGACTTCAGTAGTGTCAGCCTGAGCTGGGAGACTTCAGTAGTGTCATCCTGAGCTGGGAGACTTCAGTAGTGTCAGCCTGAGCTTGGAGACTTCAGTAGTGTCAGCCTGAGCTGGGAGACTTCAGTAGTGTCAGCCTGAGCTGGGAGACTTCAGTAGTGTCAGCCTGAGGTGGGTGACTTCAGTAGTGTCAACCTGAGGTGGGTGACTTCAGTAGTGTCAGCCTGAGCTGGGAGACTTCAGCAGTGTCAGCCTGAGCTGGAAGAGTTCAGTAGTGTTAGCCTGAGCTGGGAGACTTCAGTATTGTCAGCCTGAGCTGGGAGACTTCAGTAGTGTCAGCCTGAGCTGGGAGACTTCAGTAGTGTCAGCCTGAGGTGGGTGACTTCAGTAGTGTCAGCCTGAGCTGGGAGACTTCAGTAGTGTCAGCCTGAGCTGGGAGACTTCAGTAGTGTCAGCCTGAGGTGGGTGATTTCAGTAGTGTCAGCCTGAGCTGGGAGACTTCAGTAGTGTCAGCCTGAGCTGGGAGACTTCAGTAGTGTCAGCCTGAGCTGGGAGACATCAGTAGTGTCAGCCTGAGCTGGGAGACATCAGTAGTGTCAGCCTGAGATGGGAGACTTCAGTAGTGTCAGCCTGAGATGGGAGACTTCAGTAGTATCAGCCTGAGATGGGAGACTTCAGTAGTGTCAGCCTGAGCTGGAAGAGTTCAGTAGTGTTAGCCTGAGCTGGGAGACTTCAGCAGTGTCAGCCTGAGCTGGGAGACTTCAGTAGTGTCAGTCTGAGATGAGAGACTTCAGTAGTGTCAGCCTGAGGTGGGTGACTTCAGTAGTGTCAGCCTGATCTGGGAGACTTCAGTAGTGTCAGCCTGAGCTGGGAGACTTCAGTAGTGTCAGCCTGAGGTGGGTGACTTCAGTAGTGTCAGCCTGAGTTGGGAGACTTCAGTAGTGTCAGCCTGAGCTGGGAAACTTCAGTAGTGTCAGCCTGAGCTGGGAGACTTCAGTAGTGTCAGCCTGAGCTGGGAGACTTCAGTAGTGTCAGCCTGAGCTGGGAGACTTCAGTAGTGTCAGCCTGAGCTGGGAGACTTCAGTAGTGTCAGCCTGAGCTGGGAGACTTCAGTAGTGTCAGCCTGAGCTGGGTGACTTCAGTAGTGTCAGCCTGAGGTGGGTGACTTCAGTAGTGTCAGCCTGAGCTGGGAGACTTCAGTAGTGTCTGCCTGAGCTGGGAGACTTCAGTAGTGTCTGCCTGAGCTGGGAGACTTCAGTAGTGTCAGCCTGAGCTGGGAGACTTCAGTAGTGTCTGCCTGAGCTGGGAGACTTCAGCAGTGTCAACCTGAGGTGGGTGATTTCAGTAGTGTCACCTGAGCTGGGAGACTTCAGTAGTGTCAGCCTGAGCTTGGAGACTTCAGTAGTGTCAGCCTGAGCTTGGAGACTTCAGTAATGTCAGCCTGAGCTAGGAGACTTTAGCAGTGTCAGCCTGAGCTGGGAGACTTCAGTAGTGTCTGCCTGAGCTGGGAGACTTCGGTAGTGTCAGCCTGAGCTGGGAGACTTCAGTAGTGTCAGCCTGAGCTGGGAGACTTCAGTAGTGTCAGCCTGAGCTGGGAGACTTCAGTAGTGTCAGCCTGAGCTGGGAGACTTCAGTAGGACAATGGAGATATACTCAAATATACTATTAAATGTTCAGCAGCTACGGCAGGTTCAAAGGTTTTCTTGCAGCAGAGCTGGAGTTACTATCACTTTTGAATTACCATCTCTCAGGATGATCTATCTCATACACACGAGAAATGGAAATTGTACGAAGATATCTCCATCATACCAGAACGGAACAGTAAAAATTACATACAGATGAGGAACAAGAAGAAGGGGGAAATTTGGACAAAATTATATATATATATATATATATATATATATATATATATATATATATATATATATATATATATATATATATATATATATATATATATATATATATATATATATATATATATACATCTTATACATACATATAGAACTTCATTACTGCTATAGCTTCTGGACATTTTAAAACACTATTGCATGCCTGAGAATATGTACTTGCTCCAGCCTGGCAACAACCACCTCAAACATCATCAAACAAACTTCACTATTACCAAGCAACAGCAACAATAATAACAACAACAACCAAATGTAAAATGACTCTGCATAAAAATATGTTAAGTCACAAAGATGTATACAACGCATGGCAGTCTGCAGAAACACTCATACACACAAATACATAATCAAATAATTACACAAACATATAACACACACACAGGAGCTGAGACTCGACCCTGCAACCACATTTAAGCGAGTACACCACACACCCAACACCCCACACATACCTCACACCCCACACACACCACACACACCCCACACACACCACACACACCACACACCACACACCCCACACACACCACACCCCACACACACCACACACCCCACACACCACACACCCCACACACACACCCCACACACACCACACCCCACACACCACACCCCACACACACCACACCCCACACACCACACACACCCCACACACCACACACCCCACCACACACCCCACACACCCCACACACCCCACACACCCCACACACCACACACACCCCACACCCCACACACCCCACACCCACCACACACCCCACACACCCCACACCACACACCCCACACACCACACACCCCACATCACACACCTCATACACACCACACACCCCACACACACACCCACCCCACACACCACACACCCCACACACACCACACACCCCACACACCACACACCCCACACACCACACACCCCACACCACACACACCACACACACCACACACCTCACACACCCCACACACCCCATACCCCACACACCCACACACCCCACACACCACACACATCACACACCCCGCACACCACACACGCCACACACACGTCACACACCACACACACCACACACCCCACACACCCCACACGCCACACACTCCACACCCCACACACACACACCACACACCCCCACACACCACACACACCCCACACACACACAAACTCATACGTCCTCTTCATATACATAAAAGAGGCCACAAGAAAGACAAAGTTAAGCACTCAGGTGCGAGCGCAACTTTTCAAGCCCCAAGACTCATTTTTTCACTGCCAAGACTTCCTCACACACACTGCTGATACTCATGACTCCAGGCAGACCCATGACCCATCACCACCTTGTGACAACAACCACAACACTTCTCCACACACACACACACACACACACACACTGTTGCAACCCCTGAATGGGTTACAATGTATATGATGTAGAGTATATATATATATATATATATATATATATATATATATATATATATATATATATATATATATATATATATAATGTATATTACCTTTTCATATAATTTTATATTGCTTATATTTGTGATAATAGCTAAATCGTAAATATATTGTTTTATATTATTATTTGACTTAGTTACTATTGTTAGGTAGGATGTAACATATTATGTGCTCATAGTTCAAGTCTTGATTGTCTAGCTACTGTAATTATCGCTTGTGGCTCGTTACTCTGCCGGCTTCTCGTTGTTGCTGGGCAGCAACTGTCCACGGAGCTATCACGTGATAGAGGATGGGGGTGTTCTCACCTCACCTGAAGTATTCAGTTTGGTCTAGACTCGCTTGGTGGTTGGACGTATTCTTGACAAGACGAGCCTAAATCTCCCTTATTGGCCCTTGTTGGAAGATCGTCTCTTGTCTCATTATTGTTGTAGGTTCTGTGGGACTCTGTTCACAGAACATTGTATAGACTTAGTGATTTTCGACGTTGTACTGAGGTTGTGTCGCATAGACACTCTAAGCAACTCAGGTCCTGA
>NC_091335.1:12946795-13006795 GCF_038502225.1 Cherax quadricarinatus | reverse complement strand
AATGCTTGTAGCTGGTAGATGTCTCCGTGTCTCTGGGGAGATAGTGGGGAGGACGAGGGGGACTGCTTGTAGCTGGTAGATGTCTCCGTGTCTCTGAGGGGGAGGAGGAAGTTGGGGAGGACGAGGGGGAGTGCTTGTAGCTGGTAGATGTTCTGTGTCTCTGAGGGGGAGGAGGAAGTTGGGGAGGGGGTGGGGAGGACGAGGGGGAGTGCTTGTAGCTGGTAGATGTCTCCTTGTCTCTGAGGGGGAGGAGGAAGTTGGGGAGGGGGTGGAGAGGACGAGGGGAGTGCTTGTAGCTGGTAGATGTCTCCGTGTCTCTGAGGGGGAGGAGGAAGTTGGGGAGGGGGTGGGGAGGACGAGGGGCAGTGCTTGTAGCTGGTAGATGTCTCCGTGTCTCTGAGGGGGAGGAGGAAGTTGGGGAGGGGGTGGGGAGGACGAGGGGGAGTGCTTGTAGCTGGTAGATGTCTCCGTGTCTCTGAGGGGGAGGAGGAAGTTGGGTAGATGGTGGGGAGGACGAGGGGGAATGCTTGTAGCTGGTAGATGTCTCCGTGTCTCTGAGGGGGAGGAGGAAGTTGGGGAGATGGTGGGGAGGACGAGGAGGAGTGCTTGTAGCTGGTAGATGTCTCCGTGTCTCTGAGGGGGAGGAGGAAGTTGGGTAGCGGGTGGGGAGGACGAGGGGGAGTGCTTGTAGCTGGTAGATGTCTCCGTGTCTCTGAGGGGGAGGAGGAAGTTGGGGAGGGGGTGGAGAGGACGAGGGGGAGTGCTTGTAGCTGGTAGATGTCTCCGTGTCTCTGAGGGGGAGGAGTATGTTGGGGAGGGGGTGGTGAGGACGAGGGGCAGTGCTTGTAGCTGGTAGATGTCTCCGTGTCTCTGAGGGGGTGGGGAGACGAGGGGGAAGTTGGGGAGGGGGAGGGGGTGGAGAGGACGAGGGGGAGTGCTTGTAGCTGGTAGATGTCTCCGTGTCTCTGAGGGGGAGGAGGAAGTTGGGGAGGGGGTGGGGAGGACGAGGGGGAGTGCTTGTAGCTGGTAGATGTCTCCGTGTCTCTGAGGGGGAGGAGGAAGTTGGGGAGGGGGTGGAGAGGACGAGGGGGAGTGCTTGTAGCTGGTAGATGTCTCCGTGTCTCTGAGGGGGAGAGAGAGAGAGAGAGAGAGAGAGAGAGAGAGAGAGAGAGAGAGAGAGAGAGAGAGAGAGAGAGAGAGAGAGAGAGAGAGAGAGAGAGAGAGAGAGAGTTAAAGAAAACTTTGACATTCAGTATTATAAACACGAACTCTTACCAACAATTAAATCATCATCAACTTGTTACTCTGAAGATAATGACACACTCATGTTAATGTAATATCACTTCATTATCATATTCCTATCATGATTACTTCACTGTCATCTTCTTGTCATGATCACTTCACTGTCATCTTCTTGTCATGATCACTTCATGTCATCGTCTTGTCATGAATATTTCACTGTCATCCTCTTGTCATGATCACTTCACTGTCATCTTTTTGTCATGATCACTTTACTGTCATCCTCTTGTCATGATCACTTCACTGTCATCTCCTTGTCATGATCACTTCACTGTCATCTTCTTGTCATGATCACTTCACTGTCATCTCCTTGTCATGATCACTTCACTGTCATCTTCTTGTCATGATCACTTCACTGTCATCTTCTTGTCATGATCACTTCACTGTCATCTTCTTGTCATGATCACTTCACTGTCATCTCCTTGTCATGATCACTTCAGTGTCATCTTCTTGTCATGATCACTTCAGTGTCATATTGAAAAAGTAAGTCACAAAACACGTAAATTATATTTTTCAAATACTCTGTTATACACATATACACAACTGCACATAACTCTTATATTATCAGTTATCTTTCAGTAACAATAACTCTTATATTATCAGTTATCTTTCAGTAACAATAACTCTTATATTATCAGTTATCTTTCAGTAACAATAACTCTTATATTATCAGTTATCTTTCAATAACAATAACTCTTATATTATCAGTTATCTTTCAATAACAATAACTCTTATATTATCAGTTATCTTTCAATAACAATAACTCTTATATTATCAGTTATCTTTCAATAACAATAACTCTTATATTATCAGTTATCTTTCAATAACAATAACTCTTATATTATCAGTTATCTTTCAATAACAATAACTCTTATATTATCAGTTATCGTTCAATAACAATAACTCTTATATTATCAGTTATCTTTCAATAACAATAACTCTTATATTATCAGTTATCTTTCAATAACAATAACTCTTATATTATCAGTTATCTTTCAATAACAATAACTCTTATATTATCAGTTATCTTTCAATAACAATAACTCTTATATTATCAGTTATCTTTCAATAACAATAACTCTTATATTATCAGTTATCTTTCAATAACAATAACTCTTATATTATCAGTTATCTTGCAATAACAATAAATCTTATATTACCAGTTATCTTGCAATAACAATAACTCTTATCAGTTATCTTGCAGTAACAATAACTCTTATATTATCAGTTATCTTGCAATAACAATAACTCTTATATTATCAGTTATCTTGCCGTAACAATAACTCCTATATTATCAGTTATCTTGCAATAACAATAACTCTTATATTATCAGTTATCTTGCAATAACAATAACTCTTATATTATCAGTTATCTTGCAATAACAATAACTCTTATCAGTTATCTTGCAGTAACAATAACTCTTATATTATCAGTTATCTTGCAATAACAATAACTCTTATATTATCAGTTATCTTCCAATAACAATAACTGTTATATTATCAGTTATCTTGCAATAACAATAACTCTTATATTATCAGTTATCTTCCAATAACAATAACTGTTATATTATCAGTTATCTTCCAATAACAATAACTCATATTATCAGTTATCTTCCAAAACACAACTCTTATATTAACAGTTATCGTCCAATAACATAACTTTTATATTATCAGTTATCTTCCAAGAAAAATAACTCCTATAGTCTCAGTTATCTTCCAAAAACATTACTCCTATATTATCAGTTATCTTCCTAGCACATAACTCCTATATTATCAGTTATCTTCCTAGCACATAACTCCAATATTCTCAGTTATCTTCCTAGCACATTACTTCAATATTCTCAGTTATCCTCCAAGCACATATCTCCAATATTCTCAGTTATCTTCCCAGCACATAACTCCCATCTTCTAACTTCTCAACACCATAACCTGACACCCTTTACACTATCATGACCACTAAATCAGCAAGTCTCTTAATAAGTAGCACAGCGTCCAATAACACTGCAATTTACTCATTCGTTTATCATTTTTTACGACCAATTAAAAGCTAAGAGACTGATTTTGGTAGCGTCACTTCAAGACAACGTTAAGCAGCCTTCAGCAACACCACTGATAAAACTGTCTTGAAAACTTGAAGATAGTGACTTAAGACAGTTGCAGACAACACTTAAGCATACTGCAGTGAAGACAGCTGTATTCAACACTTAAGCATACTGCAGTGAAGACAACTGTATTCAACACTTAAGCATACTGCAGTGAAGACAGCTGTATTCAACACTTAAGCATACTGCAGTGAAGACAACTGTATTCAACACTTAAGCATACTGCAGTGAAGACAGCTGTATTCAACACTTAAGCATACCGCAGTGAAGACAATTGTATTCAACACTTAAGCATACTGCTGTGAAGACAATTGTATTCAACACTTAAGCATACTGCGGTGAAGACAACTGTATTCAACACTTAAGCATACTGCGGTGAAGACAACTGTATTCAACACTTAAGCATACTGCAGTGAAGACAATTGTATTCAACACTTAAGCATACTGCAGTGAAGACAATTGTATTCAACACTTAAGCATACGATCTTGAAAAAAAATGCTTTGTAAACTTTAACTTACTAACTTTGAAAAATATTCTTGAAAACTCAAACTTGCGAACTTTAAGACAGTGTGTCTTGAAGACCAAACTTACTAGAGACCAACTGTGTGAATGTGAGTATTAGGAACAAAGGGATACAGATGGATGATTCAGTCTGAGAGTGACAGGGAAGTGGAATGTATGTTGGAAGTGGTATACCTGGTGTATACCTGGAGGAGGTGTATACATGGAGACAAATACCATACAAAGTTGTAAGACTAGGTATTGTAGGGCTCACGTAGCCAAAACCCAGTAACATTGGTCACATCAAGCTTATGAGGATGTACCAGGAGTCCAAGACTCGACCCTCACAAACAATCGTGAGTACAAATATATACATGTGATGCAAATGGTTTAGAAAAACGACAAGTTGAAGAATGTGACACTTGTGTAAAATCTGGGAATCTTTATTGCGGAAACGTTTCTCCAGTCAGTGGCTTCTTCAGTTCAATACAGAGAAGAACGGTGGAAGACGAGGAGGAGTTTGAGGTAATCGGTCCGTCAGCCTTGGAGTTAGTGAAGAGCACCGTAGTCCTGAAGACCACGGTGCTCTTCACCAACGGTACTGAGGGACTGAAGAGCACCGTAGTCCTGAAGATTACGGTGCTCTTCACCAACTCCAAGGCTGAGGGACTGATTACTTCATCCTTTGTATATAGTTCTATAGTCTTCACATCATGTCCTGGTATTGTATTGATAAAGCCACTGGATGGTGAGACGTCTACAACAAAGATACCCAGATGTTGGACATGTGTCTAATTCTTCATCTTGTCGGTATTGTAAACCATACATGTACAATAACTATGACTAAACCCCCACAAACAAAACGAGGTAAGTACACGAACCAAGGCGAGCACGCACGCACGCACGAGCGCACGCACAGTTGGGTCGAGGCTTTCAAACCAGGAAAACTTATTTACCAATAGAACGTGCTCATAATCCCAACTTTTTCATTCAAGCGCCAAAGCAAACATTCTCGTATTTTAGCCCACGTAAAACTCAATTGTATTGCGCAGTGTGTGTGTGTGTGTGTGTGTGTGTGTGTGTGTGTGTGTGTGTGTGTGTGTGTGTGTGTGTGTGTGTGTGTGTGTGTGTGTGTGTGTGTGTGTGTGTGTGTACTCATCTATTTGTGCTTGCAGGAGTGGATTCACAGCTCCTGGCCCGCTTAAAGGGAATTGGATGAAGATGCAGCTGGAGTCAGCTGTAAGCCAGAGCGTTCATTTGGCAACTTGATCTTAGTTCGTAAATATTTATATGTGAGAATTTGGTCTAAACGTGATATTCTCGAGGATTGAATAATAGTTGATGAAATATCCTTGAGAAGGGCACAGCCAGAGTAAAATTGTTGAAGGTTACCTGTCGTGTGGTATAACAGCTGTCCACGACATCAACCTAATAGTGTGACCTTGATAATATTAATATTAGCCTTGTAAACAGCAGTACTGTGAAGCCACCCACATTATCTCCAGTGCTGAAAGCTCATCTGAAAAAAACACATCCAACCATGTCGGGTCCAGGCGTGAGATAACTCTCCTTACAGGGTTCTCTACCTTGTTCATAAACCACAGATGAGACGGGGAAGGGAGGCAGGCAGTCAAGGACAGTGGTGCCTCTCAAGGCAATTGTAACATCAAATGACGTTAGTTTTAATTTTTAATTTTGCTTGGCTGCTTTGCCTGGCTGTTTTGCTTGGCTGCTTTGCTTGGCTGCCTTGGTTGGCTGCCTTGATTGGCTGCTTTGCTTGGCTGCTTTGCTTGGCTGCCTTGGTTGGCTGCCTTGATTGGCTGCTTTGCTTGGCTGCTTTGCTTGGCTGCTTTGCTTGACTGCTTTGCTTGGCTGCTTTGCCTGGCTGCTTTGCTTGGCTGCCTTGCTTGGCTGCCTTGCTTGGCTGCCTTGCTTGGCTGCCTTGCTTGGCTGCCTTGCTTGGCTGCCTTGCTTGGCTGCTTTGCTTGGCTGCCTTGCTTGGTTGCCTTGCTTGGCTACCTTGCTTGGCTGCTTTGCTTGGCTGCTTTGCTTGGCTGCTTTGCTTGGCTGCCTTGCTTGGCTGCCTTGCTTGGCTGCCTTGCTTGGTTGCCTTGCTTGGCTGCCTTGCTTGGCTGCCTTGCTTGGCTGCCTTGCTTGGCTGCCTTGCTTGGCTGCCTTGCTTGGTTGCCTTGCTTGGCTACCTTGCTTGGCTGCTTTGCTTGGCTGCTTTGCTTGGCTGCTTTGCTTGGCTGCCTTGCTTGGCTGCCTTGCTTGGCTGCCTTGCTTGGCTGCCTTGCTTGGCTGCCTTGCTTGGCTGCCTTGCTTGGCTGCCTTGCTTGGTTGCCTTGCTTGGCTGCCTTGCTTGGCTGCCTTGCTTGGCTGCCTTGCTTGGTTGCCTTGCTTGGCTGCCTTGCTTGGCTGCCTTGCTTGGCTGCCTTGCTTGGCTGCCTTGCTTGGCTGCCTTGCTTGCAAAATTTACCAGGTAAGACTTGACAGTGACTGCAGTTATACTTAATCTTCACAGTGTTAACTTCGCCCTCACGATCTTATAACATGTTACAATGTCTCACTGAAGTTACTGCTGCAGTGAAGTACAAGAAGAAGAAGAAGAAGAAAGAAATAGAAAAGACGAAGCAGAAAGAAAGAAAGAAAAGAAAAAAGGGAAGAAGATACGATAAAAAATATAACGCAATTTTTAAACATCTAAAATTATAGATGAGTGAACCTCATATTCCCCGCGCTGTACTCATGGCTTTCCCTCTCGATACTCATGGCTTTCCCTCTCGATACTCATGGTTATTCCACGCTACACTCATGGCTTTCCCTCGCGATACTCATGGTTATTCCGCGCTATACTCATGGCTTTCCCTCTCGATACTCATGGTTATTCCGCGCTATACTCATGGCTTTCCCTCTCGATACTCATGGTTATTCCGCGCTATACTCATGGCTTTCCCTCTCGATACTCATGGTTATTCCGCGCTATACTCATGGCTTTTCCTCTCGATACTCATGGTTATTCCGCGCTATACTCATGGCTTTCCCTCTCGATACTCATGGCTTTCCCTCTCGATACTCATGGTTATTCCACGCTACACTCATGGCTTTCCCTCGCGATACTCATGGTTATTCCACGCTACACTCATGGCTTTCCCTCGCGATACTCATGGTTATTCCACGCTACACTCATGGCTTTCCCTATCGATACTCATGGCTTTCCCTCGCGATACTCATGGCTTTCCCTCTCGATACTCATGGCTTTCCCTCTCGATACTCATGGCTTTCCCTCGCGATACTCATGGCTTTCCCTCTCGATACTCATGGCTTTCCCTCGCGATACTCATGGCTTTCCCACGCTATACTCATGGCTTTCCCTCGCGATACTCATGGCTTTCCCTCTCGATACTCATGGCTTTCCCTCGCGATACTCATGGCTTTCCCACGCTATACTCATGGCTTTCCCTCTCGATACTCATGGCTTTCCCTCTCGATACTCATGGCTTTCCCTCGCGATACTCATGGCTTTCCCACGCTATACTCATGGCTTTCCCTCGCGATACTCATGGCTTTCTCTCTCGATACTCAGGGCTTTCCCGCGCTATACTCATGGTTTTCCCTCGCGATACTCATGGCTTTCCCGCGCTATACTCATGGCTTTCCCTCTCGATACTCATGGCTTTCCCTCGCGATACTCATGGCTTTCCCTCGCGATACTCATGGCTTTCCCTCGCGATACTCATGGCTTTCCCTCGCGATACTCATGGCTTTCCCTCGCGATACTCATAGCTTTCCCTCGCGATACTCACGGCTTTCCCTATCGATACTCACGGCTTTCCCTCGCGATACTCATGGCTTTCCCTCTCGATACTCATGGTTATTCCACGCTACACTCATGGCTTTCCCTATCGATACTCATGGCTTTCCCTCGCGATACTCATGGCTTTCCCGCGCTATACTCATGGCTTTCCCTCGCGATACTCATGGCTTTCTCTCTCGATACTCATGGCTTTCCCGCGCTATACTCATGGTTTTCCCTCGCGATACTCATGGGTTTCCCGCGCTATACTCATGGCTTTCCCTCTCGATACTCATGGCTTTCCCTCGCGATACTCATGACTTTCCCTCGTGATACTCATGGCTTTCCCTCGCGATACTCATGGCTTTCCCTCGCGATACTCATGGTTTTAAAGCGCGATACTCATGGCTTTCCCGCGCGATACTCATGGCTTTCCCGCGCGATACTCATGGCTTTCCCTCGCGATACTCATGGCTTTCCCTCGCGATACTCATGGCTTTCCCTCGCGATACTCATGGCTTTCCCTCGCGATACTCATGGCTTTCCCTCGCGATACTCATGGCTTTCCCGCGCGATACTCATGGATTTCCCTCGCAATATTCATGGCTTTCCCTCGCGATACTCATGGCTTTCCCTCACGATACTCATGGCTTTCCCGCACGATACTCATGGCTTTCCCACGCGATATTCAGGGCTTCCCCGTGCGATACTCAGGGCTTTCCCGCGCGATACTCATGGTTTTCCCTCGCGATACTCATGGCTTTCCCTCTCGATACTCATGGCTTTCCCTCGCGATACGCATAGCTTTCCCTCGCGATACTCAGGGCTTTCCCTCTCGATACTCATGGCTTTCCCGCGCGATACTCAGGGCTTTCCCGCGCGATACTCATGATTTTCCCGCGCGATACTCATAGCTTTCCCTCGCGATACTCACGGCTTTCCCTGTCGATACTCATGGCTTTCCCTCTCAATACTCATGGCTTTCCCTCGCGATACTCATGGCTTTCCCTCTCAATACTCATGGCTTTCCCTCGCGATACTCATGGCTTTCCCTCACGATACTCATGATTTTTCCGCGGGATACTCATAGCTTTCCCTGTCGATACTCACGGCTTTCCCTGTTGATACTCATGGCTTTCCCTCTCGATACTCATGGTTATTCCGCGCTATACTCATGGCTTTCCCTCTCGATACTCAGGGCTTTCCCTCTCTATACTCAGGGCTTTCCCTCGCGATACTCATGGCTTTCCCTCGCGATACTCATGACTTTCCCGCGCGATACTCATAGCTTTCCCTCGCGATACTCATGGCTTTCCCTCTCGATACTCAGGGCTTTCCCGCGCGATACTCATACCTTTCCCTCGCGATACTTATGGCTTTCCCTCGCGATACTCACGGCTTTCCCTCTCGATACTCACGACTTTCCCTCTCGATACTCATGGCTTTCCCCGCGATACTCATGGCTTTCCCGTGCGATACTCAGGGCTTTCCCGCGCGATACTCATGGCTTTCCCGCGCGATACTCATGGCTTTCCCGCGTGATACTCATGACTTTCCCTCGCGATATGCATGGATTTCCCACACTTGTGGATACCTGAACCTGTAACTCTGCTTACAGTATAATTTCTGACACCACCGCAGCTCTCCCTCTCTCTCTCTTTCTCTCTGTCTTTCTCTCTCTGTCTTTCTCCCTCTCTGGCTTTGTCCTGTCAGTCCCATCATTTCCGATCCGCTGTTTTATTCCCATTCCAGGGAACTTTTCTTACTTCTTTCCATTCCCATTCCAACTCACTGAAATTCCACTTCACCACTCCCATTCCCGGGTGCCTCTTCTTTTATTGTGATTTCCATTCCCATTCCAGTGCACCGTTCTTATGTATTCCTATTGTCATATTGACATTATTCCCAATTCCTATTATTTTGTCATTCCAAGGTCAATAAAGATGAGATTTCCACATATTACCATGAGTTGTCCAGCCTTCTGTTCCAGTGAGCTTTCCAGCCTTCTACCCCAGTGAGCCTTCCGGCCTTCTATCCCGGTGAGCTTTCCAGCCTTCTATCCCAGTGAACTTACCAGCCTTCAATCCCAGTGAGCTTTCCAGCTTTCTATCCCAGTGAGCTTTCCAGCCTTCTACTCCAGTAAGCTTTCCAGCCATCCCAGTGCGCTTTCCAGCCTTCAATCCCAGTGAGCTTTCCAGCCTTCTATCCCAGTGAGCTTTCCAGCCTTCTATCCTAGTGAGCTTTCCAGCCTTCAATTCCAGTGAGCTTTCCAGCCTTCTATCCCAGTGAGCCTTCTAGTCTTCTATCCCAGTGAGCTTTCCAGCCTTCAATCCCAGTGAGCTTTCCAGCTTTCTATCCCAGTGAGCTTTCCAGCCTTCTATCCCAGTGAGCTTTCCAGCCTTCTATCCCAGTGAGCTTTCCAGCCTTCAATTCCAGTGAGCTTTCCAGCCTTCTATCCCAGTGAGCCTTCCAGTCTTCTATCCCAGTGAGCTTTCCAGCCTTCTATCCCAGTGACCCTTCCAGTCTTCTATCCCAGTGATCTTTCCAGCTTTCAATCCCAGTGAGCTTTCCAGCCTTTCATTCCAATCTTCTATCCCAGTGAGCCTTCCAGCCTTCTATTCCAGTGAGCTTTCCAACGTTCAATTCCAATTCCACTGAGCGTTTTCATTTCAATTCCAGTGTACAATTCCTGTGTCGTATAGTTCCCACTTCCAACACTGAGAAGAGAGACATATAACCTATATATTTTATATTCCAACATTGCCATTCCCACACTGGTGTGGATACACTGTAATGCACGAGCGTCACTCCGGTTCCATTTATTCCCATTCCTGGGTGCCATGGTGGCACCATTCCCGTGCTCGTAGAAATATCGCACTACAGTCATGCGAGAATTAACGAACCCAATGCAGGGCAGTGTTCCAAAGTATCGTTTCCATTCATGTGATATTCCAAGGTGTTATTCCCATTCCAGTGATATTCCAAGGTATTACTCCCATTTCAGTGATATTCCAAGGTGTTATTCCCATTCCAGTGGTATTCCAAGGTGTTATTCCCATTCCAGTGGTAGTCTAAGGTGTTATTCCCATTCCAGTGGTATTCTAAGGTGCCATTCCCATTCCAGTGGTATTCCAAGGTGTTAATCCTTACCAATTTCATGTTTTGAAACACCCAAGCATACCAGCGCACACACTAGAGGGAGAGGAGAGGGGTGAGGAGAAGAGGAATGAAGGAGAAGAGAGGAGAGTAAAAGAGGAAAGAAAATTAGGCAAGACATGATTACAACATACCAAATACTCAGAGGAATTGATAGTGCGGATAAGAACAGATTGTTTGCAAAGAGAGAACCAAGTAGGTGACAATGATAAACAAAGTATTAAGTTGACATAAAGGAACCAGGTACAAGGGAACACAGATGAACCAGCATTAAGGGGACACAGATGGACCAGGTACACGGGGACACAGATGGACCATATGCAAGGGAACACAGATGGACCAGGTGCAAGGGGACACATATGAACCAGGTACAAGGGGACACAGGTGAACCAGGTACAAGGGGACACAGATGAACCAGGTACAAGGGGATACAGATGGAGGTTGAAAACACAGACTGGTTACGGGGATGTTAGGAAGCACCTTTTCGGTCAAGTGGTAGGAACTAACTGAATGTGGAAATGTAGAAGCGAAAACTCTATACATAGTTTTTAAGAGCAGATATGACAGTGCTCAAGAGGCCAGGAATCAGTAATACCGGTCGACTAATCTCAAGAGGGAGGGGAGATGGCCAGGGAACCAGTACTAAAACCCCACAAAAACTAATGGGTGAGTACTAGGTTTCCATGCCCAGTTTTGTGTCATACTTGTGACATACTGGTAACTGGTTTAGAGTTCTACTCTTGAAACCCAGACTGCTTGATCTGGTACTTGTTGTAGGTAGGAACACTGCTCTCACATCCCTCTCTCCCTTCCCAAACCTTCAAAAGATATTTAGATATTCACACATAGAATAAGTGGCCCCTTATCCCTTTATGACACACATGGCTCAATGTTCCCTGGTATTCACAATGTTCCCTTATATCCACAATATTTGACTCAAGAAATCGTAATGACACGATTGCAGTTTTGAGACTCTATGACCGCGGGTTCAATCCCGGCCGGGGGTATGGTTTATCCACAATATTTCTTGGTATCCACAGTGTTGCCTGGCATCCACAATGTTCCCTTATATCCACAATGTTCCCTGGTATCCACAATGTTCCCTGGTATCCACAATGTTCCCTGATATCCACATTGTTCCCTGATATCCACAATGGACGCTCAACACTTACTCGGATTCTTCTAGTCTCCTAGCCCCGGTCTCCACATTCGAACCCCACCAGTTAGCAAAACCCCCTAAAAGTGATCTTCCTCTCCTCTCCTTTTCTCTCCTCCTTTCTTCTTTCTTCCTCCCATCCACCGCGAACTCCCTGGGCCTGTCCTGGGAGCGAGGTTGGGCAGGCAGGTACAAGAGGCGCGTCGACCAGGTGTTTCCTAGCCATATACAGAGGTCGACTCCACCCTGCATGCTGCCACACTCCTCTTCTCTTTATGGGTTTTCACATTTTGCTGGCTCCTCCTTGAAAGGAGCTGAGGGAGAGGGACAGGAAAAAAATAGGAAGAATGAAAGAGAGGAAGACACAGAGACTTAGGGATAAGAGTAAAGGAGGAGGATGTGGAATTTTGAAGGAGAGAAGGGAAATATTTTCCATTAAAAGTGGTTCATAAACATGGATGTGGCTGTTTAGCGTCTTTATTGGTATTTGAGGCAGTGAACCATAATAAACACTACGACTTTTGTATGCAAACTTCAGTAATGTTTTTTATAGAGGTCCACTCAGGAGACTTATGGAGAAGTTAGCTGCTCACGGTATTGGAAGGGGAAGTTATATCCTTGATCGAGGCACGGCTGATAGACAACAGAAAATTTCTTTAAATGGGAAACATCAGAATAGGGACCTATTACAAGTGGTGCTCAACAGGGAAATAAATAGCCACTGACATAAAAATAGGCCACCAAATAGTTTCTGAGAACACCAGGGTGCTACAGGACTAATTGGATAAGTTGATGTTGTGATTGAAAAATTGGCAAGACGCATTTGAATATGGACAAATGTAAGGTTCTAATCCTAGGCCAAGAAACTAACAAGGGTACCTATAACTAAATATTACAGATCTTAACAACACCTAATGCGAAAAATGCCTTGGAGATTTCACTAATTCCAACAATCGGAAATATAAAGCCAACATCCTGCATAAGTTTTCGCAGCAAAAGTTAACAGACTTCTTGGTTTTATATGAAGAATTATAAATAATAAAAGTTCCCAAGGTCATAATTCAAATTCACATAACATGTTGCTCAATTTTGCTCTCCATTTACAGAAAGACCATAAATGCACTGGAAAACAAACAGAGAAGAATGACAACGTTAGTTCATACATAAGAAATTTCTACAAAGATACACTGAAAGAACTGAATTTACACTATTTGAAAAGGCGTAAAATGTGAGGGGATACACCCAAAATGAACAGGTATAAAACTGGAATAAATAAAGGAAGTGTACATAAGGTACTGATCAGGCTCTGTAGTTGGATAAATTCAGCGTTGGAAAAGATATGAGAAAGCACTAGTTTAGCAAAACCTGTGGATAAGTAAAAGATTTCCCGCCTAGGTGAATAATTTTCTATGTATCCCGTAGCAATCCTATGTAAACTATTTAGTGTCACTGAAGCAAAAACTTCTGGTAGCTTTAAAAATATTTTGAATTCATTAGAGATTCGCCGGTACTTCCGGCCGGGTCTTCTCCATATGGTGACCCGGCTATTAAATATTTTGAACAGGAACATGAGTGGGAGTAGTTGAGTGAGAGCAGACCTGATGCAGTGTATTGATGTTCTTATATTCTTGAAAAATTATTATTGTGATATACAGAGGAAGATGTCACAGTTGCTGTCTGCTGATTACACAGTGCTATTTTGGAAAACTAAATAATACGTTGTATAAGTGTTGGTCACACAGACAAGAATAACGTGGTGAGGGTGAGCAAGTGTCCAGACAACGAAACAATGGAAGTCAGAATGGAAGAGAGGAGTATGAGCGAACTAAATATTTGTAAATGGATATTTTGACAGATACGTCAATGAAGGTCGAGCCTAAGTTATAGAACAACTGAAGGAAAGAAAATCGCAAGAGTGTCAAGGAATGTTTGGAAAGAAAGAAATTTATCAGTGGATGAGAAATGAGGAATTTATTAAGAATATAGTAGTGGCGGCGTTGTTACACTGGTGGGAGGTTTTATCTTTGATTATTGCAGCGAGGAAGAGGCTGGAGGCGGTGCAATAAGAAAGGAATAAGAAGTGAAGAAATTAGAAGACTGTGTGGTAGTAGAATTCGGCGAACAAGAGAGAGGTTAGCTAGCAACATGACCTATTTCCACTAGTGCGCCTCGCTTACCAGTGACGTCACCTCCAAGCTGCTACATCCCACTTCCGGTTCCTGTATACAAGTCCCTGGCCTCATGCCTCTGCTTTACGCTAAGACAATGACCATCATTTATCAAGGCTGAGGGACTGATAGCCTCAGAATTACATATCCACTTTCAATATCTCTAGTACTGTTATAACCTCTGTATCTGACTGAAGCAGCTGCTGCGCAGGCGAAGTTTCGTCAGTGAAAATACCCAGGTGTTGCACTTGTGTTTTAATGATCGTAATTTAGTAGAGGTGTTAGTAGCCTCTGGTCAGTTGTCTGGTTAAGCAGGTTGTTGGTGCTGCTACCCTTCTAATGATGAAGGCTTGGTCCAACAGACTGTTGGTTCTGGCAGTTTGTAGTGGCACATCAGCACGATTCAGTATATCAGGAATTACTAGAAGCTTCTCAAGAAGTTTATCATCTTCGTAGTTTAATAAGTCCATCAAAGCGGCGGTAATTAATAATTTACGACTTCTTTAGTAAGATTTCACTGTAAGTTACCGAGTCTTAAAGACACTTGTCGATAGACACATGACCTTTTATTGTGTACTCAGTTGTGATTACAGGGGTCGATTCTCTCCCTTTTCCATGAGCTTTATCAAACCTCTTCTTAAAACTGTGTATGGATCTTGCCTCCACTACATCACTTTCCAGACTGTTCCACTTCCTGACAACTCTATTACTGAAGAAATACTTCCTGACATCCCTGTGACTCATCTGAATCTTCAACTTCCATTTGTGACCCATTATTGCTGTGTCCCATCTCCGGAACATTCTATCCCGAGCCACCTTGTCAATTCCTCTCGATCTTTTACATGTCGTTATCATGTCCCCACCCTCATCCCTCCTGTCTTCCAGTGTCGTCAGGCTGATTTCCCGTAAGCTCTCCTCGTAGAACATACCTCTTAGCTCAGGGACTAGTCTTGTTGCAAACCTTTGCACCTTCTCTAATTTCTTGAAGTGTTTAACAAGGTGTGGGTACCATACTGGTGCTGCATACTCTAATATGGACCTGACGTACACAGCGTACAGTATCTTGAATGACTCCTTACTTAGATGTCGAAAAGCTATTCTTAGGTTTTACCTGGTACCCAGATGCTGCAGCAGTTAGCTGGTTGATGTGTGCGTCTCAGATGTGCTCGGTATTATACTGACTTCAAGACCCTTTTATTTGAGGGAGTTTTGCAGCCTTTGACCTCCTAGGCCGTAGACCGTCTGCAGTCTTCTTTGTCCTTCCCCAAACTTCATGACTTTGCACTTGCTGGGGCTAAACTCCAGGAGCCATTTGTCAGACCAGGCTTGTAGCCTGTCCAGATCTCGCTGTGGGCTTACCTGATCTTCGTCCACTTGTATTCTTCTCATTAGCGTCACATCGTCTGCAAACAGGGACACCTCCGAATATATCTCTTCTGTCATGTCATTCACATATGCAAGAAACAGCACCGGACCCAGGGCTGACCCTTGTGGAACCCCACTCGACACATGCACCCATTCTGACACCTTATCACATACCAACACACGTTGTTTCCTTCCTGTTAGTGTACGTGCACGTGCGCACGCATACTGTAGTGTGCGCGCGCGAGCGTGCTAAGCCCTTCAACATTCTGACGCAAGCTGATCAACGCCTGACGCAAGCTCTTCAACGGCCTGACGCAAGCCGTTTACAACTTGTTTATTTAGTGATACATGCAGCTTGGCGTACATGAATCATGTTTATTAATCAGTTGTTAGTTCAGCCGTCAAGGACCTTGTTGCTGCAGCATTTTATCTTTATTTTGACATCAGCCATTCACTGCCTCGAACAATGAAAACAAAACTAGGCGAGTACGAATGTTTAAAGCACTTACAAAAGCGCTTTAAACATTTGCGACTGAGGATAAGGCTATTGTCGAGCCTCCACCTACACTATCCCTGCCCCAAATGTGTGATAAAAGTAGTCTGCCACTAAGATAGTACTCGAACTATATTGTAGCAGAACGAAACACTTGTGCAAAATTTAGTAATCTTTACTGAGCAAACGTTTCGCCACTGGCTGGTGAAACATTTCTTCAATAAAGATTCCCAAATGCTGCATAAGTGTCTAATTCTTCAACTTGTCGGTTTTCAAAACAATTTTCACCACACATTTTGTAGTAGATAATCGTGAATAAGCGATGCAAGAAGCAAAACAACCATACCATCACCATCAGGGGCTTGTAATGTTACAGAAATGAGTAGGAAGTCTTCCTACTCATTTCTACAACATTGCAAGCTCCTGATGATGTGCAGATTGCAACGCGAAAGGCCTAGAGCTATCATTCAACTCCTCCGTGGCTGCTTTGCAGATAATCCTTTGCAGATACATTAGTCTGGGTGTAGACTATTAAGTCCTATGCTGTCTCTTGACTCTCGGTGTTTAAGAGTTCTCTCTCACATACCCTCATCCAGCCACACCTTCTTTGTGTCACACTCTGTAACACCTTATTTGTTCCACACCCCGTTTGTCAACACACCTGCCACACCTTGTGTCAACAACCATCGAGGGACGCAAGAATGTTGACGCCCAAGACCTTACCTTCGAGCTTGACACACAAGAGGTGGGTCACCATACTCATTAAGACCACAGGTGGGTCACTGTACTCATTATGATCACAGACCACAGGTGGGTCACCACACTCATCACAGGTGGGATGAAATAGATAAAATGGTCACTACAATAACAATGAACGGTAAACAACACCTAGACGCTCACACCCGAGGCATAAGAATGCTTGTTGTCACAGATACAAAAGTCAAGTGCAACCCCCCGGGAACAACATTAACACCAAATAACACACTTTTTACACCTCAGTTGGAATAAGCTGTCCAGTTTTGGTCCTCAAATTGCATAAAAGACGAAGATTAACTTGAAGATTGCAGCATAGGACAATAATGCTGATATCTTCACTGTATATACTGGCTGCCTCACTCTTTTCTGTTAGTGTGACTCTCTAAATGGTCCAAGTCGGACCGAAACGTCGTTGTAAGCTCCTCTATCCTATTTGCGGGTTATCTGTGTATAACGAAATACTCGTAATAGTTATATTATTTAGAAAATTTGTCAGAGGAAATGTCATTCAGTCTTATAAGATTGTAAAATAATTTGAAACACTCAGACATGAAGAATTA
This sequence comes from Cherax quadricarinatus, assembly GCF_038502225.1. Lineage (NCBI taxonomy): Eukaryota > Metazoa > Arthropoda > Malacostraca > Decapoda > Parastacidae > Cherax > Cherax quadricarinatus. Next base: position 12,989,443 of record NC_091335.1, on the reverse strand, counting down.
CTTGAAGTGCCGAGCAAGACAATAATCCAAGGTAATAAACATGAGACTCCGACAAATGATGGTGGCTTAGATTTTCAAGAATAGAAAACTGGAACAGACTGCCAGCTGAAGTTGAAAGCACAAAAGAAGAAAACAGTTTATGTCCACAATAACCAGTTGGGCTAACACTTTGAGAATATGGGATTCAAACAGATGCAATGAAGAGGTTGGCTAGTTTCAACGTTGTGGATTACTATTCACAGTGTTGTCTATCCTACGGCTTCTAGAACCCTAATAATGTTAGTTTATGACCTAGTTTGGTTGACTGGCTGACCAAGGATTAAACATAATAGTAGTAGTGATCGTTTTAGTTTCAGCAGTAGTTACAGTAGTTGATGTCTCAGATACTACTTAAAAGAAGCATGGACATTTCACTGTACCACTGTAATTTTAAACTATTCTTTTAAGCTGACAGTGGTCCTGGAAGGAGTGGAGACTTGGGAGACAGTCTCCTGCTGTGCTATCCTTGTGTTAATTATTTAGATAAAAGTAGAGTTAGTCAAACTGTAGTTAGGTAGTTGGATTCTTCTGCTATCTGCCTCTCTCGTGTAGCTCTGACCAACATTCACTCATTTCATACTGTCACCGCTTCTCTATTATATTTTGACACTGCGGCTCTCAAAATCACAGCACTGCAACACCATCACACAACACATAGATTTATCAATCCTCAGTTTACTGTGGAGGAGGAGGAAGAAGATGAAGAGGGAGAGGGAGAGGAAGAGGAAAAGGAAGAGAAAGAGAAGGAGGAGGAGTGGGTGAGGAAGAAGATGAGACAAAAGGTAGGGTGAAATAATCAGGACACAGGCTTTAGTTATTCTCTCTGACCAGCTGGTAAACACCTGTACAGCCACACAAGTATCTCATAAACCACAAATTAAATGATCTTTGCGTCACACTTGATTCTGCTACTACATTTTCCTTCCTACCACCACCACCACCACCACCACCACCACCAACACCACCACCACCACCACCACCAACACCACCACCACCAACACCACCACCACCAACACCAACACCACCACCAACACCAACACCACCACCACCAACACCAACACCACCACCAACACCAACACCACCACCACCAACACCAACACCACCACCACCAACACCAACACCACCACCACCAACACCACCACCACCAACACCAACACCACCACCAACACCAACACCACCACCACCAACACCACCAACACCAACACCAACACCACCACCACCAACACCAACACCACCACCAACACCAACACCACCAACACCAACACCACCAACACCACCACCACCAACACCACCACCACCACCAACACCATCAACACCACCACCACCACCAACACCATCACCACCAACACCACCACCACCAACACCACCACCACCAACACCACCACCACCAACACCAACACCAACACCACCACCACCAACACCACCAACACCAACACCACCACCAACACCAACACCACTTCACCAACTACCATCGAGTCTTTTAAGTGTCTCTACATTTCCTCAGCCTTCAAGGAGAGTGAGCCTTCATGCACATAAAGAACTCTTCATGCAAGCAACTGGCGCTACCCTCCTCTTCCTTGGATCAAACCTGGTTACCTCCCATTTTCAGGCACTGTATGAAAGTTACGTATTTAGAACTTCTCTATGAATATACTACAACAACTACTACTACTACTAACAATAATACACTGTTATTATTACTGATAGTAGTAGATGACCCAGCGTTAAGTGGACCACGGTAAGGAGATCCAGCGTTAAGTGGGCCACGGTAAGGAGACCCAGCGTTAAGTGGACCACGGTAAGGAGACCCAGCGTTAAGTGGACCACGGTAAGGAGACCCAGCGTTAAGTGGACCACGGTAAGGAGACCCAGCGTTAAGTGGACCACGGTAATGAGGCCCAGCGTTAAGTGGACCACGGTAAGGAGACCCAGCGTTAAGTGGACCACGGTAATGAGACCCAGCGTTAAGTGGACCATGGTAATGAGACCCAGCGTTAAGTGGACCACGGTAATGAGACCCAGCGTTAAGTGGACCACGGTAATGAGACCCAGCGTTAAGTGGACCACGGTAATGAGACCCAGCGTTAAGTGGACCACGGTAAGGAGACCCAGCGTTAAGTGGACCACGGTAAGGAGACCCAGCGTTAAGTGGACCACGGTAAGGAGACCCAGCGTTAAGTGGACCACGGTAATGAGACCCAGCGTTAAGTGGACCACGGTAAGGAGACCCAGCGTTAAGTGGACCACGGTAATGATACCCAGCGTTAAGTGGACCATGGTAATGAGACCCAGCGTTAAGTGGACCACGGTAATGAGACCCAGCGTTAAGTGGACCACGGTAATGAGACCCAGCGTTAAGTGGACCAGGGTAAGGAGACCCAGCGTTAAGTGGACCACGGTTAGGAGACCAAGCGTTAAGTGGACCACGGTAAGGAGACCCAGCGTTAAGTGGACCACGGTAAGGAGACCCAGCGTTAAGTGGACCACGGTAAGGAGACCCAGCGTTAAGTGGACCACGGTAAGGAGACCCAGCGTTAAGTGGACCACGGTAATGAGACCCAGCGTTAAGTGGACCACGGTAATGAGACCCAGCGTTAAGTGGACCACGGTAATGAGACCCAGCGTTAAGTGGACCACGGTAATGAGACCCAGCGTTAAGTGGACCACGGTAAGGAGACCCACCGTTAAGTGGGCCACGGTAAGGAGACCCAGCGTTAAGTGGACCACGGTAAGGAGACCCAGCGTTAAGTGGACCACGGTAAGGAGACCCAGCGTTAAGTGGACCACGGTAAGGAGACCCAGCGTTAAGTGGACCACGGTAAGGAGACCCAGCGTTAAGTGGACCACGGTAATGAGACCCAGCGTTAAGTGGACCAGGGTAAGGAGACCCAGCGTTAAGTGGACCACGGTAAGGAGACCCAGCGTTAAGTGGACCACGGTAATGAGACCCAGCGTTAAGTGGACCACAGTAATGAGACCCAGCGTTAAGTGGACCACGGTAATGAGACCCAGCGTTAAGTGGACCACGGTAATGAGACCCAGCGTTAAGTGGACCACGGTAAGGAGACCCAGCGTTAAGTGGACCACGGTAAGGAGACCCAGCGTTAAGTGGACCACGGTAAGGAGACCCAGCGTTAAGTGGACCACGGTAAGGAGACCCAGCGTTAAGTGGACCACGGTAATGAGACCCAGCGTTAAGTGGACCACGGTAATGAGACCCAGCGTTAAGTGGACCACGGTAATGAGACCCAGCGTTAAGTGGACCACGGTAAGGAGATCCAGCTTTAAGTGGACCACGGTAAGGAGACCCACCGTTAAGTGGGCCACGGTAAGGAGACCCAGCGTTAAGTGGACCACAGTAATGAGACCCAGCGTTAAGTGGACCACGGTAATGAGACCCAGCGTTAAGTGGACCACGGTAATGAGACCCAGCGTTAAGTGGACCACGGTAAGGAGACCCAGCGTTAAGTGGACCACGGTAAGGAGACCCAGCGTTAAGTGGACCACGGTAAGGAGACCCAGCGTTAAGTGGACCACGGTAAGGAGACCCAGCGTTAAGTGGACCACGGTAATGAGACCCAGCGTTAAGTGGACCACGGTAATGAGATCCAGCGTTAAGTGGACCACGGTAATGAGACCCAGCGTTAAGTGGACCACGGTAATGAGACCCAGCGTTAAGTGGACCACGGTAATGAGACCCAGCGTTAAGTGGACCACGGTAAGGAGATCCAGCTTTAAGTGGACCACGGTAAGGAGACCCACCGTTAAGTGGGCCACGGTAAGGAGACCCAGCGTTAAGTGGACCACGGTAAGGAGACCCAGCGTTAAGAGGACCACGGTAAGGAGACCCAGCGTTAAGTGGACCACGGTAAGGAGACCCAGCGTTAAGTTGACCACGGTAAGGAGACCCAGCGTTAAGTGGACCACGGTAATGAGACCCAGCGTTAAGTGGACCACGGTAAGGAGACCCAGCGTTAAGTGGACCACGGTAAGGAGACTCAGCGTTAAGTGGACCACGGTAATGAGACCCAGCGTTAAGTGGACCACGGTAATGAGACCCAGCGTTAAGTGAACCACGGTAATGAGACCCAGCGTTAAGTGGACCACGGTAATGAGACCCAGCGTTAAGTGGACCACGGTAAGGAGACCCAGCGTTAAGTGGACCACGGTAAGGAGACCCAGCGTTAAGTGGACCACGGTAAGGAGACCCAGCGTTAAGTGGACCACGGTAAGGAGACCCAGCGTTAAGTGGACCACGGTAAGGAGACCCAGCATTAAGTGGACCACGGTAAGGAGACCCAGCGTTAAGTGGACCACGGTAAGGAGACCCAGCGTTAAGTGGACCACGGTAATGAGACCCAGCGTTAAGTGGACCACGGTGAGATCCAGCGTTAAGTGGACCACGGTAATGAGACCCAGCGTTAAGTGGACCACGGTAAGGAGACCCAGAGTAAAGTGGACCACGGTAAGGAGACCCAGAGTAAAATGGACCACGGTAAGGAGACCCAGAGTAAAGTAGACCACGGTAAGGAGACCCAGAGTAAAGTGGACCACGGTAAGGAGACCCAGGGTCGGGGAGACGCAGCTGACGTCAATGGACGCCGCTGCTGCATGTTAAGTCAAGAGAACAGAGCGGGATGATAGCGCTTCTTCTATCGCTTTACTCAGAGTCGTTCGAAAGAAAAGAAGCCGCACAACATTAGGTAATGTTGGATCACCTTGACGGGACACATCCGAACATTCAGTGGTAGACAGCCATGTTCACTGATGTATCTGTGACGCCTCGCAAGATATCAACAATACGCTCGATTTATTTGTACATCTGAACCAGTCCACTTATATTGTTACCTGTCAGGCTGCAAGCCTTTCACGATTATTATTATTACTATTATTGTTATTATTATTTGGTATTCCCATAGGGGAGTACCTACCTGATGTCTACCTGGAGGGTGTTCCTGGGGTTAACGCCCCCGCAGTTCAGTCCTTGACCAGGCCGCCCTGTGGATCAGGGCCTGATCAACCAAGCTGTTACTGCTGGCCACACGTAGTCCAACGTACGAACCACAGCCCGGCTGATCGGGTACCTTTAAGTGGTTGGCAGATTTTTTCTTTTTTCTTCATTCGTCTATGATTTTCCATAATAACTTAAGAACGTCTCATCCAATCGGCTTCAAATCTTCAAATCTGATATACTGTAACTAGGAAAAGCTTCATACAACTTATGACATGTGCAGGTTTCCTCTGTACTTCGTGAAACATTAAATCTATCTGGCTATTAACTGCAAGAAGGGAAGGAGGCTCGACTCTCCCTCCTCAAATCATGACCCGATCTCTGACCAGTCAGACTGTTGGTGATGCATTACAATGAAATCTGCGTTCTATGCGACACGATTTCCAGGCTTACTGTCCCCCATGTCTCCGAGCAAGACACGAAGCTTGTGAGACATCCAGTGCTGCTGCTTCTGCCTTCAAGAGTATTTCTAAGATCTTATCAATAACACGAGCAGTCGTGACGTAGTCCAAGGAGAGTCACTTGTACAGTTCTGGTGCCAAGTGGCACTTTTTGCCCCTCCCCCTCAGTCCTCAGGTCAGACATGGTGCTAAAAAATACTACCATCTGACAGTTTTATCATTAACTGTACATAATGTTGTAACTACAACTACCATAATAAGTACTACAACATTGGTAATTCACTCCTAAGTACTCACACTCCTCAGTATTCACAGCATTTCACTGTTGCCAAGACAGTTAAATGGGTGACTGTTTAAGGCGCCTTAAACAGTCATTATCTAAGTTAGATGCTTCTTTTGCTCACGGTGGGTCTCTGCTTTCGCTTCATTTATTAGCCTCGTAGTAATTTATAACTGGTTCATTTATATGGAGAAAGGACAATCTCACACAAGCTACCCTAACCTAGTTCAAGCTAACCTAACCTAACCAACCCAAACCTAACCTAACTCAAGCTAACCTAACTAAACCTAACCTAACCAAACATAACCTAACCTAACTCAAGCTACCTTAACCAAACATAAATAAAATTAATCGATAAATAGTTAATGTTAGAAAAAGCAAAAGACCTCGACAATCTAACTACAGTCTAACTACCTCTACTCTTATCGAAATAGTTAACACAAGGATAGTATTACAATCCAGGAACAAAAAGGCTTGTTATCCTGGGTGTAAAGGGAGTAAAATAAACACAGCGAAAAACTTTCACTTACATTATCCTTCACCAAGTATAAACAGCAGTATGTACACTATATACACTAAGTACAGAAATAGGTATTAGCGCAAACCACGGTAATCAAGGCAGAATTGGAGCCTACAGAATGCAGACCACCGTGCTTCAACCAGCTCTCAAATGGAAATGACAAGGTGAGTGGTGACCACATCACCTCCACAATTGCCAGATCCACCTCAATGGCTGAGCCTAGATATTGATCTGATGATGGGCCCCATCGTCAGACCCTTAGCATCTGGTTGGCTTGTTGGGGAGGTAGCCTTTTAATAAGAGTGTGTACATGCACTGAATAAAGGTTATGTACTCTTTGCATGTGATAGATAGTATAGCAGAAGACTATCTCTCAACCTTCCAGCTTGAAAGAGTGGGTTAAAAATTAAAACTCTGCGTAAAATGATGACAACCGCTAAACCCATGTGGATCATTCTGATCATGGGCTGCTCGAGACTCGATCCTCCGCCCGTTAAAACTTCAGTATTTACCTTCTTCATCTGAGGTCCATGGTGAGAGTGGACTTCCTTGGACTTAGTGAAGGAGTGATCGGGGACACCATCGCTGTATACAACTCCTATAAATGTTGAAGCTTGTTCACATACATCGAGTGTGGCATTTCCAGGGCCCAGGACCCAGGACCTAGAACTCCAGGACCTAGGGCCCCAGATCCCAGGATCCTAGGTCCCAGAACTCAAGACCAAGGAGTCAAGCTTCAGAACCCATGTCAAATGTCATAAGTCACAGGCCACTGGACCCAAGTCAAAATTCACAGGTGTCAGATCCCAGATCCGAAGTTACAGGTTCAGGTCCCAGGCCCAAAGCCACAGGTATCAGGTCCCAGACCACCTTAAGAGTCATGACTCATTGAAATTTAACGTTATAGAATATTTTAATTCCACGAGAAGACATCGAGGGGCAGGCAAGACATGCAGACAAACAAGTAGAGACACTGAAGAAGGTAGACAGGCAGACTAACATGAAGGCAGGCAGGCAGGCACACAAGCAAGCACTGAGGAAGGTAAACAAGCAGGCAGGTAGACACACACACAAGCATGCACACATGCTGGCACTAAGGAAGGTAGACAGGCAGACTAACATGGAGGCAGGCAGGCAGGTACACAGTCAGGCACTGAGGAAAGTAGACAGACAAGCAGGCATACACACAAACATGCACACAAGCAGACACTAAGAAAGGTAGACTAACAATAAGGCAGGCAGGCACACAAGCATACAAAGAGGCAGGCAGGCAGGCAGGCAGGAAGGCAGGCAGGCAGGCAGGCAGACAGGAGTTAGGGAGGAGGGGCATGATAAGTGGGGTCTATTTCAGATTGCAGTTATCAGGAGCATCTCTGACACATTTTTCACCTGGGCAACAATTAACGAGTGATGGCAACAGCCGCACTTTCAATACCATGAGAGGCGCATCACAGCCGCAAAAACTGTACCTGCGCTGCAGTGCCAGACCTCATTTGCATAAGTGTTCCATCTTGCCTGTGTTGATTAGTACTTCTCTTTGCTGCCTCCACCCCTCTCTTCTATCTCCCTGTCTCCCTCTTCTTACTGTCCCTCTCTTCCATCTTCCTCTTCTCTTTCCTAGTCCCTCTCTTGTCTCTCCCCGTCCCTCTCTTTCTCCCCATCCTTCTCTCTCTTTTCTCTCTGCATTAATATCCCCCTTGCTATATCCACAACTGTCACACCCAACACTAACACACCCACCCACTGACACACCCACCACTGACACACTGTCACACCCACCACTGTCACACCACCACTGACACACCCACCACTCGTACACCTACCAGTGACACCCACCAATGATACACTTACCATTGACACATCCACCAATGATAGATCTACCACTGACACACCCACTACTGATACACCTACAACTGACACACGCACCCCTTCCACACCCACCACTGACACACCCACCACTCACACACCTACACTGACACACCCACCACTGACACACCTACACTGACACACCCACCACTGACACATCCACCACTGACACATCCACCACTGACACACCCACCACTGACAAGCCCACCACTGACACATCCACCCCTTCCACACCCACCAATGACACACCCACCACTTACACTCCCACCACTGACACACCCACCACTGAAACACCCACCCTTGATACACCTACCAGTGACACACCCACCACTGACACACCCACTGCTATCACACCCACCAGTGCCACACTCCCCACTACATTACCCACCAGAGCCTCATCCACCAGTGCCACACTCCACACACCTAGTGCCACACCTCTGTTACTCGACGCTGCCACATTAAAGATGAGATGTGGAGTGTTAAGACGCGGAGGCTGGAGCTGATCTGCATACTGGAAGCTGCATCTTGCCTTCTCTACCTCCACGCCTCCCTCCCTACCTCCATCCCACCTTCTCTACCTCCATCCCTCCCCACCTCTACCCCTCCCTCTCTACCTCCCTCACTACCTTCACCCTTCCCACCCTCTCTACCTCCACCCCTCCCTCCTTACCTCCACCCCACCCTCTCTACCTCAACCCCCTCTTTACCTCCACCCCTCCCTCTCTATCTCCACCCCTCCCTCTCCACCTGCACCCCTCTCTCTCTAACTCCACCCCTCCCTCTCTACCTGCACCCCTCCTTCTGTAACTTCACTCCTCCCTCTCTACCTCCACCCCTCCCTCTATACCTCCACCCCTCACTCTCAACCTCCACCCCTCCCTCTTTACCTCCACCCCTCCCTCTCTATGTCCACCCCTCCCTCTCTACCGGCACCCCTCTCTCTCTACCTCCACCCCTCCCTCTCTACCTCCACCCCTCCCTCTATAACTCCACTCCTCCCTCTCTACCTCCACACCTCCCTCTCTACCTCCACCTCTCCCTCGCTCCCACCACCCCTCCTTCTCTACCTCTACCCCTCCCTCACTACCACCACCCCTCACTCTCTACCTCCACCCCTCCCTCTCTACCTGCACCTCTCTCTCTCTCTACTTCCACCCCTTCCTCTCTACCTCCACCCCTCCCTCTTTCCCACCAACCCTCCCTCTCATCCACCACTCCTCCCTCTTTACCTCCACCCCTCCCTCTCTACCTCCACCTCTCCCACCACCCCCTCTCTACCACCACCCCTCCCTCTCTACCATCACCCCTCCCTCTCTACCTCCCCCTCCCTCTCCACCTCCACCCCTATCTCTCTACCACCACTCCCTCCAAACTTAACTCTCTACCTTAACCCCTCCCTCTCTACCTCCACCCCTCCCTCCAAACCTACCTCTCTACCTTAACCCCTCCCTCTCTACCTCCACCCCTCCCTCTCTACCCGCACCTCTCCCTCTCTACCCCCACCCCTTCCTCTCTACCTCCACCCCTCCCTCTTTCCCACCAACCCTCCCTATCACTCACCACCCCTACCTCTCTACCTCCACCCCTCCCTCTCTACCTTCACCCCTCCCTCTCTACCTCCACCCCTCCCTCTCCACCTCCACCCCTATCTCTCTAACACCACCCCTCCCTCCAAACCTCCCTCTCTACCTCAACCCCTCCCTCTCTACCTCCACCTCTCCCTCTCAACCTACACCTCTCCCTCTCTACCTTCACCCCTCTCTCTCTATCTCCACCAATCCCTCTCTCCCACCACCCCTCTGTCTCTACCACAACCCCTCCCTCTCTACCTCCAGCCCTCCCTCTCTACCTCCAGCCCTCCCTCTCTACCTTAACCCCTCCCTCTCTGCCTCCATCCCTTACTCTCTACCTCCACCCCTCCCTCTTTCCCACCAACCATCCCTCTCTCCCACCACCCCTCCTTCTCTCCCTCCATCCCTCCCTCTTTACCTCCATCCTCCCTCTCTACCACCCCCCCTCCCTCTCTACCTCCAACCCTCCCTCCAAACTTCCGTCTCTACTACCACTCCTCCCTCTCTACTTTTGCCCCTCCCTCTCTACCTCCACCAATCCCTCTCTACATCCACCCCTCCCTCTCTACTTCCACCCCTCCCTCTCTACCTCCACCTCACCCTCTCCCACCGCCCCTCCCTCTCTACCTCTCCCAGCACCCCTCCCTCTCTACCTCCACCCCTCCCTCTCTACCTCCACCCCTCCCTCTCGTCCTCCACCCCTTCCTTTCTACCACCACCAGCCCTCCCTCTCTACCTCCACCCCTCCCTCTCCACCTTCAGCCTTTCCAACCTCTCTACCTCCACCCCTCTCTCTCTACCTCCATCATTCCCTCTTTACCTCCCTCTCTACCTCCACCCCTCCCTCTTTACCACCACCCCTCCCTCTCTATCTCCACCCTTCCCTTGCTACCACCAACCCTCCCTCACTACCTCCTTCCCTCCCTCACTACCTCCACCCCTCCCTTTCTACAACCACCCCTCCCTCACTACCTCCATCCCTCCCTCTCTACCTCCACCCCTCCCTCTTTACCTCCACCCCTCATTCTCTATGTCCACCCCTCCCTCTCTACCGGCACCCCTCTCTCTCTACCTCCATCCCTCCCTCTCTACCTCCACCTCTCCCTCTATAACTCCACTCCTCCCTCTCTACCTCCACACCTCCCTCTCTACCTCCACCTCTCCCTCGCTCCCACCACCCCTCCCTCTCTACCTCTACCCCTCCCTCACTACCACCACCCCTCCCTCTGTACCTCCACCCCTCCCTCTCTACCTGCACCTCTCTCTCTCTCTACTTCCACCCCTTCCTCTCTACCTCCACCCCTCCCTCTTTCCCACCAACCCTCCCTCTCACCCACCACTCCTCCCTCTTTACCTCCACCCCTCCCTCTCTACCTCCACCTCTCCCACCACCCCCTCTCTACCACCACCCCTCCCTCTCTACCATCGTCCCTCCCTCTCTACCTCCCCCACCCTCTCCACCTCCACCCCTATCTCTCTACCACCACCCCTCCCTCCAAACTTAGCTCTCTACCTTAACCCTTCCCTCTCTACCTCCACCCCTCCCTCTAAACCTACCTCTCTACCTTAACCCCTCCCTCTCTACCTCCACCCCTCCCTCTCTACCTGCCCCTCTCCCTCTCTACCTCCACCCCTTCCTCTCTACCTCCACCCCTCCCTCTTTCCCACCAATCCTCCCTCTCACTCACAACCCCTCCCTCTCTACCTCCACCTCTCCCTCCACCCCTCCCTCTCAACCTACACCTCTCCCTCTCTACCTTCAACCCTCCCTCTCTATCTCCACCAATCCCTCTCTCCCACCACCCGTCCCTCTCTACCTCCAGCCCTCCCTCTCTACCTTAACCCCTCCCTCTCTGCCTCCACCCCTTACTCTCTACCTCCACCCCTCCCTCATTCCCACCAACCAACCCACTCTCCCACCACCCCTCCCTCTCTACCTCCATCCCTCCCTCTTTACCTCCCTCTCTCCCTCTCTACCACCCCCCCTCCCTCTCTACCTCCAACCCTCCCTCCAAACTTCCGTCTCTACTACCACTCCTCCCTCTCTACCTTTGCCCCTCCCTCTCTACCTCCACCAATCCCTCTTTCCTACCACCCTTCCCTCTCTACATCCACCCCTCCCTCTCTACCACCACTCCTCCCTCTCTACCACCACCCCTCTCTCTCTACCTTAACCCCTCCCTCTCTACTTCCACCCCTCCCTCTCTACCTCCACCTCTCCCTCTCCCACCACCCCTCCCTCTCTACCTCCACCTCTCCCACCACCTCTCCCTCTCTACCTCCACCCCTCCCTCTCTACCTCCACCCCTCCCTCTCTTCCTCCACCCCAATCCTTTCTACCACCACCAGCCCTCCCTCTCTACCTCCACCCCTCCCTCTCCACCTTCAGCCTTCCCAACCTCTCTACCTCCACCCCTCTCTCTCTACCTCCACCCCTCCCTCTTTCCCACCAACCATCCCTCTCTCCCACCACCCCTCCCTCTCTCCCTCCATCCCTCCCTCTTTACCTCCATCTCTCCCTCTCTACCACCCCCCCTCCCTCTCTACCTCCAACCCACCCACCAAACTTACGTCTCTACTACCACTCTCCTCCCTCTCTACCTTTGCCCCTCCCTCTCTACCTCCACCAATCCCTCTTTCCTACCACCCTTCCCTCTCTACATCCACCCCTCCCTCTCTACCACCACCCCACCCTCTCTACCACCACCCCTCTCTCTCTACCTTAACCCTCCCTCTCTACTTCCACCCCTCCCTCTCTACCTCCACCTCTCCCTCTCCCACCACCCCTCCCTCTCTACCTCCACCTCTCCCTCTCTACCCCCACCCGTCCCTCTCTACCTCCACCCCTCCCTTTCTACCACCACCCCACCCTCTCTACCTCCACCCCTCCCTTTCTACCACCACCCCACCCTCTCTACCTCCACCCCTCCCTCTCTACCTCCACCCCTCCCTCTCTACCTCATTCCCTCTTTACCTCCCTCTCTACCTCCACCCCTCCCTCTCTCCCACCACCCCTCCCTCTCTATCTCCACCCTTCCCTTGCTACCACCAACCCTCCCTCTCTACCACCACACCACCCTCTCTACCTCCACCCCTCCCTTTCTACCACCACCCCTCCCTTTCTACCACCACCCCACCCTCTCTACTTCCACCCCTCCCTTTCTACCACCACCCCTCCCTCTCTACCTCCACCCCTCCCTCTCTACCTCCACCCCTCCCTCTCTACCACCACCCCTACCTTTCTACCACCACTCCTCCCTCTCTACCACCACCCCTCACTATCTACCACCACCCCTCCCTCTACCTCCACCCCTCCCTCTCTACCTCCACCCCTCCCTCTCTACCACCACCCCTCCCTTTTTACCACCACCCCACACCCTCTCTACCTCCACCCCTCCCTTTCTACCACCACCCCTCCCTCTCTACCTCCACCCCTCCCTCTCTACCTCCACCCCACCCTCTCTACCTCCACCCCTCCCTTTCTACCACCACACCACCCTCTCTACCTCCACCCCTCCCTTTCTACCACCACACCACCCTCTCTACCTCCACCCCTCCCTTTCTACCACCACCCCTCCCTCTCTACCACCACCCCGCCCTGTCTACCCCCACCCCTCCCTCTCTACCACCACCCCTCCCTTTCTACCACCATCCCTCCCTCTCTACCACCACCCCTCCCTCTCTACCACCACCCCTCCCTTTCTACCACCACCCCTCCCTCTCTACCTCCACCCCTCCCTTTCTACCACCACACCTCCCTCTCTACCTCCACCCCCGAAACCCTCTATTCCTTAGCCATATAACAACTCGGTTGTAACATATTTATGAAAAAAAAAAACAGACACAAATCCAGAATAATGTGATCCTTTATTGACAAAGTTTCGCCCACACAGTGGGTTCTATCAAGTCACAAACAGATCTGTTTGTGACTTGATAAAGTCCACTGTGTGGGCGAAACGTAGTAAAGGATCACATTATACTTCATCTGTATCTATTTTTCCAGTGTGTCGGTATTTTATACTATTTATCTCCATCATAATATACTTACGTGTATAAGTAACTAGATATATTATACCATCTAAACTTCTTCCAGCCCGTCTATTTTCTCTGTTTATATATAATGTTTTCTGGGCTCGTTCTTGTATGATGGAGATATCTTCGTACAATTTCCATTTCTCGTGTGTATGAGATAGATCATCCTGAGAGATGGTAATTCAAAAGTGATAGTAACTCCAGCTCTGCTGCAAGAAAACTTTTGAAGCTGCCGTAGCTGGTGAACATTTAATAGTATATTTGAGTATATCTCCATTGTCCTACTGAAGTCTCCCAGCTCAGGCTGACACTACTGAAGTCTCCCAGCTCAGGTGACACTACTGAAGTCTCCCAGCTCAGGCTGACACTACTGAAGTCTCCCAGCTCAGGCTGACACTACTGAAGTCTCCCAGCTCAGGTGACACTACTGAAGTCTCCCAGCTCAGGTGACACTACTGAAGTCTCCCAGCTCAAGTGACACTACTGAAGTCTCCCAGCTCAGGCTGACACTACTGAAGTCTCCCAGCTCAGGCTGACACTACTGAAGTCTCCCAGCTCAGGCTGACACTACTGAAGTCTCCCAGCTCAGGCTGACACTACTGAAGTCTCCCAGCTCAGGCTGATACTACTGAAGTCTCCCAGCTCAGGCTGACACTACTGAAGTCACCCAACTCAGGTTGACACTACTGAAGTCTCCCAGCTCAGGCTGACATTACTGAAGTCTCCCAGCTCAGGCTGACACTACTGAAGTCACCCAACTCAGGTTGACACTACTGAAGTCTCCCAGCTCAGGTGACACTACTGAAGTCTCCCAGCTCAGGCTGACACTACTGAAGTCTCACTATTCAGACTGACACTACTGAAGTCTCCCAGCTCACGTTGACACATTTCAACATTATATATATGACCTATTCTGTGTGATTCAATACGACAGGGAAACAGCTTTTGTTCCGACTGTAACTCTCATACAGAAAAGCGCAGCAGCACACTGCTCATATATCCAACTTTGCTAAATATAAAAAGAAAAAAGCGTAAATGTCACAAAGACCTTCAATTAGCAAATTTCCTGGATGAAGAGCCCTTCGTTATCATCAGGGTTAGTGTTGGTCGGAGTGCTAGCTTCAGTAAAAGTAGTGGTATTTGTACAGTAGTAGTAGTAGTATAATAGTAGCAGTAGTTGTACTGATAGTAGTAGCAGTGGTCGGAGTATTAGTAGAAGTGGTATCAGGAGTATTAATGAATACTAGGATTATGAAGCTAAAACTCTACTTCCTGCTGTCATATGAACGATGGAGGTTCGTACTTCAGCAAGACAACCTACCTCTCTCTCTCTCTCTCACTTTCCATGACACCGTTGTTATATGAGTGACTGGAGGGTGGGGAGAGTGTCTTCTGCTATGCTTTTCTCACCTCATGTGTCTGGACACGAGACAAAGTACATAACATAACCTATATATGTCTTCTCATGGTATTTTTTATTCCCATCGTCATCCCCTCCTTTTATTTCCCTCTTTTCACGACCCCTCCATCTCTCTCTCTCTCTCTCTCTCATCCCACAAAACAAATCTCACGGCTCTACAACACCACCACAAAAAGAGCCATTTATCCATCGCTAGAAAAAAAGTGATTAATTCCTTGGCAATATTTCACGACAATTTCCTGACTTGATCCTCTAAACACCTGCATGATCCAGGCAATATAATTTTTTCACGTCAGTCTTATATTTCGTCTGTTCTTCTCTGTTAGTTCTCATATATATTCCTGTTACTTTCTTGTTTTATTTTGCCTTTTTCTTAATGCACTGGAGAGAGAGAGAGAGAGAGAGAGAGAGAGAGAGAGAGAGAGAGAGAGAGAGAGAGAGAGAGAGAGAGAGAGCAATCCTGGACAGATCTGTCATTTCAGCAGAGCCTTCAACACAGGAGGGATGTGGGTGGCCTTACTGTTATGAACAAGGCCAATATTGTCAAAGTACCACACTTGGATCCACTTCGAGGACACCGTGAAACAAGCTTTAATGCCACAAGACGGGCAGAAAGCAGCAACTTCACTCTGGCTGTACCCTTCTCCAGAACATCACTCCATCTAAGATCATTTATCCCCAGGATGACTCAAATCTGGAACACATTCGTACAGCATTATGATGTCAACGAGATAAAGTCAGCTGATCAAATGAAAATGCTGGCCCACAGATGGCTCCAACTTCATCCTGTTCCCTACTTGTATGTTCCATAACAATAAAAATGCTTTCAAATGAGCTGATGTAGGTAACAGCTCTTAGTCTGTCAATAAATTTAGGAATCCTTAACCTGTAAATAGCTTGCCAATAAAGCTAGGGATCCTTAACCTTGTCAAACCCTGTGTACAGAGAGAGAGAGAGAGAGAGAGAGAGAGAGAGAGAGAGAGAGAGAGAGAGAGAGAGAGAGAGAGAGAGAGAGAGAGAGAGTTACTATTATGTCCTAGGTACATGTCGATCAAACAATGCCTATTGTATATGTGTGCTTTCACTACATCACTTGCCAGACTATTCCACTTCCTGACAACTCTATGACTAAAGAAATACTTGCTAAGATCTGTTTGACTCACCCGAGTCTTCAACTTAAAATTGTGACCCCTTGTTTCTGTGTCCCATCTCTGGAACATCCTGTCTCTGTCCACCTTACGTATTCCTCTAAGCATTTTGTATGTCGTTATCATGTCTCCCCCTAACCCTCCTGGCCTCCAGTGTCGTCAGGTGTGTGTGTGTGTGTGTGTGTGTGTGTGTGTGTGTGTGTATTATGTATGTCCTGATGTGGCCTGAGAGATAATACTTGTAAATAATTTTTCGCCTGTTTGCGAAGAGAGAGAGAGAGAGAGAGAGAGAGAGAGAGAGAGAGAGAGAGAGAGAGAGAGAGAGAGAGAGAGTGAGTGAGTTTGTGTGTGTCAGGTTCAACATGGTTATGGAGACAGTAGTAAGATGATGAGTAGCATACAAGATGATGTCACTGCCCGGCTGAGGTTGGATTACAAGTGTATTTGACAGGACAGCTTGTATGGTGATGTTTTGTAACATGATACGTCAAGCGTGTGCACCAAGACAGGACCACACACCTGTAAGACGTGTGCACCAAGACAGGACCACACACCTGTAACACGTGTGCACCAAGACAGGACCACACACCAGTAACACGTGTGCACCAAGACAGGACCACACACCAGTAACACGTGTGCACCAAGACAGGACCACACACCTGTAAGACGTGTGCACCAAGACAGGACCACACACCAGTAACACGTGTGCACCAAGACAGGACCACACACCAGTAACACGTGTGCACCAAGACAGGACCACACACCTGTAAGACGTATGCACCAAGAAAGGACCACACACCTGTAACACGTGTGCACCAAGACAGGACAACACACCTGTAACACGTGTGCACCAAGACATGACCACACACCTGTAACACGTGTGCACCAAGACAGGACCACACACCTGTAACACGTGTGCACCAAGACAGGACCACACACCTGTAACACGTGTGCACCAAGACAGGACCACACACCTGTAACACGTGTAAGCAAAGACAGGAGCACACACCAGAAACACGTGTGCACCAAGACAGGACCACACACCTGTAACACGTATAAGCAAAGACAGGAGCACACACCAGAAACACGTGTGCACCAAGACATGACCACACACCAGAAACACGTGTGCACCAAGACAGGACCACACACCAGAAACACGTGTGCACCAAGACAGGACCACACACCAGAAACACGTGTGCCACAAGGACCACACACCAGAAACATGTGCCAAGACATGGCACCAGAAACACGTGTGCACCAAGACATGACCACACACCAGAAACACGTGTGCACCAAGACATGACCACACACCAGAAACACGTGTGCACCAAGACAGGACCACACACCAGAAACACGTGTGCACCAAGACATGACCACACACCAGAAACACGTGTGCACCAAGACAGGACCACACACCAATAACACGTGTGCACCAAGACAGGACCACACACCAATAACACGTGTGCACCAAGACAGGACCACACACCAATAACACGTGTGCACCAAGACAGGACCACACACCAATAACACGTGTGCACCAAGACAGGACCACACACCAATAACACGTGTGCACCAAGACAGGACCACACACCAGTAACACGTGTGCACCAAGACATGACCACACACCAGAAACACGTGTGCATCAAGACAGGACCACACACCAGTAACACGTGTGCACCAAGACATGACCACACACCAGAAACACGTGTGCATCAAGACAGGACCACACACCAGTAACACGTGTGCACCAAGACATGACCACACACCAGAAACACGTGTGCATCAAGACAGGACCACACACCAGTAACACGTGTGCATCAAGACAGGACCACACACCAGTAACACGTGTGCATCAAGACAGGACCACACACGGGAGCGTAACCCTCTAGAGATAAGACCAAAAGTAAAGACACAAGTTGTAGAATAGTGTTTTATTGTAACAATATTCCCCCCCCACCTCTGTCGAGCTTTTTCTGACTTAAAACTCTAAACTGAGCGTAACGTCGGCGCCTTGTCTCTCCTCTTGACTACTGTGGGCAGTAAGACACCTGGATCCAGAAAGGAGCTTATTCATCAGGAAACAAAAAATCACTTCTCTTAACAGTGTTTGAAATTCTGAGACTGTATCAACGTTCCCCATCAAAAGGAATCAACAATCATCAAACTGCCATTTAGGAAATGGTTGTAATATCCTTATAACTATATAACCAAAGGGGTCTAATAAGGACCCTTTTTAGCCCCCTGTAATCGTCTTTTTTTTACACGGTTTAATTTACAAACTAGAATCATTATACCTCAGCTCAATTAAGAGCCCAGTGCTATATAAGGTATGCTACCACCCCCCAGGATGCCACCTACAACAGACTAAGTAAGTACCCAGGTACTTATTTAATACTAGATGAACAGAGGCAGGAAATATAGAGAGGTTAGTCTATATATCCAGCTAGGAAAACGAACTCGGGCTCATTTGGTTGTGAGACGAACATTATCATCCTTTTCTTGCTACCACTCACAGGATGCGCTGTATGTACACAACAAACTGGCGCTTAGACAGTCAGTGTCAAATAACACTACATGACCTTTACATGAAGATAGTTTCGGGATAATTGTGCCAGTGACCCGGTCCCAGACCTTGCCTCCTTGTTGATTATGAACTCAGAGTGCTGATCAACCTTTGTCAAATACAACGACTCACAACAAGACCACCGACGACATTCCTTTACCGACGAAAAATCGAAGTTCCGGGTCGGAGAAACCCGAGTCTTTATCTCCAGCCCCCAAAGTCGGGTTGGGTCGGGGTTTCAGGTTGGGAAAGCGCTCATAAAGTGTTGGGTGCAGTGAGCGCCGCGGAAACTGATACCTGTCGCAAAAGGCAGAGGTCTGACATCAATCCCAGAGATAATGTCCTCCCAGACGACTTAATCCACCCACTAACCTTGTGATTTGTCACTCTTCCCATACTCACTTACCCCCCCCCCATCTCTCTTCTCTCTTTCAGTTTATATTTACACTTAAGAGGCTTATAGAAAAAACACATTCCTTAGGTTGGTAGAGAGGT
The DNA here is from genome assembly GCF_038502225.1 of Cherax quadricarinatus. Classification (NCBI taxonomy): domain Eukaryota; kingdom Metazoa; phylum Arthropoda; class Malacostraca; order Decapoda; family Parastacidae; genus Cherax; species Cherax quadricarinatus. Next base: position 12,970,097 of record NC_091335.1, on the reverse strand, counting down.
TAATAGTTGGTTGATAAACATGAACAATCCAGGGAGCCATGTTGAAAATGGTAAAAATATCGACAAGTTGATGATTAAGACAGGTGCAACAGTTTTGTATCCTTACTGTTTCACATGTGTCTTAATTATCAGTCCAGGGACCTACTAGCCTCTTGTCATGCCAGTGTGAAACTGAAGCTATTAAATGTTTTGCACTCTAGCAGGGATGCTGATCTCTCTGTATCTCATGATTATGTAACATAGTAGTACATTCTACAAAATTCTTCTTACATTCAGTTTAAACCCCCCTTCACTTTCTTGCGTTTTTTTTTATTAATGGTTTTAATTTCTGTGATATTTCTTTTCGAATTTAGAAAGCCTGAGACCGGAACGCAATAGCCATGATCCAAGGAGCCATTTCCTTCACTAAGAACAAAAGGCGATCGCGTCTATCTACAGAAGCAGATTAACACAAGTGAACCTTCCTCCCCTGAGCCTGAGAGTTGTAATTCCCTTGACCCTGCTCCTGGATGGCCGGCCACCTCCTCCGTGTAAGGGCCACAATGTGCATAAATTGAGATATTGTGGAGTAGGAGCCACCTGCTGTGACCCAGCCCATGACAAACGATGCCAATGTCGGGGTGAGGTGGTCTGGCTGCCCTGGGAGAGGCACTGAGGCGGATGGAAGAAGCATGAAATAGGAACGAAAATGAAAGGGGCAAGGATAGGAGGAGTATTAATGGGATGGAAGTGAACATAGACGGGAGCATGAGACGGGTATGAGGAGGGCATGAAGATCATGGGAGGCACATGGGAAGGGGTGGAAGGAGAGTGCTATAAACAAAAGTCAAGCAAATACTATGATTACTAGCGCCAACGCGTTTAACTGCATACTATAATGTTTATCACAATGTCAGGAAAAACAATAATATTTCAACGAAGAAGAAAAGAAGGAAAACAACTGATATCTTAAATGTCACTGATATGAAGAAGAGTGAAAAGTTACAATATAACTTAAAGTTGATGCTTATCTTCCCTCATTATCTCTCTCTCTCTCTTAATTCTGTCCTTTATTTTCCCTCTCCCTCACTTTACCTTCAGTCTCTCATCTTCACTTTTCTGACGCTCCCTCACCCTCTCCTTCATTTTCCCTTCACTCTCTCCCTCTCTTACCTCATTCTAAGACTAACATATGGACAACCAAACAATATGTCCCACCCATTACTTTACAGGGTGAAAGTATCAGCTAAGTTAAATCTTGGTGTAGATGTATCCTTCACTAAATCTACCATACCACAACTATATAAGAAATGCAAAGATAGGCTAAAAGTTCTCAGAGCAGTTGCTGGCTACAACCTCAACTATGGTGCTAATATAAGGAGAATGAGAACTATGTAAAGTTGTCGCTTCACACGGTGAAGGTCCGGGTTCGATTTCAGGCAAGGGTGAAAACATTGGGCGTGCTTCCTTACACCGGTTGTCTATGTTCACCAATCAGTAAAATGGGTACCTGGGTGTTAGTCGACTGGTGTGGGTCGCATCCTGGGACAAAACTGACCTAATTTTCCCGAAATGCTCTGCATAACAAGCGGCTTTCTATATAGTAGTATGTCATTGATGTCAGCTAGGCATGTATACCTTGTACATGTACTTGTAGTAAATAGATATTATTATTATTATTATTATTATTATTATTATTATTATTATTATTATGTACATAGGCTTTACTAGATCCTTAACTGATTAAACTGTGCCTATATTAATGTAAACTAAAACAAATTCTCTCCGGCCCTTGGAACTAATGCAAAACGAAATCCTCAAATTATTCTTGGCTGTGCTAAATATGAGTGTCAGACACAGCAACAATATGGACTCTTGGTATAGAGAACATGACAACTACTTATTGACCCAATATTTGGGCATGACCTACTTCCACTGGGAAATCTTGCCTACCAATGACGATGCCTTCATCTGCTGCAACTTGTCTGACCCTAGTATATAAACACACTTCCTCTTCCCGTGCTTCAGATTCATTAAGACTAAGTTCTCAACACTTGCTCCTAGGCTGTGGGACTGATTACCTCATCTTCAACCTCTTTAGCTTTCTGTCTTTGTCCTAGTATTGTAGTGATTAAGCCACTAGTTGGCGAAACGTCTACATAATAAAGATTCTCAGTTACTGAACACAAGTTTAATACTATTCTAAAACTTTCAAGGTTCTTAATATGGGGAAGGAGCTTGGTGTTCCTAGTATCAGTGATAGGAGTATTGAGAGTAACACTGTACTTGGTATTAGAAAGTTAGCAAATTATCCAGACATTGCTACCACAAATTTTACTAAATGTCTAGGATTAAAAAAAAAAAATCTAAACAGGGTGTGAAAACGTGCAAGTGTATTAAGTTTTATAACCTGAAGGAACTGTATCCCTCTGGACAAAAAGAGCACTTCATCCCTCCATGGAACATGTATTCATTTAATATCACCTATCTTAAAGCTTCTTCCTAGAAGTTCATTACCAGTAATCCCTTCTTAAATCATTTTCAAAGGCAACTACTCAAGAAGAAAGATCTCGCGTAATTGTTCGTAATAATATATCATAAATTACAAACACTGATGGATCTAAGAGTTTATTGGCTGGGCTGCATCTGCTCTTGTTGCCACCTCTTTATATAAGAACTTTAGCAACTGAGTTACTAATAAGAATTAACAACTGGGCGGCTACACTGCAAACTGAATTGTTTGCCATCCTAATGACAGCAAATTTAACCTATGAGTCTCAGCTTGACTCGTGGATTATAATTAGAGTCCACCTGGTTTAAAAACTCTGAAAAATTTTGTGCTTCGAAGACAAAAAAGTATTTAATTTTAAGGTCTCTGGAATGCTGAAAACTAACATGACCATAATAACAATCAAAGGGCTCAAGTTCCAAGGAAATTTATTTACACATTATGCGTATAAAATATATTAGTAACATACCTGTATAATGAAGTCACTTACACTAATTCAACTAGACGCTTCTTTGTTTGTCTCTTGTATTCTACTTCTGGAGCATTTCTTGTTATTCTCCAGAAGTAATCTCCTGACAATGATGGATCTCCATTTTCTCTGGTAGTGCTTCTCCATGACCGACATGGCTTCCCATTATGTCCTTGAAACTGTATTGATAAAGCCACTGGATGGCGAAATGTCTACAATAAAGATACCCAAATGTTGTACATGTGTCTAATTCTTCATCGGTACTGTACACCGTGCAGGTACAACTGACATGTCCTAGAGGAAACGTTCACCATGTTCAGTATATGGTGAACGTTTCTCGTGTATCTTTCAGGACATGATGCAGCCCATTATTAGACAGGACAAGAGCAGGTTTTCCACTAGCTTCTGTAATTGTCAACTTTGGTATTTCCAAGAAAACTGCTTACTGCTAACTGGAAAGCATTCCACGCATGTTTCTCCTTACCAACTATGATAGTCAAGAATGAAACACTTCTGCAACATTTCGGAATCTTTATTTATTAAAGGTTTCGCCACACAGTGGCTTCTTCAGTCTCAGTGGAATGATGAAGCCACTGACTGGCGAAACGTTTCCTCAATAAACCTTCCCAAATGCTGCACAAGTGTCTCATTCTTCAACTTTTCGTTTTTAAACTATTTATCACATGATACGGTCAAAATCTTCTTTAAGAAGCTCGCGAATCAAACACACCCTCCTTGACTTTTGCTTCGCTGAACGTTAGGAATTTACCACCAAGGTACCTAAAGGCTGCAGCCATTTTATCCTGAACCTTAACAAAAAACTTCATGAAATCTAGTTTGATATGTTAATTGTAGTAACAAAATCCTCCTCGACTCTACAAGTGGAGGATACTGAACATTTTTTTTTGTTGTTCCAGGTCCCAATGAGAGTCGGAGTGCTAATCCATCTTGATGTAATACGAAGTCTTCTCCCGACTATCCTAGCCAGACAGTAAACAACAATATTTAGTGTAGTTAGCTACAGTCCAAGCGACGTAGTAACACCTCTCAAAGCCACACAAAGCTACCCTGATATCGTAGTTTATGCAGTTCAAAATCAACTTAATGTTGTCATGTTTCCTTAATGTGGACTGCAAAACCAACTGGAATTGATAGCAACGCGTTGCCAGCATGCAACAAAATAGCCTTTAGACGCCGATGAATCATTGAATTATGAATAATATTTAGAGCTTTCACTGGAGCACCGGTGTGGTTGCAGGCTACAAGGTCATCTACTATGATGGAGAGAGAAGAAATATTTTTGACAGTCAAAGAGATTCCACTGCTGCAATTTAGAGCTCAATTCGAAATTTGAAAAAAAAAGACATGAGAATAATTTAAAATTGTAGTATTTTCAAACAATTAAGCATTGTGGGTTTATTTACTGTCCTCCCTTCCCATCTCAAGGCTAACAACAACCAGCCTGTGTCCATATCTTTATAAATAATACCAATTTGCAGTTTTAAACATAATTTTCTTATTCAATTACCAAAGATTAGTAAATAATGACTAGTTTTATTTCATAAGTATCTTGACTGTAAACCAGTGGATTACTTATTCTAGGTCATCACTGAGGGCACTTGACTCACCTAACTCAACATGCTCACTGGAGAAGCATCGCATAGATTTTAAAATACCAGAGAAAATTAATTGATGCGTCATTCCTATGGATTCCGTCACACACTGAATTACTCCTACATGTTGAAGTAGATAAAATAACTCAAGAAAGCACCCTGAAGGAAACTGTAGACAATATCTTGGGTATATCTGTTTCAAACATCAGGAGAAATGTAAATAATAAATCTGAATGTCATAACAAGAATCAGGAATATATTAAGAGAGAAGTAAATAATAAATCTGAATGTCATAGGAATACAATTAGAAACCTGATTATATTTATAACTCACTATGATAACATGAACGCAGATAAGCATGTTTACAGAGCAATTTGCAATGTAAACAGACTAAGTGATGTTGTGGTAGCCAGGATTAGGTTTGGTTACAGGTACTTCTGGAAGTTTGGCAAACACAGAGATGATAATCAAACTAAATGCTAGGTATGTGGTCAACCTTATAGTCACTCTCTAGAGCAATAGGAATATAAAGATATACAGCATAATAACTTATGTGATATGTCACAGTATCTTATTAATAAAAATAAGATACTAAACATATTAAGTAAATAACCTAACTTTGCTTACGACAGACAAGAGCTAATTTACAGATATATATTCAAATGTATTTCTGTTAAACCTTTTGGAACCTGGTTCGTAGGCCTTTTGTATTCACATGTTCTTGCGCTACAGACCACAGTATGGATACTGGGAACACAATAAACAAACCACTTCAGCGGCAAAATCTAAATTAATAATATCTAACCCACTCTCTTCCCTCATCCACTCTCCTACCTTGCTCACTCTCTTCCCTCATCCACTCTCCTACCTTGCTCACTCTCTTCCCTCATCCACTCTCCTACCTTGCCCACACTCTTTCCTCATCCACTCTCCTACCTTGCTCACTCTCTTCCCTCATCCACTCTCCTACCTTGCCCACTCTCTTCCCTCATCCACTCTCCTACCTTGCCCACACTCTTTCCTCATCCACTCTCCTACCTTGCCCACTTTCTTCCCTCATCCACTCTCCTACCTTGCCCACTCTCTTTCCTTATCCACTCTCCTACCTTGCCCACTCTCTTCCCTCATCCACTCTCCTACCTTGCCCACACTCTTTCCTCATCCACTCTCCTACCTTGCTCACTCTCTTCCCTCATCCACTCTCCTACCTTGCCCACTCTCTTCCCTCATCCACTCTCCTACCTTGCTCACTCTCTTCCCTCATCCACTCTCCTACCTACTTTGACAACTCTCTTCCCTCATCCACTCTCCTACCTACCTTGCCCACTCTCTTCCCTCATCCACTCTCCTACCTACCTTGCCCACTCTCTTCCCTCATCCACTCTCCTACCTTGCTCACTCTCTTCCCTCATCCACTCTCCTACCTACTTTGACAACTCTCTTCCCTCATCCACTCTCCTACCTACCTTGCCCACTCTCTTCCCTCATCCACTCTCCTACCTACCTTGACAACTCTCTTCCCTCATCCACTCTCCTACCTACCTTGCCCACTCTCTTCCCTCATCCACTCTCCTACCTACCTTAACAACTCTCTTCCCCCACACTCTCTCTCTCCTTACACACGCCCGCACACACTATCTTATCAACCCGGGACTAATATAAAACACGGAAAAATATTCATTACTTTTTCTTCCATTCTCAATTACTCCAAACTTACTATTGGCGCGTAACAGACGATTCTTCTCGATTAAGAAAAAATAGGAAAATATCTTTTAATGACACTAATAATTCACTTTCGGAATTCGAAGAAAAAACACCAAGGCAAGAATTAATTGTCAGAAACTGCACTGGCAAGCAATTATGGCAGGAATACGAGCGAGACACCTAAGTTAAGTGTCCGATGTCTACCATGGTTTTTACGAACCTTCACATTACCATTAAGCTCCAAGATTTGCTAGGTTCATCATCCTTCATCAAGTATGTGTGGGCTTCAAGGACAAGCTAGTATGTAGGCGTTTACAAAGGCTGGTTGGTTTATTGACTGTAAATCTTATCTAAGGTTGTAAGTATCCTGTACACCACGTCATTAATACTTTAATGTTTGTAATAGGGATGTATATATGTATGCATACATTTGTGCATAAACGTATATGCATGTGAGTTCATACACACACGAACATGTAAAACTATAAATTAAGAGGGCATACAGTGTCTTGTATTACACCAACTAGAAGAATGACTCAGCCTATCCTGGACAAATTTATGTTAAATGATGCAGCGTGACCTTGTCAAAATTGACCTGGTCAACTTAAGATTAGCTGGTGTTTATTCGTATGAGAGTAGTAATGTTTGTTATATATATATATATATATATATATATATATATATATATATATATATATATATATATATATATATATAGAGAGAGAGAGAGAGAGAGAGAGAGAGAGAGAGAGAGAGAGAGAGAGAGAAAGAGAGAGAAGAGAGAGAGAGAAAGAGCATGTAGGAGAGAGGGAGATTATTTCCCAGTAAAAGTAGGTCTTAGACAAGGATGTGTGATGTCACCGTGGTTCTTCAATACATTTATAGTTGGGGTTGTAAGAGAAGTGAATGCGAGGGTCGTGGCAAGAGGTTTGGGGTTAAAAGATAAAGAATCTAACACAAAGTGGGAGTTGTTCTTTGCTGATGACACTGTGCTTTTGGGAGATTCTAAAGAGAAGCTGCAGAGGTTTGTGGATGAGTTTGGTAAGGTATGTAAAAGAAGACAATTGAAACTGAATATAAAAAAGAGTAAGGGGATGATAACAAAAATATTAGGTAACGAAAGATTGGGTATCAGGTTTTAGGGAGAGAGTGTGGAAGTGGTGAATGTACTCAGATATTATGGAGTGGACGTGTCAGCAGATGGGTCTATGAAAGATGAGGTGAATCATAGAACTGATGAGGGGAAAAAGGTGAGTGGTGTACTGAGTCTGTGGAGACGAAGCTCTCGCTTCACACACGGAAGGCCAAGGTTCGATTCCCGGCGGGTGGAAACATTTCGACGCGTTTCCTTACACCTGTTGTCCTGTTCACCTAGCAGAAAATAGGTACCTGGGTGTTAGTCGACTGGTGTGGGTCGCATCCTGGGGGACAAGATTGAGGACCCCCAATTGAAATAAGTCAGACAGTCCTCGATGACACACTGACTTTCTTGGGTTATCCTGGGTGGCTAACCCTCCGGGGTTAAAAATCCGAACGAAATCTTATCTCATCTTATCTTAACTTTGTCCACGGAAGCAAAGAGGGGAATGTATGAGAGTATAGTTATACCAACGCATTTATATGGGTGTGAGGCATGGGTGGTGAATGTTACAAGGAGACGGCTGGAGGCAGTGGAGATGTCGTGACTGAGGGCTATGTGTGGTGTGAATATAATGCAGAGAATTCGTAGTTTGGAAATTAGAAGGAGGTGCAAGATTACCGAAACTATTATCCAGAGGGCTGAGTATGGGTTGTTAAGGTGGCTCAGACATGTAGAGAGGTTGGAACAAAATAGAATGACTTCGAGAGTGTATAAATCTGTACTGGAGGGAAGGCGGGGTAGAGGTCGGCCTAGGAAAGGTTGGAGTGAGGGAGTAAAGGAGGTTTTGTGTGCGAGGGGCTTGGGCTTCCAGCAAGCATGCATGAACGTGTTAGATAGGAGCGAATGGAGACAAATGGTTTTTAGGACTTGAAGTGCTGCTGGAGTGCAAGCAGGGTAATATTTATGAAGGGATTCAGGGAAAACGGGAGACCGGACTTGAGTCTTGGAGATAGGAAGTACAGTGCCGGCACTCTGAAGGAGGGGTGTTAATGTTGCAGTTTTATAACTGTAGTGTGAGCGCGCCTCTGGCAAGACAGTGATGGAGTGAATGATGGTGAAAGTTTTTCTTTTTCGGGCCACCCTGCCTTGGTGGGAAACGGCTGATGTGTGTGTGTGTGTGTGTGTGTGTGTGTGTGTGTGTGTGTGTGTGTGTGTGTGTGTGTGTGTGTGTGTGTGTGTGTGTGTGTACTCACCTAACTGTACTCACCTAATTGTGGTTGCAGGGGTCGAGACTCAGCTCCTGGCCCCGCCTCTTCACTGATCGCTACTGGATCCTCTCTCTCTCTGTTTCCTGAGCTCCTGTGTGTGTGTGTGTGTGTGTGTGTGTGTGTGTGTGTGTGTGTGTGTGTGTGTGTGTGTGTGTGTGTGTGTGTGTGTGTGTGTGTGTGTGTATGTGTATATATGTATATATATATAACATCTTGTAGGAGTGAGGAAGAGCCAGTTGTGAGTGTGGGGGAAGTTCGTGAGGCAGTAGGTAAAATGAAAGGGGGTAAGGCAGCCGGGATTGATGGGATAAAGATAGAAATGTTAAAAGCAGGTGGGGATATAGTTTTGGAGTGGTTGGTGCAATTATTTAATAAATGTATGGAAGAGGGTAAGGTACCTAGGGATTGGCAGAGAGCATGCATAGTTCCTTTGTATAAAGGCAAAGGGGATAAAAGAGAGTGCAAAAATTATAGGGGGATAAGTCTGTTGAGTATACCTGGTAAAGTGTATGGTAGAGTTATAATTGAAAGAATTAAGAGTAAGACGGAGAATAGGATAGCAGATGAACAAGGAGGCTTTAGGAAAGGTAGGGGGTGTGTGGACCAGGTGTTTACAGTGAAACATATAAGTGAACAGTATTTAGATAAGGCTAAAGAGGTCTTTGTGGCATTTATGGATTTGGAAAAGGCGTATGACAGGGTGGATAGGGGGGCAATGTGGCAGATGTTGCAAGTGTATGGTGTAGGAGGTAGGTTACTGAAAGCAGTGAAGAGTTTTTACGAGGATAGTGAGGCTCAAGTTAGAGTATGTAGGAAAGAAGGAAATTTTTTCCCAGTAAAAGTAGGCCTTAGACAAGGATGTGTGATGTCACCGTGGTTGTTTAATATATTTATAGATGGGGTTGTAAGAGAAGTAAATGCGAGGGTCTTGGCAAGAGGCGTGGAGTTAAAAGATAAAGAATCACACACAAAGTGGGAGTTGTCACAGCTGCTCTTTGCTGATGACACTGTGCTCTTGGGAGATTCTGAAGAGAAGTTGCAGAGATTGGTGGATGAATTTGGTAGGGTGTGCAAAAGAAGAAAATTAAAGGTGAATACAGGAAAGAGTAAGGTTATGAGGATAACAAAAAGATTAGGTGATGAAAGATTGAATATCAGATTGGAGGGAGAGAGTATGGAGGAGGTGAACGTATTCAGATATTTGGGAGTGGACGAATCAGCGGATGGGTCTATGAAAGATGAGGTGAATCATAGAATTGATGAGGGAAAAAGAGTGAGTGGTGCACTTAGGAGTCTGTGGAGACAAAGTACTTTGTACTTGGAGACAAAGAGGGGAATGTATGAGAGTATAGTTTTACCAACGCTCTTATATGGGTGTGAAGCGTGGGTGATGAATGTTGCAGCGAGGAGAAGGCTGGAGGCAGTGGAGATGTCATGTCTGAGGGCAATGTGTGGTGTGAATATAATGCAGAGAATTCGTAGTTTGGAAGTTAGGAGGAGGTGCGGGATTACCAAAACTGTTGTCCAGAGGGCTGAGGAAGGGTTGTTGAGGTGGTTCGGACATGTAGAGAGAATGGAGCGAAACAGAATGACTTCAAGAGTGTATCAGTCTGTAGTGGAAGGAAGGCGGGGTAGGGGTCGGCCTAGGAAAGGGTGGAGGGAGGGGGTAAAGGAGGTTTTGTGTGCGAGGGGCTTGGACTTCCAGCAGGCATGCGTGAGCGTGTTTGATAGGAGTGAATGGAGACAAATGGTTTTTAATACTTGACGTGCTGTTGGAGTGTGAGCAAAGTAACATTTATGAAGGGATTCAGGGAAACCGGCAGGCCGGACTTGAGTCCTGGAGATGGGAAGTACAGTGCCTGCACTCTGAAGGAGGGGTGTTAATGTTGCAGTTTAAAAACTGTAGTGTAAAGCACCCTTCTGGCAAGACAGTGATGGAGTGAATGATGGTGAAAGTTTTTCTTTTTCGGGCCACCCTGCCTTGGTGGGAATCGGCCAGTGTGATAATAAATATATATATATATATATATATATATATATATATATATATATATATATATATATATATATATATATATATATATAAGATCACAGTAAACAGGTGATTTCAGAATATGCAAAACAACCACTGTGAAAGAATAGAGAAGTTCCAAGCGCTTTCGTGACTACCCGTATTATCAAGGAACAATGTTCCTTGATAATGTGAGTAGTCACTAAAGCGCTTGGAACTTCTCTATTCTTTCACAGTGGTTGTTTTGCATATTCTGAAATCACCTGTTTACTGTGATCTTATATATATATATATATATATATATATATATATATATATATATATATATATATATATATATATATATATATATATATATATATTTATATATATATATATATAAACATATATATATATATATATATATATATATATATATATATATAAACATATATATATAAACATATATATATATATATATATATATATATATATATATATATATATATATATATATACATATATATATATAATGTGTGTTTGAGATTATTATAAATTCTTTAACTACTTACAGTACTGCTGATTTACTCTGTAATGGTGGAGATATCTTCATAAACGATACCACTGGAAGCTACTGTAACGACTGACCCATACTTAGTGGTATACTTGACGATATTCTCATCACCCTAGTTAATTAAGTCTCTCAGCTCAGTCTGACAGACCTCATCACTTAATGCAGGAAATCCACCTCGTGTGAGACTATGACCAGAAACGTTCGTTCCTACTACGTAACTGTCAAAAAGAATAGCGTAGCAGCGAACTGTTTATGTATCCAGTCTCGCTTCTCGCTTTGAAAAACAAAAACACATGATACAGTCTCTCTTCCAAATCTTCCACTACACAAAATCGTATCCCAGAAGATATTAAACTAGCCAAAGCGTGTAATCACTGGGTAATAAAAAGTGCTGTGCGTTGTTCTTGGGTCACAGGTGATGGTACATCCACAAGATGCAACCCAAGCCACCCGATGCCTCAGGATATGTACACCGTGAGGTGTCCCTCTCTCTCATTGTATATACATTGGGTTTACCTTAATCCCTACGTTAGGATTAAAGTATTCTTGACTGGTGGTGATCAGGTGACATGCAACTTCAATACTCATCGTGTAGTCGAAAGGTTTTAAACTTAGTTAAACATCCTGATGCCTGACCAGCACACCTTAGTACGCTGTGTCCGATAAGCCCTAAATACAGTGAGTCTGACGAGTCCTAAAATGCAGTGAATCTGACAAACCTTAAATGCGTTGGTAGTGCTTCGTGGTCATCACTGTCAGACGCTTTAACCTTCAAAGGAGATAGGTGCCTTGATGCTGGCGAAGGATTCGATCCCTGGTGCAGGTGCAAACATTAGCGAGTGTTTCGTTAAAATACCTGCTGTAACTGTTCACCTAGCATTAAGTAGGTACCTGGGTGTCAGCTGTCAGCAGACTGGTGTGGCTCGCATCCTGGGGACAAAATTAATCTAATTTCCCCGAAATGCTCCCCATAACCATGAGCTATCTATATAGTATGACACTGATGTCAACTATGGTCTGTATAAGTTGCATCATGCACTTGTAGGAATAAAGATTATTATTATTATTATTATTATTATTATTATTATTATTATTATTATTATTATTATTATTATTATTATTATAATTATTATTATTATTATTACGCAAGAGCCCGGAGCTATCTTCTGTTTCACTCCATCAAACTTAATTACATCCCATTCCCCATTTAACACGGATTTAACACTTACCCATAAATTAATAAAATAATAATTAGAGTAATAATAATAATACTAATAATTAAAATAAAACAACGACAACCATAATAATAATAAATAATTATATTAATAGCAACGATAATAATAATAAAATAGTAGCAATAATAATACCTATAATAAAATAATAACAGTAACGGTGTCTACGTATCGCCAGATAACGCTATTTTCTCTCGGCATTTATGGTACGTCCGTCAACCTTTCGCCAGCAGAATTGGCAAGGCAAGAGCGTTTGTGTTTTCTGGTTGGGGCGCATGGCTGGCTTCTCTCAGCAATAACACGATGGAGTTGAACAGTAATAGGCCATCTCTCTCTCTCTCTCTCTCTCTCTTCTGTATCTCCCTCTATCTCTATCACAAGCTCGCACACGGTGGATAAGGAGAGAATGTTTCAGAGACGGGGCACAGCAACAGGGGGTCACAACTGGAAGCTGAACACCCAGATGAGCCACAGCGATGTTAGGAAGTATTTCTTCAGCCTTAGAGTTGTCAGGAAGTGGAACAATCTGGAGAGTGGAGTGGATGAGGCAGGATCCATACATTGCTTCAGGAAGAGGTACGATAAGGCTCTTGGAGCAGGAAAAGAGTGGGCCTAGTGGCTACCAGCGAAGAGGCGGCGGCCATGAGCTGTGACTCGACCCCTGCAGCCACAAATAGGTGAGTACACACACACACACACACACACACACACACACACACACACACACACACACACATTAAAATATGTACTAGGAGTGTGTGTACTCACTGAGTTGCATCATATAAGTTAAACTCACTAACAACAGTTATTAAGACACAAGTACAGCTCTCGACTCATCATCAATAAGGACACCTATCTAAGTGCTGTACATGTGTCTTACACATCACCGAGTTGTGTTTGTTGGGGGTCGAGTCACAGCTCCAGGTCTACCCCTCATAACCTACAATTACTGTGGTTGTTATTACTTAGCCTTCTGTGTACACCTACGTGCTTGTGTGTACATATTAAGAGTTTGTACTCATCTACTTGCGGTTGCGGGGTCGATTCATTGCTCCTGGCCCAGTCTCTTCACTGGTCCCAAGTGCCTATGTGTACGCATGAGTGTCTGTGCACGCATGAGTGTCTGTGTGCACGCATGAGTGCCTGTGTGCACGCATGAGTGCTTGTGTGTACACATGAGTGCTTGTGTACATATTAGTGCTTGTGTGCACGCATGAGTGCTTCTGTGTAGGCATGAGTGCCTGCGTACACGTATGAGTGCTTGTGTATACGCACGAATGCATGTGTGTACATATTAGTAACTGTTTGAAGGCATGAGTGCTTGTGTGCACGCATGACTGCCTGTACTCACCTATTTGTGGTTGCAGGGATCGATTCATAGCTCCTGGTCCCGCCTCTTCGCTGGTCGCTACTAGGTCCATTCTCTCCCTGCTCCATAAGCTTTATCATACCTCTTCTTAAAGCTATGTATGAATCCTGCCTCCACCATATCACTCCTTAGACTGTTCCGCTTCTTGACAACTTTATAACTAAAGAAATACATCCTAACATTCCTGCGACTCATGTGAGTCTTCAACGTCCAGCTGTGACTCCTTGTTGCTGGGTCCCATCTCTGAAACATTCTGTCCCTATCCACCTTGTCAATTTCTCTCAGAATTTTATATGTCGTTATCGTGTCGCACCTATGCCTCTTGTCCTCCAGTGTCGTCAGGCCGATTTCCCCCAACCTTTCCTCGTAGGACATACCAGTTAGCTCCGGGACTAGTCTTGTTGCAAACCTCTGCACTTTCTCTTAATATCGTGACGTGCTTGACCAGGTGTGGGTTCGAAACTGGTGCTGCATGATGTAGTATGAGCCTGACGTACACGGTGTACAGTCTTGAACGATTCCTTACTAAGGTATCGAAAAGCTGTTCTTAGGTTTGCCAGGCGCCCATATGCTGCAGCAGTTATTTGGCTAACCTGCGTCTCCGGAGATGTGCTCGATATTATACTCACACCAAGATCCTTTTTCTTGAATGAGGTTTGCAGTCTTTGGCCCCTAGCCTGTACTCTGTCTACAGTCTTCTTTCACCTTCCCCAATCTTCATAACTTTCCACTTAATGGGGTTAAACTCCAAGAGCCAGTTGTTGGACCAGGCTTGCAGCCTGTCCAGATCCCTTTGTAGTCCTACCTGATCTTCATTCGACTGAATTCTTTGCGTTTGTTTCACATCGTCTGCAAACAGGGACATCTCGGAATCTATCTCTTCCGTCATGTCATTCACATATACCAGAAACAGTACCGGCCCTAGGACTGACCCCTGTGGAACCCCGCTCGTCACAGGTGCCCATTCTGACACCTCGTCACGTATCATGACTCGCTGTTGCCTTCTGGTCAGGTATTCTCTGATCCACTGCAGTGCCTTTCCTGTTATAATTGCCTGCTCCTTTAGCTTTTGCACTAATCTCCTGTGTGGAACTGTGTCAAAAGCCTTTTTACAGTCCAAGAAAATGCAATCTACCCCTTCCCCTCTTTTTCTCTCTCTCGTCTTCCGTCACATTGTTGTAAAACTTCAGGTTTGTGACATAGGATTTCCTTTCCCTGAAACCGTGCTGGTTGTCGTGTATAAACTCATTGCTTTCTAGGTGCTGCAGTTCTCTTCTGACAATCTTCTACATGACTCAGCATCCTATACATGTCAGTGACACTGGTCTGTAATTTAATGCTGCCTGTCTTTCTCCTTTAAAAATTAGGACTACATTTGCTCTCTTGCACACCCTAGGTAGTCGCCCTGTTTCGATAGACGTGTTGAAGATTGTTGCCAGTGGCACACTCTGCTCCCCTCTCTCAGGACCCACGGAGATATGTCCGGTCCCACTGCCTTTGAGGTATCTAGCTCACTTAGCAGCCTCTTCACCTGCTCTTTGGTTGTGTGTATTGTGTCCAGCACTTGTTGGTGTACCCCACCATTCCGATTTTCTGGAGTCTTTTCTGTCTCCACTCAAAATACTTCCTTAAATCTTATATTGAGCTCTTCACATACTTCTCGCTCGTTTCTTGTTAATCTTCCCACCTTCCTTTCTCAGTCTGATTACCTAGTCCTTGACTGTCTGTTGTTTTTCTCCTGATGTGGCTGTACAACTGCTTAAAATCAGATTTAGCTTTCGATGCTATGTTATTTTCAATTTGCCGCTGGGCCTCCCTCCTTATCTGTGCATATTCGCTTTTGGCTCTTCGACTAATTTCATTATTTTCCTGGGCCCTTTGTCTTCTCTCTACACCTCTGGGTGAACCAAGGGCTCATCCTGGTCTTCCCATTATTTCTGTTGCCCTTGGATACGAACCTCTCTTCTGCCTCCTTACATTTTGTTGTCACATATGCCATCATTTCTTTTAACTGATTTTCCCAACAGTTCTTTCCCACTGAACCTTATGCAGTAAATTTCTTATGCCTGTGTGGTCTTCTCTATTGTAGTTTGACTTTTCCCGTCCTACTCTTCCTGCTTCCCTCTCCACTTGTAACCACTATGTATTCGAAGCTCAGGACCATGTGATCACTGGCTCTGAGGGGCCTTTCATGTGATGTCCTCAGTGTTTGAGCTACTCACACTGAATATTAGGTACAATGTTGCTGGTTCATTCCATCCCCCCTCTCTCTCTCTCTCTCTCTCTCTGGTAGTGTCCCTAACACGTTGATGCATGAGATTTTCCAGTGCCAACTCCTGGCCACCTCACCCTTTTGACCACCTCAGCTAATGTATCAACCATTGCTCTGTTGATCTCATCATATTCTTGTTTTGGCCTCCTGTTATTCTGTGGTGGATTGTACATCACTGCAATCACCACCTTGGGACCCCCAGTTTGAAGTGTTCCTATTATGTAGTCTCTTGCTTCCCCTCTGTCCCCTCCTTCCAACTCCTCAAAACTCCACTGGTTTATGATAAGCAGTGCAGTGATGTGTGCACGCATAAGTGCCTGTGTGACGTATAAGTGCCTGTGTGCATGAGTGCTTGTATGTTATGTCTGCTGAGGATTTATCGATACATGTTGGCTTGTGCGTTGGATTGTATGCAAATTAGCTACATTGTGTTTATTTGTCAGTGTATTTGTTGAATCAGTGTGTTTGGTGAGACAGTGTGTTTGCTGAGTCAGAGTATTTAGCAACACCCCTCTCATCCACCTACCGCACTCAGTAACACCCACCTACCACACTCAGTAACACCCACACACCCACCTACCACATTCAGCAACACCCCTTACACCCACCTACCACACTCAGTAGCACCCACACACCCACCTACCACATTCAGTAACACCCACACACCCACCTACCACATTCAGCAACACCCCTCACACCCACCTACCACACTCAGTAGCATCCGCACACCCACTTACCATGCTCAGCAACACCCCCCACACCCACCTACCACACTCAGCAACACCCCCACCCCACACCGACCTACCACCCTCAGCTAAACCTCACACCCAGCTAATAGTTAAACTACCACACTCAAATAAATCACACACATGAAGAGAACAAGCAAACTACTGAAGGCGGGCAACCTCTAATCTCAACCCCTGATCTGCATAAACGTTTAACTTATACTAAACTACAGAGGTAATATTACCGGAGAGTAATAACTGCACTGGAGATATTACCTGCCTGTAATATCCCCTGGCTGATATATACCGGAGTGATTTTCTATACATTGTTGTATTCTTAAGGAAGCATTAAGCCAGTAGGGGTTATACATCGCCTGGGGAAAGGAAGTTAAGAAGTATAATACGAGGAAGGGGAAGGTAGCTCCATTTTCTTAGATCAAATGCCTTTCACACGCATCAAGGCACCTAAAAATGTACAAGAGAGAAAGAGAGAGAGAGAGAGAGAGAGAGAGAGAGAGAGAGAGAGAGAGAGAGAGAGAGAGAGAGAGAGAGCGTGTGTTCGGTCGCGGGTAATTGCTACATGCATCTGCCAGGTGAAGAGTTAATATATCAGGCTGATGCAGGTGTAACAGACCTCTGTTAGCAGTTATTATCATGAAACGCAACTGACACTATAGTTACATCATCCCTACATGGTTGCACACACACACACACACACACACACACACACACACACACACACACACACACACACACACGAGCGCTTGCACGCACACACACAACTTTAGAGCTGTCAGGAAGTGGAACAATCTGGAGAGTGTAGTGGAGGCAAGATCCATACACAGCTTTAAGAAGAGGTACGATAAGGCTCTTGGAGCAGGGAGAGAGTGAACCTAGTAGCGACCAGCGAAGAAGCGGGCCAGGAGCTGTGACTCGACCCCACCACCACAAATCGGTGAATACAAGATAGTAGACCGGGAGGGATCAGAAATACGACTAAAAACTATCCCAGTAATACTTAACAAAGTTCATATAAAATACTGTACACATAACCCAACCCGTTTTCTTTTATACCATTAAGACTATTGTTTGGTTCATGTCATCGAGTAGTATATAACCGAACTAATTTATCTTCTTAACCGAAGTCGCTGTCAGCTAGACGTAATCTTCCTGACCTAAACTTGTACAACCAACACTCTAAATGTTTAACATAAGAACATAAGAAAGAAGGAACACTGCAACAGGCCTACTGACCCGTGTGGAACAGGTCCACGTGTCCCCCCAGATAAGCCCAATGACCCCACCCCCCCGGATAATCCCAATGACCCCCCCCGGATAAGCCCAATGACCCCCCCCCCCGGATAAGCCCAATGATCCCCCCCCCGAATTAGCCCAATGGCCCACCCAGTCTGGTCACCTTCACTCAAGGAAGGAGCACGGCACCAGACCCAGCAGCACAAGCTAGTCAGGTCCAGCTCACACCCACCCATGTATTTATCTAACCTATTTTTAAAACTACACAACGTTTTAGCCTCAATAACTGTACTCGGGAGTTTGTTCCACTCATCCACAGCTATATTACCAAACCAGTGCTTTCCTATATCCTTCCTGAATCTGATTTTTTCCAACTTGAAACCATTGCTGCGAGTCCTGTCTTGGCTGGAAATTTTCAGCACGCTATTTACATCCCCTTTATTTATTCCTGTTTTCCATTTATACACCTCGATCATATCCCCCCTAATTCTACGCCTTTCGAGAGAGTGCAGGGCCCTCAGTCTATCCTCATAGGGAAGATTTCTGGTACATGGGATCATCTTTGTCATCCTCCTCTGTACGTTTTCCAGAGCATTTATATCCATAGCTCGACCAGAATAAGTACAAGCAATTTGTCTACCTCGTACGATTAGTGGACGGGGATTAGAGTTCTCACTATTCCTCGTTATGAGTATATGAATATCCACATCAGCTTTTGTTTCACATACCTTATGTATGTATATATATATATATATATATATATATATATATATATATATATATATATATATATATATATATATATATATATATATATATATATATATATATATATATATATATATATATATATATATATATATATATTTATATATATATATATATATATATTCAACAAGTCGGCCGTCTCCCACCGAGGCAATGTGACCCAAAAAGAAAATCCCCAAAAAGAAAATACTTTCATCATCATTCAACACTTTCACCTCACTCACACATAATCACTGTTTTTGCAGAGGTGCCCAGAATACAACAGTTTAGAAGTATATACGTATAAAAATATATCCCTCCAAACTGCGAATATCCCAAACCCCTCCTTTAAAGTGCAGGCACTGTGCTTCCCATTTCCAGGACTCAAGTCCGGTTATATAAAATAACCGGTTTCCCTGAATCCCTTCACTAAATATTACCCTGCTCACACTCCAACAGATCGTCAGGTCCCAAATACCATTCGTCTCCATTCACTTCTATCTAACACACTCACGAACGCTTGCTGGAAGTCCAAACCCCTCGCCCACAACACCTCCTTTACCCCCTCCCTCCAACCTTTTCGAGGACGACCCTTACCCCGCCTTTCTTCTCCTACAGATTTATACGCTCTCCATGTCATTCTACTTTGATCTATTCTCTCTAAATGACCAAATCACCTCAACAAACTCTCTTCAGCCCTCTGACTAATACTTTTATTAACTTCACACCTTCTCCCTAATTTCCACACTTGAATTTTCTGCATAATATTTGCACCACACATTGCCCTTAGACAGGACATCTCCACTGCCTCCAACCGCCTCCTCGCTGCAGCATTTACCACCCAAGCTTCACACCCATATAAGAGCGTTGGTATTACTATACTTTCATACATTCCCTTCTTTGCCTCCAAAAATAAAATTTTTTGCCTCCACATATATCTCAATGCACCACTCGCCTTTTTTCCTTCATCAATTCTATGATTAACCTCATCCTTCATAAATCCATCCGCCGACACGTCAACTCCCAAGTATCTGAAAACATTCACTTCTTCCATACTCCTCCTCCCCAATTTGATATCCAATTTTTCTTTATCTAAATCATTGATACCCTCATCACCTTACTCTTTTATATGTTCACTTTCAACTTTCTACCTTTACACACACTCCCAAATTCGTCCACTAACCTTTTGCAATTTTTCTTTAGAATCTCTCATAAGCACAGTATCATCAGCAAAAAGTAACTGTGTCAATTCCCATTTTGTATTTAATTCCCCATAATTTAATCCCACCCCTCTCCCGAACACCCTAGCATTTACTTCTTTTACAATCCCATCTATAAATATATTAAACAACCATGGTGACATTACACATCCCTGTCTAAGACCTACTTTTACCGGGAAGTATTCTCCCTCTCTTCTACACACCCTAACCTGAGCCTCACTATCCTCATAAAAAACTCTTTACAGCATTTAGTAACTTACCACCTATTCCATCCATTTGCAACATCTGCCATATTGCTCCCCAATCCACTCTATCATATGCCTTTTCTAAATCCGTAAATGCAATAAAAACTTCCCTACTGTTCATATATATGCTTCAATGTAAACACTTGATCTACACATCCCCTACCCACTCTAAAACCTCCTTGCTCATCTGCAATTTTACATTCTATCTTACCTCTAATTCTTTCAATAATAACCCTACCATACACTTTTCCTGGTATACTCAGTAAACTTATTCCTCTATAATTTTTACAATCTCTTTTGTCTCCCTTCCCTTTATATAAAGGGACTATACACGCTCTCCGCCAATCCCTAGATACCTTCCCATCTTTCATACATTTATTAAACAAAATTACCAACCACTCCAACACTATGTTGTCCCCTGCTTTTAACATTTATCATGATCCCGTCAGTTCCAGCTGCTTTACTTCCTTTCATTCTACGTAATGCCTCACGTGCCTTCCCCACACTCACATCCTGTTCTTCTTCACTCCTAAAAGATGGTATACCTCCCTGGCCAGTGCATGAAATTACCGCCTCCCTTTCTTCCTCAACATTTAAAAGTTCCTCAAAATATTCTCGCCATCTACCCAATACCTCCATCTCCCCATCTACTAACTCCCCTATTCTGTTTTTAACTGACAAATCCATTCGTTCCCTAGGCTTTCTTAACTCGTTTAACTCACTCCAAAAAATTCTCTTATTTTCATTAAAATTTCTTGACAGTGCCTCTCCCACTCTATCATCCGCTCTCCTTTTGCACTCTTTCACCACTCTCTTCACCTTTCTTTTACTCTCCATATACTCTACTCTTCTTATAACACTTCTGCTTTGTAAATACCTCTCATAAGCTACCTATTTCTCTTTTATCACACCCTTTACTTCATCATTCCACCAATCTCTCCTCTTTCCTCCTGCACCCACCCTCCTATAACCACAAACTTCTGCCCCACATTCTAATACTGCATTTTTAAAACTATTCCAACCCTCTTCAACCCCCCCACTACTCATACTTGCACGAGCCCACCTTTCTGCCAATAGTCGCTTATATCTCACCCGAACTTCCTCCTCCCTTAGTTTATACACTTTCACCTCCCTCTTGTTGTTGCCATTTTCCTCTTACCCCATCTACCTCTTACTCTAACTGTAGCTACAACTAGATAATGATCCAATATATCAGTTGCCCCTCTATAAACGTGTACATCCTGGAGCCTACCCATCAACCTTTTATCCACCAATACATAATCTAACAAACTACTTTCATTAAGTGCTATATCATACCTTGTATATTTATTTATCCTCTTTTTCACAAAATATGCATTACTTATTACCAAACCTCTTTCTACACATAGCTCAATTAAAGGCTCCCCATTTTCATTTACCCCTGGCACCCCAAATTTACTTACTACTCCCTCCACAACATTTTTACCCACTTTAGCATTAAAATCCCCAACCACAAGTACGAGTCTCACACTTGGTTCAAAACTCCCCACGCATTCACTCAACATTTCCCAAAATCTCTCTCTCTCCTCTATACTTCTCTCTTCCCCAGGTGCATATACGCTTACTATAACCCACTTCTCACATCCAACCTTTATTTTACTCCACATAATCCTTGAATTAATACATTTATAGTCCCTCTTTTCCTGCCATAGCTTATCCTTCAACATTATTGCTACTCCTTCTTTAGCTCTAACTCTATTTGAAACCCCTGACCTAATCCCATTTATTCCTCTCCACTGAAACTCTCCCACCCCCTTCAGCTTTGTTTCACTTAAAACCAGGACATCCAGCTTCTTCTCATTCATAACATCCACAATCATCTCTTTCTTATCATTTGCACAACATCTACGCACATTCAGACTTCCCACTTTGACAATTTTCTTATTATTATTCTTTTTAGTAATTACAGGAAAAGGGGTTACTAGCCCACTGTTCCCGGCATTTTAGTTGACTTTTACAACACGCATGGCTTACGGAGGAAAGATTCTTATTCCACTTCCCCATGGATATAAAAGGAAAAGTAATAAGAACAAGAACTAAGATAAAATCAAAGAAAACTCAGATGAGTGTGTATAAATAAACGTGTACATGTATGTGTAGTGTGACCTAAGTGTAAGTAGAAGTAGCAAGACGTACCTGTAATCTTCCATATTTATGAGACAGACAAAAGACATCAGCAATCCTACCATCATGTAAAACAATTGCAGGCTTTCGTTTTACACTCACTTGGCAGGACGGTAGTACCTCCCTGGGTGGCTGCGGTCTACCAACCTACTACCTATATATATATATATATATATATATATATATATATATATATATATATATATATATATATATATATATATATATATATATATATATATATATATATATATATATATATATATATATATATATATATATATATATATATATAATTTTTTTTAGTTTTATTTTATTAACACATCGGCCGTTTCTCACCAAGGCAGGGTGGCCCGAAAAAGAAAAACTTTCATCATTCACTCGATCACTGTCTTGCCAGAGGCGCACTCACACTACAGTTATAAAACTGCAACATTAACACCCCTCCTTCAGAATGCAGGCACTGTACTTCCCATCTCCAGGAATTAGTCCGGTCTGCCGGTTTCCCTGAATCCCTTCATAAATATTACCCTGTTCACACTCCAACATCATGTCTAGTCCTGAAAACCATTTGTCTCCATTTGCTCCTATCTAACACGCTCACTCATGCTTGATGGAAGTCCAAGCCCCTCGCATACAAAGCCTCCTTTACCGCCTCTCGAACCTTTCCAAGGCCGACCCCTACCCTGCCTTCCCTCCACTACAGATTTATACACTCTCCAAGTCATTCTTTTTCCTTCCAGCCTCTCTACATGTCCAAACCATCTCAATAACCCATCCTCAGGTCTCTGGATAATGGTTTTGCTAATCCTGCACTTCCTCCTAATCTCCAAACTACGGATTCTCTGTATTATATTTACACCACACATTGCCCTCAGACATGACATC
>NC_091335.1:12931795-12936795 GCF_038502225.1 Cherax quadricarinatus | reverse complement strand
AAGAAATCAAGTAACAAATAATGGTAAATTCAAGCTATAATCAAGTCAGCAGTCAGTAAATAAAGCAGGTCAGTTAATAGTTAATAAGTCAGAAGGCAATAAAAGAAGTCAGTAAATAATAAAAGACGTCAGTCAGCATGTAAAATGAAGTTAGTGAGCATGGACAGTCATCTTCATCTTAACTGCAGTGAATACTATAACCTTTGTGATGATAGTAGTTATATTCTGAAGGTCAAAAACATGACTTACAACCATTTAGCTAGCCCATCAGACTCGAGTGGTCTGTGATTATCAAAATAAATGTGTTTGTTGTCAGAGATGATAATCTGAATACAGAGTTTGTGTGGAAACCATCAACACTACCCGGAGACTCTCTGACGGACCTCCAACACCATCTTACTCAATGTGAAGCCCTTAACAAAAGGATGGTAACTATTATATAAATTTTTGTGTCACTGCCTCGTTGATTCACATATTTTTAAAGAACTGTTCATGCCACATTATACAAGTCAAGAAATGCTTATTGTACGTCAGTTCATTTCAAAATCCAGCCCTATCTAAGGTATACTGTCAATACTCCTCTCCTCCAGCCCTATCTAAGGCATACTATCATACTCCTCTCCTCCAGCCCTATCTAAGGTATACTATCCTGCTATATGAACTGGTCCTGGAAGCCTGGGACCTGGAATCAGAAACCGAAACATTGATGAATCTTCAGATGGAACACGGCCCAAGATGAGTTCTTGGCCTGGAAGCACCGAGCTTTGAGCTAAAACAACAATGGACATCAACTTCAAGCCTCAAATCTTTGAGCAGGAACATTAGTGAAGATGAACTCTAAGCTTTGCTTTTCTAAGTTGGAACATCACTCAAGATGACCTCTGAGCCTTCCAGGCCCACAGCCTGAGGCTGTGGCCCTGGAAGTTATAGGCCTGGAAGCTATGGGCCTGGAAGCAGTGGGCCCGGAAGCATGGGCCTGGAAGTTGTGGGCCTGGAACACCGCTGGAGATGAGCTCCAGACTTGGAAACCGCGCTGCCAGAACCGGAATTAAGCGATCAAAGGTATGTAAATATTAGGTGTGTGTGTGTGGCCTGATTGGCCCAGCTCCTCTTTTGATTAATTCTATATACCTGTCCAAACATATGCCAGATTTGGAGATATATTGCGTCTTATTATAAGTACACTGACGGGGAAGCATTAGACCTATTGGGATCATACTAAATCTAGCGAATGGAGGAATTTAGGTTCGGTCCAGGAGGATATGCCCAGTTTCCAGGAACAAGAGCTCCTCACTGGCATTAAAGCACCCTCCTTCCACCTTAAGGGAATATATTGCGTCTTATAGTGTTGCTTTCCTTTACTTGCAGGTTATCTGAAGTAGGTTTCGGATGTGACCGCCCCCGAGGCCTCATCCCAGACCAGGCCCCCAGCGGTCTCGAATTATGGAGTGAATTTTTAATGTTGGGACAATTAGAAGATTTTTTTAACAGTGGAATATTTCATTTTTCAAATTTTATTGTGTACTTACAATACTTAGAGAGAATTTGTTTAATATCTACGTAAGCCTGGAACGATGCCACGTGGTTTTAAAAGATATAGCACTTTATATTTTCCACTTTTCAGCTTCTCTACAATCGTTCTATGTATATATATTTATTAAACTTAGATCTCCTGCTAGTTTTTCATGGGTATAAGTGCCTGTTTGCTTGTGATTTTGTATTTGTGATTACCTCTTTCAGTTCTCGATCTTGACCTATTTGCAGTTACCGGAGCAAAGATAAGTAAGCGCTTGATTTCCCGTCTTCATTATTATTATTTACATGAACTTTTTTCAAGATACGATTCACGGTAGCTGACTAACAACTGAATATCTACTTACTGCTGGTACGCATGGGGGCATCAGCTGTAAGAAGACTAACCTATACGAGAGAGAGAGAGAGAGAGAGAGAGAGAGAGAGAGAGAGAGAGAGAGAGAAAATGTGTTTACGTATTTTACAAGATACTAATATTTTATCGCCATAAACATCCTGTACTCACACGCAAAGGTGTAGAACGACTAAGAGAAAAATAGTGAGAGCTGCAGCTTCACATGCCGTGGTTAAAAGCAGCAGTGAACGTAACTCATGTCTCGAGAGAGCTCTGTGGTTGAGATCAGCTGATAAGGTGTAAACAAACCATGGCGTCACAGAACCTTCACGCCTTAGCGTGAGGTAAGAGATAAGTACACTGCCTCCTCGAAGGGTTATATGCACCGAGACATTCCTGTGGGCTGGTGTCGAGGGCCCTTTCATTCTTGAAGGCTTTCATGGTGCCTACCTTATCGACTATGCTGTTCCTGCTAGCGGCCTGCAGGCAAGCACAACTATCACGACCAGGCTAATTAGTGGTTCAGGTTCCTCTTAAAAATTTCTAATTTTATACATCTTTTGTATCTGTGTGTGCGCTGAGAGTTATCTTTAATCCCTGTTTTACGGACTGAAGTAACCTCGACTGTTAAGCCTTAATGACCCTCATGTAGTTGATAAGCTTCAAACCTAACAATCCACCAAACAATTGCCTGCAAGACTGGCTTTAATGGTTTCATAATTTCGATCATAAATAAGAGTAATGCTGTGATTTACGTGTTTTCTTGAGAGTTTAAATGCAGAACTGTTTGTAATTCATTACGTTTACATACATTAATTTTTTTTAGAGTTAAATGCACGTAACGTAATTAAATTCCTAGTAAACTCCATAACCCATCGTTAATCTACTATAACTGTTAAGCTTCCCATTACCCTTATTAAGATCTTCTTCTAGCCCTCGTTTAAGTCCTCGATTTTTCTGGTTAAGCTCACATCCCCTCGTTAAACTAAATGTTGCTTATTTAAATTCCAAATTCGCAACGTTAAGCTCACTTTTTCTCGTTAAACTATACACTTCCCTCGTTAAATTACACATGTCATCTTTAAATTCCAAATTCCCAACGTTAAGCTCACTTTCCCTCGTTAAACTCCTCATTCCTTCTCTTTTACTTGTATTTCCTCCTATTAAGTCAAACCTCTATTAAGCTTCCTCTTCTTAACTTCACAGCTGTCCTCATTTAAACACTCACTACGCCTCGTTAACCTTCCTACTAGGACCCTTCGTTAAGCCCCAAATGGCGCATATCAAAGAGGACAGTTCGCTGGACACAATTCCCTAAAATTATTGCATATAAATTTGCATTTTGTTGGGCGGGCCACACCCGCATAGCTTGGTAGACAGCGTTGAGACTTAATAGATAATTACACAGTATAAACAGCAGGTTAGAAAATCAGAGTTGATAAATGGAAGGCCCGACCACCAACCTCTAGTTTTCTGTTTTGGATCTAATGGGCGGTCTAGTTAAAGAGTTTTGTCGGAGAGAAAACTGATTTTGATGAATTTCTTGAGTTGATCGGACAGTGACTGGAGGTGAAAGAGGGAGCAAGTTACGCTCAAGCTCCTACTGAGCGAAACGTACTATAATAAAGGTTTACGATGTTTTATGTCTTCAACAGTGAGTGGAGGTAAACGTGAGCATACACACAGTTAACCAAATATAATTCTTTTCGAAATACGATCTTCAAAACTATATACATATTCTGTATACAAATCTTCCGAGGATGTATGTCTCCTGATGTATACGCACCAGCAGCCCAGTGTGCATACATCGAGGAGTGTCTCTCTCTATCTCTCAGATATATAAATCGAGAGGTTTAGTCTCTACTTGAGTGATTAGCACATTCTTGACTGGTGTCTTACAAGAGATGAGTAGCCTTCAGGACCCCCGTGCCGTCGGTAGGTTTTAAACTAACAACCAACCAACCAGTAGCAGCATTGGTCTTGGTAGTAATTATAGTGTTACGAGTAATATTTCGAGAGGTAGAAGTGATGTTTAACTATGAATAGTACTGGTAATAATAGCAGTGGTAACCTTGATAGTAGTAGCAGTAATAACAGTGGTGGTTATAATAATAGTAATATAAGTAATATTTCTGGAAGTAGCAATAATGTTAAAGTTAGGAGCAATAATACTAGTGATAACAGTAATATTAATACTGATGACTGTAGTAGTAGTACTCTTGGTGGTTGTAGTACTACTAAAAGTGCTGGTACTAATAACATAAGCTACATTCGTCAATGATTTTTAGCACTGAAAGAGAGAATGTCACGTGTTCATGCGTTAATGAATGCTGGAGTGGTACAGATCTCTCTGTATATGTACTCACCTATTTGTATTCACCTATATTAACTCATTTATCTGTACTCATCTACTTCTGGTTGTAAAGGTAAGTCGCAGCTACTGGCCCAGCATTTTAAAACCGGCCGTTACTGAGTTTACTCTCTCCTAGCTACGTGAGCTCTGTCACACCTATTCCTAAAGCTATGTAAAGATCTTGCCTCTACAACTTCGGTCTCCAGGTCATTCCACATCTTGACATCCACCCGTGAACTTGTGAGCCCATTTCATTCCTCTAGAACAGCCTATCCCTGTCCACCTTATCAACTCCTGAGTACTGAATACGTTGTTATCATGTCTCCTCTGGTTTTTCTGTCTTCTAGCGTTATTAGGTTTAGACTCTAGTCGTAACTCATACCTCTAAGCTCTGGAACTAATCTCGTTGCAAACCTTTGCGTGAGTGCGTGCATGTTTGTACTAATCTAGCTGTGCTTGCAGGGTTAGTGTCACTTCTCCTGGCTCCGCCTGTGTCATGCACAAAACTTGCTATATCCTCCCCACACACACACTAGAGGAGCCTAACTCTCTCCTTAACACTATCAATGTAGTCACTCCAGCATATCTAATTAACTCCCCTCTCCTAACTACTTCCCCCTGCTCCGCACATTCACTCCATCCCTCGTCCCCTCTATCCCCTCCTTAACCATCATTCCGTCTCCATTCTCTCTCTCTCTCCCTTCTCCCTCTATTGTTTTTCCCTCTCTCCCCTCTCCCTATTTCTAGTCCCCTCAAAATAGCCACCTGTAGCAAATAAAC
>NC_091335.1:12874295-12921795 GCF_038502225.1 Cherax quadricarinatus | reverse complement strand
TCTGCTCTTCTTCACTCCTAAAAGATGGTATACCTCCCTGGCCAGTGTATGAAATTACCGCCTCCCTTTCTTCCTCAACATTTAAAAGTTCCTCAAAATATTCTCGCCATCTACCTAATACCTCCCTCTCCCCATCTACTAACTCCCCTACTCTGTTTTTAACGGACAAATCCATACTTTCCCTAGGCTTTCTTAACTTGTTTAACTCACTCCAAAAATTTTTTCTTATTTTCATTAAAATTTCTTGACAGTGCCTCTCCCACTCTTTCATCTGCTCTCCTTTTGCACTCTCTCACCACTCTCTTCACCTTTCTTTTACTCTCCATATACTCTGCTCTTCTTATAACACTTCTGCTTTGTAAAAACCTCTCGTAAGCTACCTTTTTCTCTTTTATCACACCCTTTACTTCATCATTCCACCAATCACTCCTCTTTCCTCCTGCCCCCACCCTCCTATAACCACAAACTTCTGCCCCACATTCTAATACTGCATTTTTAAAACTATTCCAACCCTCTTCAACCCCCCCACTACTCATCTTTGCACTAGCCCACCTTTCTGCCAATAGTCGCTTATATCTCACCCGAACTTCCTCCTCCCTTAGTTTATACACTTTCACCTCCCTCTCGTTGTTGCCATTTTCCTCTTACCCCATCTACCTCTTACTCTAACTGTAGCTACAACTATATATATATATATATATATATATATATATATATATATATATATATATATATATATATATATATATATATATATATATATATATATGTCGTGCCGAATAGGCAGAACTTGCGATCTTGGCTTAAATAGCAACGCTCATCTTGCCATATAGGACAAGTGAAAATTTGTGTATGAAATAATTTCGCCAAAATCATTCTGAACCTAACGAATAAAATATATTTGATTGTGTTTATTTAGTACTAAATTATTGTAAACGCATTTTAAATATATTTAGTTGGGTTATGCTAAAATAAATTGTTCTTGTTATAATAAGGTTAGGTAAGTTTTCTAAGATTCTTTTGGTGTAAAATTAAAAACTTTTACATTAGCCTTAATGAAAAAAATATATCTTTAAACGTATAAGAGAAAATTTCAGAAAGGACTTAATTTTAAATGAGTTCTTGCTAATTGACCAGTTTTACATATTCGGCACGACATATATATATATATATATATATATATATATATATATATATATATATATATATATATATGCAAACAATCGCAGACAGGCGATCTTAACTATGCAGGACAAGCCACGGAAGGGGGGAATCTTTTGCTCAAGTACTTTCACACTTCTCAGTGTGTCATCAGGAGCAGTGCAATGTTGCAAGAGAGCAACCAAAGCAGTGAGAGAGGTCTCAGAGTAGCGTACATGTCACCCTCTAAGGGTAACCGTTATTCTAATGGTTACTCTCCATTATTCTATTCGTTACTGTCTAGTATTCTAATGGTTACTGTCCATTATTTTAATGGTTACTGTCGTCCATTATCCTAATGGTTACTGTCCATTATTCTAATGGTTACTGTCCATTATTCTAATATTTACTGTCGTCTATTATTCTAATGGTTACTGTCGTCCATTATTCTAATGGTTACTGTCGTCCATTATTCTAATGGTTACTGTCGTCCATTATTCTAATGGTTACTGTCGTCCATTATTCTAATGGTTACTGTCGTCCATTATTCTAATGGTTACTGTCGTCCATTATTCTAATGATTACTGTCCATTATTCTAATGGTTGCTGTCGTCCATTATTCTAATGGTTACTGTCCATTATTCTAATGGTTGCTGTCGTCCATTATTCTAATGGTTACTGTCGTCCATTATTCTAATGGTTACTGTCGTCCATTATTCTAATGGTTACTGTCGTCCATTATTCTAATGGTTACTGTCGTCCATTATTCTAATGGTTACTGTCGTCCATTATTCTAATGATTACTGTCCATTATTCTAATGGTTGCTGTCGTCCATTATTCTAATGGTTACTGTCCATTATTCTAATGGTTACTGTCCATTATTCTAATAGTTACTGTCCATTATTCTAATGGTTACTGTCCATTATTCTAATGGTTACTGTCCATTATTCTAATGGTTACTGTCCATTATTCTAATGGTTACTGTCCATTATTCTAATGGTTACTGTCCATTATTCTAATAGTTACTGTCCATTATTCTAATGGTTACTGTCCATTATTCTAATGGTTACTGTCCATTATTCTAATGGTTACTGTCCATTATTCTAATGGTTACTGTCCATTATTCTAATGGTTACTGTCCATTATTCTAATAGTTACTGTCCATTATTCTAATGGTTACTGTCCATTATTCTAATGGTTACTGTCCATTATTCTAATGGTTACTGTCCATTATTCTAATGGTTACTGTCCATTATTCTAATGGTTACTGTCCATTATTCTAATGGTTACTGTCCATTATTCTAATGGTTACTGTCCATTATTCTAATGGTTACTGTCCATTATTCTAATGGTTACTGTCCATTATTCTAATGGTTACTGTCCATTAAATTTTCATATTCGGGGAAAAAATATTTATGAACACATAGAAAAGAGTCTTAGATTTAAAGCAGTTTGAGTCACTAGCTGTGAGTCAGTCATGTTTGATCCGTGGAAGAGGAGGGTATTTCCAATACCTCTGATCAAGAGCCAATCCTCCGCATCAAGAATACAGAGGGGGGTTTAAATTAGCCAATCAGCGTGCAGCTATGATTTACGTCAAGCCCTTCACCATTTACTGCAATTCGTCACGCTTGTCAAATTCCCGGCGTGATATATTAGCCCGCCGCTCCTCCCCTTACCCCCATTACCCCTTAAAGGGTTTTCTAATATTCAAATGAGACATGCTGACGCTACCTTAATACTCAGCCCATAGCTCAACTGCTAACGCACTCAGCTCACACACTGAGATCCGGGGGGTCGATCCCCGGTATGGGTGGAAACATTAAGACGTGTTTACTTAAGACACCTGCTGTCCATGTTCACCTAGCCAGTAAAATAGGTACCTGGGTGCTAGTCGACTAGTGTGAGTCGCATCCTGGGACAAAATCAACCTAATTTGTCGAAATGCTGCGCATAACAAGCGGCTTTCTATATAATAGTATGTCAGTGATGTCAGCTAGGCCTGTATACCTTGTACATGTACTTGTATAAATAAATATTATTATTATTATTATTATTATTATTATTACATGGCCGCTGGTGAGGCACCTCTGCCCAAGTCGCTGTCAAATACATGGTTCGGACAACACTGAGCACTGGACGGGATATATCAACACAAAGTTACACAGAACAAGTCACATGGGGATGGAAATCTAGCGTATGTCTCTCAGTGTATATACAGTAAACTCTCTTATAATGCTCTTCTATATAGTGGATTTTTTGTAAGTGCGATTGAAAAAAGTGCCCCGGAAACTGAACAGCGCCTGAAATGGCCTTCAAAGCACAACGATATTCAATTTTGGATCCACATTTTCAACAGCATTTTCAAAAAAATTCGCACAATATGGAATGACTTTATAAGAGAACGTACTAGTGAGAGTTTAATTTAATACTTATTTTAAGACAAAATATTTTGGTCTAGGTAATAAAGAATAAAAAAAAGCATAATACCGTGAGTGGAACAATATGCAAAACAACCACGGGGGGGGGGAGGGGGGATTGAATGATAACCTTAGGTCTTTCGTGTTGCAATCAACACATCTTCAGGAGCTTGCAGTGTTGCAGAAATGAGTAGGAAGTCCAGGTAGATTCGTTCAAGACAACGACTCGAGCTAGCTTCCAGGAGCATAAAATCCGTCTTTGTCCTAGTAACAATTACAATTATGCTCTTTTAAAAATTCTCAGCACACGTACGCTGACGGATATACACATCTCGGAATACGTATCCTCTTTGTATACACACTGATTTAGAAGCTATCATAAATATATGTTTAAGTCGAGAATATATCTCCAATGACTGTAATCTTGTCATTCTTTCCTTTTGTACTGTTCTGTATTTGTAATGTATTTCTAGCATAATGTATAGTAATTTATTAAATTTTGTTGTGTATATATATATATATATATATATATATATATATATATATATATATATATATATATATATATATATATATATATATATATATATATATATATATATATATATATATATATATATATATATATATATATATATATATATATATATATATATATATATATATATATATATATATATTCTCCATGGGGAAGTGGAACAGAATTCTTCCTCCGTAAGCCATGCGTGTTGTAAGAGGCGACTAAAATGCCGGGAGCAAGGGACTAGTAACCCCTTCTCATGTATATATTACTAAATTTGAAAGGAGAAACTTTGGTTTTTTCTTTTGGGCCACCCTGCCTCGGTGGGATACGGCCGGTGTGTTGAAAGAAAGAAAGAAAAAGATATATATATATATATATATATATATATATATATATATATATATATATATATATATATATATATATATATATATGTCGTGCCGAATATGTAAAACTGGTCAATTAGCAAGAACTCATTTAAAATTAAGTCCTTTATAGAATTTTTTCTTATACGTTTAAAGATATATTTTTTTCATTAATGTTGATGCAAAAAATTTTAATTTTGCACCAAAAGGAACTTAGAAAACTTACCTAACCTTATTATAACAAGCACAATTTATTTTAGACTAACCCAACTAAATATATTTTAGATTTGTTTACAATAATTTAATACTAAACAAACACAGTGAAATATATTTTTTTCGTTAGGTTCAGAATGATTTTGGCGAAATTATTGCATACACAAATTTTCACTTGTCCTATATGGCAAGATGAGCGTTGCTATTTAAGCCAAGATGGCAAGTTCTGCCTATTCGGCACGACATATATATATATATATATATATATATATATATATATATATATATATATATATATATATATAGTTTAGAAGTAGTGGGAGAGCAGAGTTGAGAAAGACGGTACGTGAAGGAAAGGAGGCTTTATATAGCGGTCCCAAGTGTGATAACCAGGAAGTAACATTCTAATTAAAATCTCTATAAAACGCAATATAATATATCCTCATTGGATTCTGGTTTCTAACCACAGGCGACTAAAGTTTGTATTTGAACGTACTGACCAGATCAGTGTGGTTAGTACAGGCAAATCCGACCTTACGACCTGCTTACAGAGTGGGGCATAAGTGGACTCTTTAAAAGTGTTCCCAGAAAATAATATTTAATTTATTAGTTTTATTTAGATATAAATTCCGACTCATCAGTAATTTAATTAATATCCTCATTTACTTAAAGTCATCCTCAGTACCTCAGGGTTGACACACACTCATGTACAAAATTACAGTTATACGTGTAAGATAATTTACTGGGTGGGAATCGTGCAGGCAGTGAGATCATGTTGAAAGTCGTAACACAGACTGCTGCAAGTGTTACACAAGCGGATGTTCACTCCAGGCGTCACACCACACCAAATATCACCTTAAAATATACCAAACTCAACGAAGAAAATTCTCTCATTCATAATTGTTTAAGGACGTTAATGAAAAATATTTACCGCTGTCTCTCTCTCCCTCTCTCTCTCTCTCTCTCTCTCTCTTTCTCCACTTGGCCAAACCTGAACATTCTTGCATAATATAAACACCTTCAGAGGGACTACACTAAAATACTAAACAGAAAAGATCCTAAATGATCCTCCACCACCAACTACTGGAAAACTACCCTCCACCACCAACAAGCTACTGAAACACAACCTTCCACCACCAACAAGCTACTGAAACACAACCCTCCACCACCAACAAACTACCCTCCACCACCAACAAGCTACTGAAACACTACCCTCCACCACCAACAAGCTACTGAAACACTACCCTCCACCACCAACAAGCTACTGAAACACAACCCTCCACCACCAACAAACTACTGGAACACTACCCTCCACCACCAACAAGCTACTGAAACACTACCCTCCACCACCAACAAACTACTGAAACACTACCCTCCACCACCAACAAGCTGCTGAAACACTACCCTCCACCAACAAGCTACTGAAACACTACCCTCCACCACCAACAAGCTACTGAAACACTACTCCACCACCAACAAGCTACTGAAACACTACCCTCCACCACCAACAAGCTACTACCCTCCACCACCAACAAGCTACTACTGAAACACAACCCTCCACCACCAACAAGCTACTGAAACACAACCCTCCACCACCAACAAGCTACTGAAACACTACCCTCCACCACCAACAAGCTACTGAAACACTACCCTCCACCACCAACAAGCTACTGAAACACAACCCTCCACCACCAACAAACTACTGGAACACTACCCTCCACCACCAACAAGCTACTGAAACACTACCCTCCACCACCAACAAACTACTGAAACACTACCCTCCACCACCAACAAGCTGCTGAAACACTACCCTCCACAAACAAGCTACTGAAACACTACCCTCCACCACCAAAAAGCTACTGAAACACTACCCTCCACCACCAACAAGCTACTGAAACACTACCCTCCACCACCAACAAGCTACTGAAACACAACCCTCCACCACCAACAAACTACTGGAACACTACCCTCCACCACCAACAAACTACTGGAACACTACCCTCCACCACCAACAAGCTACTGAAACACAACCCTCCACCACCAACAAACTACTGAAACACTACCCTCCACCACCAACAAACTACTGAAACACAACCCTCCACCACCAACAAACTACTGGAACACTACCCTCCACCACCAACAAACTACTGGAACACAACCCTCCACCACCAACAAACTACTGGAACACTACCCTCCACCACCAACAAACTACTGGAACACTACCCTCCACCACCAACAAACTACTGGAACACTACCCTCCACCACCAACAAACTACTGGAACACTACCCTCCACCACCAACAAACTACTGAAACACAACCCTCCACCACCAACAAACTACTGAAACACTACCCTCCACCACCAACAAACTACTGGAACACTACGCTCCACCACTAACAAACTACTGGATAACACTCCACCACCAACAAGCTACTGAAACGCTACCCTCCACCACCAACAAACTACTGAAACACTACCTTCCACCACCAACAAACTACTGAAACACTACCCTCCACCACCAACAAACTACTGGAACACTACCCTCCACCACCAACAAACTACTGGAACACTACCCTCCACCACCAACAAACTACTGGAACACTACCCTCCACCACCAACAAACTACTGAAACACAACCCTCCGCCACCTACAAACTACTGAAACACAACCCTCCACCACCAACAAACTACTGGAACACTACGCTCCACCACTAACAAACTACTGGATAACACTCCACCACCAACAAGCTACTGAAACGCTACCCTCCACCACCAACAAACTACTGAAACACTACCTTCCACCACCAACAAACTACTGAAACACTACCCTCCACCACCAACAAACTACTGGAACACTACGCTCCACCACCAACAAACTACTGGATAACACTCCACCACCAACAAGCTACTGAAACACTACCCTCCACCACCAACAAACTACTGAAACACTACCCTCCACCACCAACAAACTACTGAAACACTACCCTCCACCACCAACAAACTACTGAAACACTACCCTCCACCACCAACAAACTACTGAAACACTACCCTCCACCACCAACAAACTACTGAAACACTACCCTCCACCACCAACAAACTACTGGAGCACTACGCTCCACCACTAACAAACTACTGGATAACACTCCACCACCAGCAAACTACCTAAACACTACCCTCCACCACCAACAAACTACTGAAACACTACCCTCCACCACCAACAAACTACTGGAACACTACGCTCCACCACTAACAAACTAATGGATAACACTCCACCACCAACAAACTACTGAAACACTACGCTCCACCACTAACAAACTACTGGATAACACTCCACCACCAACAAGCTACTGAAACACTACCCTCCACCACCAACAAACTACTGAAACACTACCCTCCACCACCAACAAACTACTGAAACACTACCCTCTACCACCAACAAACTACTGGAACACTTCCCTCCACTACCAACAAACTACTGAAACACTACCCTCCACCACTAACAAACTACTGGAACACTTCCCTCCACCAACAAACTACTGTATCACTACCCTCCACCACCAACAAACTACTAAAACACTACGATCCACCACCAACAAACTACTGGAACACTTCCCTCCACCAACAAACCACTGTATCACTACCCTCCACCACCAACAAACTACTGAAACACTACGATCCACCACTAACAAACTACTGGATAACACGCCACCACCAATACACAGAAGTAAGGGATTATATAAACCAACAAGTGTGTCTCGGTGTATATATGCTGAGAGATATCCTTAACTGGTGGTATATATAGGTTGTGTGCAGTCTTACTGACCCTCGCGTAGTCGATAGATTTTGCGGGTATGATTCAGAGAACGGAGTGTATAAATCTAGGGTGGAAGGAAGGAGGG
Source organism: Cherax quadricarinatus (assembly GCF_038502225.1). Classification (NCBI taxonomy): domain Eukaryota; kingdom Metazoa; phylum Arthropoda; class Malacostraca; order Decapoda; family Parastacidae; genus Cherax; species Cherax quadricarinatus. The sequence goes on along the minus strand of NC_091335.1, from coordinate 12,913,236 downwards.
GTATGTGTTGTCCTGGAAGTGTTGATGGGAGGATGCGAAGGAGGTTTTAAGTGATGAAGGTTTGAGACTAAAGCAGGCACATGTGCGTTAATGGACACGTTTTTTTTTAGGATTTAACTTGCTGTTGAAATGTGAGCAAATTTGCAAATTATGAAGGGATTCAAGGAAACTGGTCAACTGTATTTGGGTTCTGGTGGTGGGAACAAACAAGGAGAGATGCTGCAGTTCAGAGCATCATTTGAATTATGATGTCCGCTCACTTCTGGCAACATAACTATTTTACAATGATGGTGAATGTTTCCTTTTAAGGGTCACCCGACCTTGCTGAGAGACGGCCAGTGTGGTAAAAGAAAACATATCATCATTCTAGCCAGGCAACGAAACAGTCACAAATTAGAGTCTGGTTGCGGGGCAGTGTTTGCTTGTAGCCTGCAACACACACACACACACACACACACACACACACACACACACACACACACACACACACACACACACACACACACACACACACACACCAGCGTTCTGCCAACAGTAATGAAGAGACGACAAATGGAAAACAATCATTTCGCTCTACGTATAGCAAAATGTTGTCAAAATAAAAGCTTGCTTTACACCTGTCTTATTTTCATTTGTTTGTTATAGTAACTCCAGCTCTTCTGCAACTAACCCTCAAAAGCTGCCGTAGCTACCGAAGCCTTAATGGAATGCTTAACGATAATTAATCTCTTCGCTCTACTCAAGTCTCCCAGCGCAGGCTGACACATTTCATTACTTGATGTACAAAACTCATCCTGTGTCGGAATATAACAGGGGAAACATAACTGTTAGTGCTCCCACTGTGTATCTATCACACAGAGTAGTGTAGCAGCACCATTCTTCTCTTCACAGTCCTGTTAAAACAAAAACAAACAAGCCTCCTGGGGAATAACTACAACTAAATCAACTTGCCGAAAACCCACAACTGATTCATCAATCCACACTACTCAACCGGTTCCTTCTACCCTTTCCTTTAGCAATCATCTCTACTCAATTGGTTCCCTCCTTCTCCTCTTCTACTCAATCAGTTCCCTCTTCCCTGTTTACCAATCTTATAGCCAAGATTTCGATTTCGATAAAAAAAAAATTGACCTCTAACGTTGTGAGTGAATATCTTGAATGTGCTGGGCCACAGATGGATCAACTGGAGGGTAGAGAGAGTGAGGGACGAGGTGAGGGATGGGGTGATTGAGGGAAAGGACGTTTAGGGCGAGGGAGTGAGGGAGAAGGGTATAACACAGCGATAGAGGAGGTGGAGGGAGGATGGGGTGAGGAAATGGGAGTGAGGGAGGAGGGATTGAAGGAGGGAGGGCAGGTGTCACTTCAGTGGAGGATGGAGATGAGGGAGGATTTACTTGCATTAATTAGTGGCTCACTAATTAGTGGCACTGATGTAGTGTGGAGTGAGGTAAGGAGAAGAGGAAAGGAGGTGGAAGAGGAGAGAAGAGGAAGTAAGAGGAGAGCAGGAGAGGAGGGGGACTAGGGAAGTGTAGAGAGGAAGGGAAGAGAAGACGACAGAAAACGAGAGGAATGGCGTGAGAGGAGAGGTATTAAAAGAAAGCAGACAGTGAGGAAAGAAGAGAGGAGTGAGGAGAGGAAGAGGAAGAGGGGGTCAAGAAAGAGGAAGAAGTGATGAGAGAGGAGGGAGAGACGACCAAAGAGGGAGTTCATATGAGATGAAGAAGTGAATATTGCTTACTGAATCACCTATTCAAATAGTCAAGTAGAGAATATTACTCCCTGAATCACTTATTACAATAGAGAATATTACTCCCTGAATCACTTATTACAACAAAAAATATTACTCCCTGAATCACTTATTACAACAAAAAATATTACTCCCTGAATCACTTATTACAACAAAGAATATTACTCTCTGAATCACTTATTACAACAGAGAATATTACTCCTTGAATCACTTATTACAAAGAATATTACTCCCTGAATCACTTATTACAACAAAGAATATTACTCCCTGAATCACTTATTACAACAGAGAATATTACTCCCTGAATCACTTATTACAACAGAGAATATTACTCCCTGAATCACTTATTACAACAGAGAATATTACTACCTGAATCACTTATTACAATAGAGAATATTACTCCCTGAATCACTTATTACAACAGAATATTACTCCCTGAATCACTTATTACAAGAGAATATTGCACCCTAAATCATTTAGTACAACAGAGAATATTACTCCCTGAATCACTTATTACAACAGAGAATATTACTCCCTGAATCACTTATTACAACAGAAAATATTACTCCCTGAATCAATTATTACAAGAGAATATTACTCCTTGAATCACTTATTACAACAGAGAATATTACACCCTGAATCATTTAGTACAACAGAGAATATTACTCCCTGAATCATTTATTACAACAGAGAATATTACACCCTGAATCATTTAGTACAACAGAATATTACACCCTGAATCATTTAGTACAACAGAGAATATTACTCCCTGAATCATTTAGTACAACAGAGAATATTACTCCCTGAATCACTTATTACAACAGAGAATATTACACCCTGAATCATTTAGTACAACAGAGAATATTACTCCCTGAATCATTTAGTACAACAGAGAATATTACTCCCTGAATCATTTATTACAACAGAGAATATTACACTCTGAATCATTTAGTACAACAGATAATATTGCTCCCTGAATAACTTATTACAACAGAGAATATTACCCTGAATCACTTATTACAACAGAGTATATTACTCCCTGAGTCACTTATTACAACTGAGAATATTACTCCCTGACTCACTTATTACAACAGAGAATATTACTCCCTGACTCACTCATTACAACAGAGAATATTACTCCCTGATTCACTTATTACAACAGAGTATATTACTCCCTGATTCACTTATTACAAGAGAATATTACTCCCTGAATCATTTATTACAACAGAGAATATTACTCCCTAAATAATTTATTACAACAGAGAATATTACTCCCTAAATCACTTATTACACCAGAGAATATTACTCCCTAAATCACTTATTACAATAGGGAATATTACTCCCTAAATCACTTATTACACCAGAGAATATTACTCCCTAAATCACTTATTATAATAGAGAATATTACTCCCTGAATCAATAAACACAAGGGTTTCTAACAATCAGAATATACAGAGCGACAGAAGAGGAATGAGGCAATGAGAGAGGCAGTGTACAAGTGTATGACCTTAGTGAGAGAGGCAGTGTACAAGTGTATGACCTTAGTGAGAGAGGCAGTGTACAAGTGTATGACCTTACTGAGAGAGGCAGTGTACAAGTGTATGACCTTACTGAGAGAGGTAGTATACAAGTGTATGACCTTACTGAGAGAGGCAGTGTATAAGTGTATGACCTTAGTGAGAGAGGCAGTGTACAAGTGTATGACCCTAGTGAGAGAGGCAGTGTACAAGTGTATGACCTTAGTGAGAGAGGCAGTGTACAAGTGTATGACCTTAGTGAGAGAGGCAGTGTACAAGTGTATGACCCTAGTGAGAGAGGCAGTGTACAAGTGTATGACCTTAGTGAGAGAGGCAGTGTACAAGTGTATGACCTTAGTGAGAGAGGCAGTGTACAAGTGTATGACCTTAGTGAGAGAGGCAGTGTACAAGTGTATGACCTTACTGAGAGAGGAAGCGTACAAGTGTATGACCTTAGTGAGAGAGGCAGTGTACAAGTGTATGACCTTAGTGAGAGAGGCAGTGCACAAGTGTATGACCTTAGTGAGAGAGGCAGTGTACAAGTGCATGCACAGTGCACACCTTACTGACTGAGGCAGTGTGCAAGTGTATGCACAACTTACTGAGTGAGGCAGTGTACAACTCTTTCACCTTACACCACACCACTCGGAATGACACCACTTACCTGGAATGACACCACTTACCTAGAAAGACACCACTTTCCTGGAATGACACCACTTACCTGGAAAGACACCACTTACCTGGAATGACACCACTTACCTGGAAAGACAGCACTTACTTGGAATGACACCACTTACCTGGAAAGACACCACTTAACTGGAATGACACCACTTACCTGGAAAGACACCACTTAACTGGAATGACACCACTCACTTGGAATGACACCACTTACCTGGGATGACACCACTCACTTGGAATGACACCACTTACCTGGGATGACACCACTCACTTGGAATGACACCACTTACCTGGGATGACACCACTTACCTGGAATGACACCACTTACCTGGAATGACACCACTCACTTGGAATGACACCACTTACCTGGAATGACACCACTCACTTGGAATGACACCACTTACCTGGGATGACACCACTCACCAGGAATGACAACACTCACCTGGAATGAGAAAATGGGAATCAGTAATAAGTGTGTGTGTACTCACCTAGTTGAGGTTGCAGGGGTCGAGTCCAAGCTCCTTTGTGTGTGTGTGTGTGTGTGTGTGTGTGTGTGTGTGTGTGTGTGAGTGAACGGATGAGAAGAGAAAAGGAGGAAGAAGAGGAAGCAAGAGAAAAGCAATTAATAAAAAACAACTAAGCAAATAAATGCAAGCCATGAATATTATTATTATTATAATCAAGGGGAAGCGCTAAACCCGTAGGATTATACAGCGCCTAAGACATGAATAGAGCATCTCAGCAGAAGGGAGCAACAGACTGTGTCATCCTTGTCCATAATTATCGCCAGGGATGACACAGCGGGCCACATTTGATGGTCAAATGTGTGATGAGGGTCACAACTTGAAACACTGTACACAACCCGCACAAAAGAGAAAGGAGTATGACTTTGTAAATGGTCCAAGTCAGACCGAAACGTCGTCGTAAGCTCCTCTCTCCTATGTGCGGGTTACCCGTGTATTGTTCGTCACGGTATTGTGCCTGTCTTGTTCTTTCTAAACCGGCACTGACCACAAGCGAAAGGTGATTGTTAGAGGCGGCGATGAGGATTTGGTGTAAAATGGCTTTAAATATTTTGTAATTGTTAACACTGTGCAGTGTGGATCCTACATAAAAGTGAATTGATAATTTCATGTGAGGGCTGCATCCATTTCCTAGAAGGGCCAGATGCGGCCCGCGGGCCGCAGGTTGGGGACCCCCTGAACTGTAAACTGTATGCAGAACGAGAGTCGTGGTTCAGCTGTCACTGCAAGGAGGCCAGACTCAAACAAGAGAGCTTGGAAAACATACAGTCCACAATCAGTGTCAGAAAAGAGATAAACAGGTGCCAGAGAACAAAAATCAACCAGTACCAGAAAACAGAGATAAATAGGTGCCAGAGAACAGAGATCCCCCAGTGCTAGAACACATAAACAGGAGAGCCAGAAATGACTAAGAGCGAGGAAAGAGGAAGAAAATCCTGAGATCGGCGTAGTAAACAAAGAAGAGGTTGAATCAAGGCTACTACACCGTCATACCAGAAGGAAAATGATAGAAGGCTAAAGAAGGTCGCATGCTCACTATTAAACAAGGTCTATTTCAATGAAGGTGAGCGAGGAAGAAAGAATTATATAACACTGGATTAAGAGGCGACGAAGTAAATAAATCCTCGGGAGAAACTTGTACATGTTCAGTGCTGTGAGATCTGACAAGATGATGAATTAGACACTTGTAGCAACACTTGGGTATCATTACTATGGAAATGTTTCGTCAACCAGTGGCGTCCTCAGTCCAATACAGAGAGGAATGGCTAAACTGGACTGAAGAAGCCACTGGTTGGCGAAACTCTTCCACAATTAAAAAAAAAAACAAGTGTTGACGAGTATCTAATTCATCAACCCATCGGTTCTATGAACCATTTATCTGCATATCTGACAAGATATCATTTTGGGTATTGACAAGTGCAGAAGTCTTAAGTAAATCCTTTCTGCAGAAGAAAGAGTCAGGTTGTTTAAGAGATAACCAGTCTCAGGGGTAACAGATGGAAGCTAAAGACATAGATGAGCCAAAGGAACGTGGAAAAATATTTATTTAGTTGAAATGGGAGATGAAAAGTGGATTGAGCTAGATGATGAGTTAGAAACTCCCTTTACTGACATCTGATGAGCCTTGCCAACCCAAGATGCAGGATCAGGTGCGGTGTCCCCCCCCCCCGCAAACACAGTTTCGTAAGTAACTACAAACACATCCACGCCTAAACAAAGGCACACACACACACATATATACAACTAACATACACGTGCGCTAACATCCACAACAAATACATACACAAAACAAAGGCACATACACATGTATACAACTAACATACAGACACGTGCATTAACACTTACAACAAATGCATACACAAATACCTATAACACACATTAATGCAAAATTATAACAAACATACACCCATAACACAAAGCGTTAACAAACATACATCTATAACAAATTCATACACTATCACACATAAAGCAAACACAAACACCTGCAACAAACACACAACCCTATAAGAAATACACACCTATAACAAATCCACATATCTATAACAAACACATACACCTGTAAGAACACGCGTACACAAATATAAAACACATACACACACACCTACAATAAACGCACGTGCACACACATCTACAACAAACACACAAACTTACAACAAACACACACACGTGTACACAAACCTACAACACATACACACACGCCTATAACATACAGTCAGGTACACAAAAGCACACACACCACAAACGCATAAGCCTACCCCAAACACACACATAAAACAAATACACACACACACACACATCTCCGTCACAGCCAAACCCCAAGTGGTATCTAGGAGAGAGGGTTCAAAAGGGTTTCTGTCCAACTTGATAAGTTTGTTCAGGATTCGACTCGCTCTTGTTAGTGGTTCAAACACAACACACTGTCAGGCTCCATTCCTTCTGCTACAGCTGAAATATTATCTGAAGTCGTTTATGATATTTTGTTTATGAGTATTATATGTATTCTTGTGAGTATTTTATGTATTATTATGAGTAACAGATGTATCATTATGAGTATTAAATGTGTTATTATTGATATTATATGTATTATTATCGATATTAGATGCATTATTATCGATATTAGATGCATTCTCATGAGCATCAGATGTATTATCGATATTAAATGTATTATTATGAGTATTATGATGGATATTATATGTATTCTTATGAATATTAGATACTTCTCGTGAGTATTAGATGTATTCTTATGAGCATTAGATGTATTCTTAGGACTTTTAGTAGTATTTTTACTACTATGAGAAGCAGTCATAGGATTGGAACATAATTTTTTCTTGATATAACATATTATATATATATATATATATATATATATATATATATATATATATATATATATATATATATATATATATATATATATATATATATATATATATATATGCAAAACATATATATCCTTGATAATGTGAGTAGTCACGAAAGCGCTTGGAATTTCTCTATTCTTTCAGAGTGGTTGTTTTGCATATTCTGAAATCACCTGTTTACTGTGATCTTATTGCATATATATATATATATATATATATATATATATATATATATATATATATATATATATATATATATATATATATATATATATATATATATATATATTCAATAATATAGGGAGGTACCACCTCTAGAACTGTTATAGGGACCCTCATCCTCAGAGAAAAGAATAAACTTGATTCAGGGAAAACTCGAAGGTTCTCCCTGAAGCTGTTTGAGAATTTTCTCCTACCACCCCCTATATTATATATATATATATATATTATATATATATATATATATATATATATATATATATATATATATATATATATATATATATATATATATATATATATATTTTATTTAAAGACAAAATACATTGACAAAACATATATATATATATATATATATATATATATATATATATATATATATATATATATATATATATATATATATATATATATATATATATATATTTAGCAAGACAAGCCACGGGGATGGATATCAACACCTCAGGATCTTTCACACGTCTCCGTGCGTCATCAGGAGACGTGTGAAATATTTTGAATTGAAGATTTCCATTCCCCGTGGCTTGTCTTGTTTAAGATCGCCTGTCTGCGACTGTATTGCATATATATACATATGACTACAACACTGAAAAAGGGTGTTTTCATTCTTTTATTTCCTTGCGGCAATTTTGCAATAATGTGTTTGCCCTCAAAAGTGCTTCTTGCAGAAAGGCATAACAATTTACTTATTTTCTGGACTGTATTCTCTGAGAAAGAGAGAGAGAGAGAGAGAGAGAGAGAGAGAGAGAGAGAGAGAGAGAGAGAGAGAGAGAGAGAGAGAGAGAGAGAGAGAGAGAGAGAGAGAGAGAGATAGAGAGAGAGAGGAAGATACACTGATAGTGAAGCCTTGAGTTCTGAAGAGCGTCCATACAGTTCTCGGTATAACACGATGACCTAAGACGCAGTGATCTTTCTCCCTCCTTCACTGTTCCTCCCTTACTGCTGTTTCCTCACTGTTCCTCCCTTACTGCTGCTTCCTCACTGTTCCTCCCTTACTGCTGCTTCCTCACTGTACCTCCCTTACTGCTGCTTCCTCACTGTTCCTCCCTTACTGCTGCTTCCTCACTGTTCTTCCCTTCTGCTTCCTCACTGTTCCTCCCTTACTGCTGCTTCATCACTGTTCCTCCCTTCTGCTTCCTCACTGTTCCTCCCTTACTGCTGCTTCATCACTGTTCCTCCCTTCTGCTTCCTCACTGTTCCTCCCTTACTGCTGCTTCCTCACTGTTCCTCCCTCATCCTCTCCATTCCTCCCTCTCCTGTATTCACCACACACCTGAACTAATGTGTAAAAACCTTGCTAGCAGTGGGAAGTAGTGATTTAATACTCCCTCCCTCCCTGGCTATACCCTCCCTCCTTCCCTTCCTGGCTATACCCTCCCTCCTTCCCTCTCTGGCTATACCCTCCCCCTTCCCCCTCTCCTATCTTCCCTCCCTGGCTATACTCTCCCTCCTTCCCTCTCTGGCTATACCCTCCCCCTTCCCCCCCTCCTATCTTCCCTCCCTGGCTATACCCTCCCTCCTTCCCTCTCTGGCTATACCCTCCCCCTTCCCCCTCTCCTATCTTCCCTCCCTGGCTATACTCTCCCTCCTTCCCTCTCTGGCTATACCCTCCCCCTTCCCCCCCTCCTATCTTCCCTCCCTGGCTATACCCTCCCTTCTTCCCTCTCTGGCTATACCCTCCCCCTTCCCCCTCTCCTATCTTCCCTCCCTGGCTATACCCTCCCTCCTTCTCTCTCTAGCTATACCTTCCCCCTTCCCCCTCTCCTATCTTCCCTCCCTGGCTATACCCTTCCTCCTTCCCTCTCTGGCTATACCCTCCCCCTTCCCCCTCTCCTATCTTCCCTCCCTGGCTATACCCTCCCTCCTTCTCTCTCTAGCTATACCTTCCCCCTTCCCCCTCTCCTATCTTCCCTCCCTGGCTATACCCTTCCTCCTTCCCTCTCTGGCTATACCCTCCCCCTTCCCCCCCTCCTATCTTTCCTCCCTGTCTATACCCTCCCTCCTTCCCTCTCTGGCTATACCCTCCCCCTTCCCCCTCTCCTATCTTCCATCCTGGCTATACCCTCCTTCCTTCCCACTCTGGCTATACCCTCCCCCTTCCCCCCCTCCTATCTTTCCTCCCCTGGCTATACCCTCCCTCCTTCCCTCTCTGTCTATACCCTCCCCCTTCCCTTTCTCCTATCTTCCCTCCCTGGCTATACCCTCCCTCCTTCCCTCTCTGGTTATACCCTCCCCCTTCCCCCTCTCCTATCTTCCCTCCCTGGCTATACCCTCCTTCCTTCCCTCTCTGGCTAAACCCTCCCCCTTCCCCCACTCCTATCTTCCCTCCCTGGCTATACCCTCCCTCCTTCCCTCTCTGGCTATACCCTCCCCCCTTCCCCCCTCTCCTATCTTTCCTCCCTGGATATACCCTCGCTCCATCCCTCTCTGGCTATACCCTCCCCCTTCCCCCTCTCCTATCTTTCCTCCCTGGCTATACCCTCCTTCCTTCCCTCTCTGGCTATACCCTCCCCATTCCCCCTCTCCTATCTTCCCTCCCTGGTTATACCCTCCCTCCCACCTTCCATCCATCCCTGGCTATACCCTCCCTCCTTCCCTCTGTGGCTATACCCTCCCCCTTCCCCCTCTCCTATCTTCCATCCTGGCTATACCCTCCTTCCTTCCCTCTCTTGCTATACCCTCCCCCTTCCCCCTCTTCTATCTTCCCTCCCTGGTTATACCCTCCCTCCTTCCCTCTCTGGCTATACCCTCCCCCTTCCCTCTCTCCTATCTTCCCTCCCTGGCTATACCCTCCCTCCTTCCCTCTCTGGCTATACCCTACCCCTTCCCCCTCTCCTATCTTCCCTCCCTGGCTATACCCTCCCTCCTTCCCTCTCTGGCTATACCCTCCCCCTTCCCCCTCTCCTATCTTTCCTCCCTGGATATACCCTCGCTCCATCCCTCTCTGGCGATACCCTCCCCCGTCCCCCGCTCCTATCTTTCCTCCCTGGCTATACCCTCCCTCCTTCCCTCTCTGGCTATACCCTCCCCCTTCCCTTTCTCCTATCTTCCCTCCCTGGCTATACCCTCCCACCTTCCCACTCTGGTTATACCCTCCCCCTTGCCTCTCTCCTATCTTCCCTCCCTGGCTATACCCTCCCTCCTTCCCTCTCTGGCTATACCCTCCCCCTTGCCTCTCTCCTATCTTCCCTCCCTGGCTATACCCTCCCTCCTTCCCTCTCTGGCTATACCCTCCCCCTTCCCTCTCTCCTATCTTCCCTCCCTGGTTATACCCTCCCTCCCTCCTTCCATCCATCCCTGACTAAACCCTCCCTCCGTCCCTCTCTGGGTATACCCTCCCCTTCCCTCTCTCCTATCTTCCCTCCCTGGCTATACCCTCCCTCCTTCCCTCTCTGGCTCAACCCTCCCCCTTCCCTCTCTCCTATCTTCCCTCCCTGGCTATACCCTCCCTCTTTCCCTCTCTGGCTCATCCCTCCCCCTTCCCTCTCTCCTATCTTCCTTCCCTGGCTATACCCTCCCTCCTTCCTCTCTGGCTCAACCCTCCCCCTTCCCTCTCTCCTATCTTCCCTCCATGTCTATACCCTCCCTCCTTCCCTCTCTGGCTCAACCCTCCCCCTTCCCCCTCTCCTATCTTCCCTCCCTGGTTATACCCTCCCTCCTTCCTTCTATCCTTCCCTGGCTATACTCTCTCTCCTTCCCTCTCTTTCTTTTCATCCCTCCCACGCTATACGATCCTTACATCCCTCCCTGGCTCTACTCTCCCCCCTTCCCTCTCTCCTTTCCTCCATCCCCCCCCTGGCTACACCCTCCCTCCTTCTTTCTCTCACTCCCTCCCTGGCTACACCCTCTCTCCCCTCATTCCTTCCACCCCTTCCTGGCTCCACCCTCCTTCCTTCCCTTTCTCCTTTCTTCCTCCCTCCATACTTCCCTCTTACCAACCCACCTTGTCTTCCTTCCTCCCTCCTCCCCCCTCCATTACACAATTCCGCTTGCTACAACTGAGAAAACAAACCAATTAAGGCAAGTGGAGCAGAGCGATGCAAGGGAAAGTGGAGGAGGGGAGGGGGAAGGGGGAGGGAAGGAGAAGGGGGTAAATGGAATAATATTTACTAAGGGGGCACCACACGCAATTCTTCCTAGTGGTGCTGGTTCCTCTTTATCTCCCTACCTCTCCCCCGCTTCTTTCTCCCTCCTGCACCCCCCAACTTTCCCTCTCCCACTCCTCCCTTTCCCCTAACCTAACCTGAGCAAGTTATTACATGTAACTCAACAGCTGAGCGAAATATAATAGCTGCATAGAAAACAGTTGTGATGGCTACCTGAACATGAGTCCAGGACTATATAAACCAGAAATGTTCGTATTTAATAAAATTTATGAGAATTTCAAGTTGTTGATAAAGCATGTCACTTTATCTGACATGTCACTCTCAAGAGTGACATGTCAGATAAATATGTAACTTAGATCCATGTTTGAGGTAACACCTCTGACCTTATGTCAGACGTGCATCGTCAATTGTTTGCATATCAAAAAAGTTGTTTTGGAACTCCTTTCAGATGTAACTGATTAAGCAATTACAAGTTCCGCAATTACAGATGTCCCGTGGCTTGTTTGGTAGCGCGCTCGACTCACATACTGAGAGTCCGTGGTTCTATTCCTGGCCGGGTAGGAACGTTGGGTATGTTTCCTTACACTTGTGTCCCTATTCACCTAGCAATAAGTAGGTATCTGGGTGTTAGTAGACTGTTGTGAGTGGCATCTTGGGGTTGGTGGTATACCTCAGATAGTGCTGTAAGGTAGGATAACAGAACTCAGTCTGTAAAACTGATCTGTGTAAAAAAAAAAAAAAGTCAGCTGTGGTGGATACACAAATATAACCTGCACGACGTTTCAGTCCGAACCGAAACGTCGTCGTGAGTTCCTCTCTCCTATTTACACAGGAACAATAGGAAAATCCCAAAACATGGAGGCGCTCTTAGAAAGCTGCCCAAAAACACCACAGAATTACCCAATTCTCTTTTAATCAAAATGAAAGAACGTTCGACGGCCCTTTGATGATTACTGACAGGTTATATTGTGTTACATGTTACCGTTAACTACCATGTTTGTGAGGCTTATGAGCTTAGCCGCAGTTTTCATCCTTAAAATACTTTCCTTGACTTCTGGCACTTGACGTCGCGGCTGACTGGGGTCTCCAGCTCCTGGCTTCCTTATTTCCTGACTGTAGAACACACATGCTTGGGCTCTCCTGCAGTCCGTTCTTCTCACCGCATTGCTCTTGAAGAAGCGCTTGCAACTGCATCACAAAAGCCATTTTTCTCCCCCTAGTGGTTGCTGTGCATATATATATACACACACACACATACTTCAGTGCAAGGAGTGTAGGAGGCTCGATCCTCCGTTTGGTAATCACGCAGAACACAATTCCATACGTAAGGTCACTCACAAGCACATGTAGAGATGTGGCTACATTAGACCCTCAACAGCGGTACACTCCTCGGTGATCTGGTTCCCTTTATCACTCCATACATCGTCTAGCTTCCCCGACACTCACACCATCCCACCTCACTATCACAGCCTCGTCCTCACCATCATGACCCCACCCTCCACTATCACAACTCCACCCCCACCATCACATGCCCTGCCCCACTACACATCACCATTCATCACTCCATTACCTAAAAACCACAATGGGATGTTGGTCTTCCAGTCGGCGGGCTAATCCTGACTGAATGTTAATATGTTTACCTGTAGACTAGCGACCCCCCATGTTGGCCCGCCCACACACACCCACACCGCCCACACACCCACACCCGCATACACACACCAATTGTATATCTCAGTATATATACACCTCAAAGTGTATATACATTGAGATATATATCTGTGATACACACTGTGTATATAAAAACCTCAGTTTACATACAGCTGCTGTTTCCATATTTATTCTCCTCCGTATATGACTGAAGAAGCATACAGTGTAGGTGAAACATTTCATCACTAAAGATACCTAACTGCTGCACGTGTCTTAATCATCAACACTTGGCCGTGTAAATCCCGTGTTCGTGCCACCTTCAAATTAGTCCAACATTCTTGACATCATCATCCCTCATCATTCAGATAAACAGTATGTCCAAATACATTATTTCTTCATTTATTAATTATCTTCCGTCAGGATGTACTTTCATTGTGTTTAGTTTCAAACGATATTAATTATTTTAACTCACTACTGAATGGGTAAATACTTTTATTATATATATTAAAATGTAATTATAGTGACTGTTTACACCAAGAGTGTTGTGACTGTTACATTAACTGATTATTTTGATTACATTTGAATAAAAAATTTGGATATGTCTGGCGTGACTGTTATTGTCTCGTTAACAATCTTTTGTTGCGACAACTTCTGGTTATGTAGAGCTTTGATCAAGTCATGTAAACAACTTGATGAAGCTCTACCCAGGGCAGAATGTCCTTCCAATAAAAGCTTGTTCTGCAGCCTGTCTTGTTTTTAATAACGTTGGCCATATTACATAAACAACACAAACAGTGAAGAGGCAGGGCCAGGAGCTGAGTATCGACCCCGGCATCCACAATTAGGTGAGTACAATTACATAAACACATACACACACGCACACACACACACACACACTCACACACACACACACACACACACGCACACACACACACACACACACACACACACACACACACACACGCACGCACACACACGCACACACACACATACACACACGCACACAGAAGCTGTAACTCGACCCCTGCAGCCACAAATAGGTGAGTACACAGAGTTTCAGGATTATCCGGAGGGCGAGCAAGAAGTTCTTCACATGTCATTACCAAAACAATTAAATTATGTTATGCACTTGTTTCCTTGATACAACACTGGACTTTCTCTTAGTGACCACGAGTGAATAAAATTAACTAATATGTACTGTTGAAAATGGTACAAAATACCGAAAAGTTGAAGATTAAGACACATATGCAACAGTTGGGTGTCTTAACTGATGAAACGTTTCCACACACAGTCGCTCCATCAGTCCAATACAAAGGAAAATAGTGAAGATCAAAGGAGATTAAGGTAATCAGTACCTCAGCCTGGAGTCAATGTAATCCGTCCATCAATCTTGATAAGAATACAGTATATGAGGGAAGGTGCTTATATACTGCTGACAGGTGAGGTGAAACACTCCTTCATCTTTTCTAACTTACTCACGAATGGTTTCATAAAAGTAGAATCATGTTGTTCATAAAGTGATGTACTGATTGCATCAAACTACCTTTTCACTTCGTCTACGTCTTCTTCCATCAACGCTGATGTCTTCAGGAGTGTGATTCATCTCTGTGTTCGACTGAGGAAGCCTGCAGCGCAGGCGAAACGTTTCGCCAATGAAGATTCCCAGTGTGGCACATGTCTTACTTATCAACTTGTCGGTATTGTATACCATGTATAATGTTCCTTCTTGCTAGCCACAGTGTTCCTGCCAAAGGTAACAACTGGAGAGGCTTTTACCCATCCTTTATCATGAGCTTCTCTTCTTAAAACAGATCTCTAAAACCAGTTGTAACTTTCTCTCGGCATGATATCAATATTCCGATGCATGACAAAACACGAGGTGAAGGAAATGACAAATACACTTTATAAGAAGTAGGTTAAGTATGTCCCTATTCATTAAGGTGTAAAATGAATGGTGAAATGCACATAGGTCTGAAGCTATTCCAGTTGCAAAACATTGTCTTAAATCAACTCTAATCTCACCAAAATATACCTTTGTGGTGATTAAAGGACTCTGCTGTAGTGTTAGTAACTGGACTAAGTTCTTGGAACTGAGAAACAATGTTGTAACTGGACTAAGTTCTTGGAACTGAGAAACAATGTTGTAACTGGACTAAGTTCTTGGAACTGAGAAACAATGTTGTAACTGGACTAAGTTCTTGGAACTGAGAAACAATGTTGTAACTGGACTAAGTTCTTGGAACTGAGAAACAATGTTGTAACTGGACTAAGTCCTTGGAACTGAGAAACAATGTTGTAACTGGACTAAGTTCTTGGAACTGAGAAACAATGTTGTAACTGGACTAAGTCCTTGGAACTGAGAAACAATGTTGTAACTGGACTAAGTTCTTGGAACTGAGAAACAATGTTGTAACTGGACTAAGTCCTTGGAACTGAGAAACAATGTTGTAAATGAACCAAGTCCTTGGAACTGAGAAACAATGTTGTAACTGAACTAAGTCCTTGGAACTGAGAAACAATGTTGTAACTGAACCAAGTCCTTGGAACTGAGAAACAATCTTATTTTATTTAGCACTATAATAACACACACAAACACACAAAAGCGTAAATGTTTTATGCATGTAATATATGTTAATTGATCTTTTATAAGAGAAAAGATAATTCTTCAAACCGCACATTTGTTCATCAACTAGTGGTGGTGACATCACCTTCTTTCTAAGAGCAGAACATTTTGTTCTGTATAACCACAAATTCCCAGAACTTGACCTTGATGGTATTTCCTTCTTCAAAAGATCACTTAAATCGCCAAAACACTCATGAATGGCTGAGTGACAAGCAATATATTCTGACAGTGGTATTGTAATTGTTTTAAATTTGTTTTCCCTCTTGAAAAGAACACTTTTCAAACTCGTTTGTTTATCAGTTAACATGAACATATCTCGTCTATGTTCACCGATTCAACATCGTTCTTCAGTTCACTTCTATGGGCTTAATTTTTGGTTTCAGAGACCATGCAAGAAGTTTTCCATCATTTTTCACAACAGCAAAAGCAACTGTTCAAACAGAATGTATTAACCAAAAGTCTTGACAAGTTTTCGTTCATTCACACATCGCGAACATTCACACATCGCGAACATTCACACATCGCGAACATTCACACATCACGAGCATTCATCAACTGTTAATATCAGAAACCAGGAGTAGCGCAGTTACTTCAAAATTAACCCGAATGTACTTTAATTTAGCCAAAAATGTTGCAGGTAGCGCAGCCTAATAATCAGCAGCGAAGGAGCAACAAAAGTAGCGCACTTTGCTAATGTAGCACAATCTGGCAACACTGAGTGTGCTTCTCTTGGAAACATCGAGCAGAAGCAAAAAGTAATTACTACCACCCCGACGCTGCAACAATTACCTCTGAACACTGCCTTCATTTGCAACCTTAAACATCTCCATCATCCTTCCTTCTTTCTTATTCCCTCCTTCCTCTTATTATCTCCGCTCCTCCTCCTCCTCTACCTCATGCCTTCACGCTTAAAACAACTTCTTCATCCTTCTCTTTATCCTCTCCTTCTCGGTATTCCCTCCTCTCACCTGTCTCATTCTTTCACATGTAATAAGTTCAGCATTCTTCCTCTTTATTCTCGGCTTCTCCTTACTCCCTCACTTCCTTTACGCTACACTCCCTCATTTACCCCTTTGCTCTCCCTCTTTCTCAACTCTTTTGCCTACATCTCCTTAAACAAAAAACTCCCACACCTTTTTACTCCATCTTTCTTTACCCTCCCCACTCCCTCCCACTCATCCTCCCTCCCACCCTCGCTTCTAGCCTCCATCATCATCACCAGAGGGCTTTACCACACGCTATTTCTCAATGTCTTCCAAGGCAGAGGCGCCTCCATCATCATTTCCATCCCATTGCCATCACTGTTGGTGACTTCCTTCAAGGGGTGCTGCATTCATGCTGGTGAAAGGGCTCTTGATCCCAGGAACTGAAACTACCCTTTCTTCCTTGCGTCAGACCTGATTACCTTCCCTGCCTTAAATGTAATAATATTAACAACATTACTGTTATAATAACAACAACTACTACTAAAAATATTGATAAAAATAAAAACAATAATAATAACAGCAACAACCATGCAACAACCATGCAACAACAACAAAAATAATAATAATAATAATAATAATAATAATAATAATAATAATAATAATAATAATCACTTACCTAGTTGACACAGCAGCCCAGCTCATAAACATAAAAAAAAAAAAAGATCTTAACTCATTCAAAATTTGGCAGTGGCATTTTCTCACGAGCAAAATTATTATTATTATTATTATTATTATTATTATTATTATTATTATCATCATCATCATCATCACCGGGAGGACCTAAAGCAATAGAGAGTCATACTGCGCCTGGAGAATGAGAGGTAATCCCGATTTGAGCAGGGGAAAATGAGGGGTACCTCCAATTCCTTGGATCAAGGCCTCTTCGCCTGAATCAAGGCACCTTCAAAACTTTCACCTCCATCTCCAATTCCACTGTAACTACTGAAATACCACAATAACTACCAAAATCCCGTTGTAAATTCCAGACTCACACTCTAACTACCAGAATCTCACAATTCCAATGCAGCTACCACAATCATAATCAGTACAATCGTAACTACTACTACAATCCCATTGTAACTACTACAATCTTACCGTAACTACAATTATATCATTGTAACCACATTCCCACTGTAGCTACTGCAATCCATCTGTAACTGCCACAATCCCACTGTAACTACCATAATCCTAGAGTAACCATCACAAACTCACTGTAAGCACCACTATCATCCCTAACAAGACAGTAAATGTGTATCACTACAAGTGTAATCTACCACCACGTAATTTTCTGTTCTAAGCGGACAGTTGAGCCAGGTCTCAGACCTGTAACCAAAACCTCCACTGAACGGATGGTCACTCATGTCAGGCTACAGGTAAGCCAGAAGGTCTCAGACCAGTGACAAAAACCTCCAATGAGCGGGTGGTCACTCATATCAGGCTATAGGTAAGCCAGAAGGTCTCAGACCAGTGACCAAAACCTCCACTGAGAGGGTGGTCACTCATGTCAGGCTACAGGTAAGTCAGAAGGTCTCAAACCAATGACCAAAACCTCCACTGAGCGCATGATCACAGAACTAACACTCATGTCAAGGAGAAATTTTCATACTTGACAAAAATATTGTCTGGTGTGTATTAAATCCTGGTCATTGTCTACCCGCGCATCGGATTTTCCAGTAGATAATCTACTTTATGTGATGACTGTCTACTCGTCTTCATACACTATCATCATCACCGCTCTTTTAAATTACCAGTAATAACAATAACAACGTCGCAGAGATGACACCACCACCACTATCACTAACAGCACTACCACCATCACCACTATCACTAACAGCACTACCACCATCACCACTATCACTAACAGCACTACCACTATCACTAACAGCACTACAACCATCACTATCACTAACAGCACTACCACCACTATCACTAACAGCACTACAACCATCACCACTATCACTAACAGCACTACCACCACCACTATCAGAACTACCACCATCACCACTATCACTAACAGCACTACCACCACCACCATCACTAACAGAACTACCACCATCACCAGTATCACTAACAGCACTACCACCACCACTATCACTAACAGAACTAACACCATCACCACTATCACTAACAGCACTACCACCACCACCACTATCACTAACAGCACTACCACCACCACCATTATCATTACAGAACTACTGCCATCACCACTATCCCTAACAGCACTACCACCACCACTAACAGAACTACCACCATCACCACTATCACTAACAGCACTACCACCACCACTAACAGCACTACCACCGACACCACTATCACTAAAAGAACTACCACCACCACTATCACTAACAGCACTACCACCGCCACTATCACTAACAGCACTACCACCACCACCACTATCACTAACAGCACTACCACCATCCTATCACTAACAGCACTACCACCACCACCACTATCACTAACAGCACTACCACCACCACTAACAGCACTACCACCGACACCACTATCACTAAAAGCACTACCACCACCACTATCACTAACAGCACTACCACCGCCACTATCATCACTAACAGCACTACCACCACCACCACTATCACTAACAGCACTACCACCATCCTATCACTAACAGCACTACCACCATCACCACTATCACTAACAGCACTACCACCACCGACACTATCACTAACAACACCACCACCATCCTATCACTAACAGCACTACCACCACCACCACTATCACTAACAGCACTACCACCATCACCACTATCACTAACAGCACTACCACCACCATCACCACCACCACTATCACTAACAGCACTACCACCACCACCACCACCACTATCACTAACAGCACTACCACCACCACCACCACCACCATCACTAACAGCACTACCACCACCACCATTATCACGAACAACACTAGCACCACCATTATCACTAACAGCACTACCACCATCACCACTATCACTAACAGCACTACCATCACTATCACTAACAGCACTACCACCACTATCACTAACAGCACTACCACCACCATCATCACTAACAGCACTACCACCACTATCACTAACAGCACTACCACCACCACTATCACTAACAGCACTACCACCATCACCACTATCACTAACAGCACTACCATCACTATCACTAACAGCACTACCACCACTATCACTAACAGCACTACCACCACCATCATCACTAACAGCACTATACTAACAGCACTACCACCACCACCACCACTATCACTAACAGCACTACCACCACCACCACCACCACCATTATCACTAACACCACCACCACCACCATCATTATCACTAGCAACACTACCATCACCACCATTATCACTAACAGCACTACCACCACCAACACTATCACTAACAGCACTACCACCACCATCACTAACAGCACTACCACCACCACTATCACTAACAGCACTACCACAATCACCACTATTACTAACAGCACTACCACCACCACTACAATCACTGACAGCACTACCACCACCACCACTGTCACTAACAGCACTACGACCACCACCACTATCACTAACAGCACTACCACCACCACCACTATCACTAACAGCACTACCACCACCATTATAACTAACAACACTAGCACCATCATTATCACTAACAACACTACCACCACCACCATTATCACTAACAGCACTACCACCACCACCACTATCACTAACAGCACTTCCACCACCACCACTAACAGCACTACCACCATCACCACTATCACTAATAGCACTACCACCACCACCATCACTAACAGCATTACTATCGTTATCAATAACAGCACTACCACTAACAGTACTACCACGACTACTGCGACGACCACTGTCACTAACAGCACTATAACCACCACCATCACTAACAGCACCACCATCGTTATCAATAACAGCACTACCATTACTATCACTAACAGTACTACCATCACCATCATTACTAACAACACTACCACGACTACTGCCACCACCACTGTCACTAACAGCACTATAACCATCACCAACCCTCACCTCCTCCACAACCCACCTCCCTCCCACACAATACACTCCCTAAACACCTATTCCACAAACCCCTCCCGTCCAGTTCTAACATTTACACAGAAAATCCAATCCATCTCGGACAGCAAAAACACCGCATTTTTCACACCAGAACCGATTCACAGCACGAACACCACCGACAGCGGAAGACTGATAGCTATATTACTGGCCCTGAGCACCAGGGGTAGTGCCTCGGCTCTGGTAACACTTCTCAATATTCCTCTTTGGCAACAGCGTCAATATTCCTACTTGTTAACAGTGTCAATATTCCTCTCTGGCAACAGTGTCAATATTTCCGCTTGGTAACAGTGTCAATATTCCAAAATGGTAACAGTGTCAATATTCCGAATTGGCAACTGTCTATATATTTACTTGGTAATGGCGTTGATATTCCTACTTGATAACAGTGTTGATATTTCTACTTAGTAGGAGTGTTAATATTTCTAGTTGGTAACAATGTTAATATTCTTACTTGGTAACAGTGTTAATATTCCTACTTAGTAACAGAGTCAATATTTCCACTTGGTAACAATCAATATTCCTACTTGGTAATAGTGTCACTAATAATAATAATAATAATAATAATAATAATAATAATAATAATAATAATAATATGTTATCAAACGAAAAAAAATATAGTACTGAAATAATATATGAAAGACTTTGATTGCAATACTATGTGCATCTGTACATGTACACGTACGCCTGTACACATGTACACCTGTGCCCATCATGAACACCTGTGCACATGAACACCTGCACACATGTACACCATGTAGGCATGTACACCTGTGCCCATCATGAACACCTGTCCACCAGATAATGTAGAAGTACTGCTGAAGAAGAATCAGGTACCCGTGACATGCATACCATCAAAGGTAATGGAGAAGATAATCAGGAGCGTGGTGGATCCCCCGTGGAGCACTGCCTTCATAAACAACAACCAGCATGAGTTTACCCACGGTAAATCCTCTCTTGAACCTGCTGCAGATCTTTGACAGGAGTAACAAGAATATATACTCTGAGTTGTGTATATATATATATATATATATATATATATATATATATATATATATATATATATATATATATATATATATATATATATATCTCGTGGTATGCCAAGAGTACGTTACATTTTATTTGGCTTATGTCACATACCCATACAGGCATGCCTTCCCGGTCAGCCAACCAGGTGCTGAGGGTATAATGAGCAGGGCCCCCTTGTTATGCTAGCACCTTGGCTCAACCCAGCCAATCATAAGGAAACCCACCAAGTTGTGAAGCAATGTGGTACACTTGTGAATCAACTTTGGCAGACTTACCTTAAAGTCTGGTAGAAGACGGTTTTTACTGTCTCTTGCTTGCAAAATTGCCTTTCTGTACCTATCCTCTGCAAATATATTATACATATTAGTGCTTGCTGTTTAGTGAAGGAAAGATATAAAAATTTTCTGTCTGCTGCCTTTTCTCATTCCTCGTTTCTACTTCGGTTATCGTGCTACAACCAGGTGTGCAGGCCACTAAACTAAACCTCTTGTATGAGGAAAGATTATTTTAGTCTCTATACATACAGTCTTAACGACTCTTTTTAAGTTGTCGACAGGTTAATATTAACTCCTATCAACCAAGCAACCGACAGAGTAGTGCAAATTAAGCTGGAAAGAGAATGGTGGGTTTACCGAATATTCTTGAATTGCAGGAATGCATTCGACACTATACCATACAAGAGACTGGTCAACAGCTAAATGGCGCCTTGATACCAGAGGAGAACCCTTAATCAAAACTTCCTTCCTTAAATCAGATTACCTCCCATTCCCAGACGCCGTTACCCTTACACGCTCAGCACATCCATACGACTGGTAATTATAATATAAACTGGAGGAACAGGCAGGGATAACAGAAAAGTCATTACAATGAACCAGTGTTCATCTGAGGAGGGAAGTATGAGGACAGACTAGTGTAACAAGCGGTAAAAGGTAGTTCCACAAGGATCGAAACTGTCTGGTATATGTAAATAACCTTTCGTGTCCTAGCTTGTATAGATGACAAGGCAAGATTACAATATAACCTGCACTACAAAAATGATCAGAAACACTGGTGGGACAAGTGTAGAAGCCTTCAAGAGAAAATGCAACAAGTACCTTCACCAACATCCAGATCAACCAGGTTGTGATGGATACTGGGCCAGCGGGCCACCAGCAGCAACAGCCTGGATGGTCAAGCAAGCATCAAACAAGCCTAGGACAGGCTGCGATAGTAGAAACTCTCGAAACCCTTCAAAGGTATATCAGAGGCAAATATTTCTACAGGATTAGTCACACAAGAGTACTAAGAAGTTCGCTCAAGCTAACTTCTAGTAGTCTAAAGTAGGTTAAAAAACGGAAACTAAGTACAGACTCAGGAACAGAGGTTACAAACATCACACAGGGAGGACCTAGTGGTTAGCACACTACTGAACATATCACTAGAGATTCCCAACAACCAAATAACTTCTGCAGGATATGAACAACTAGTTAATCTAAGATTAGCTTTCAAGGCCCTGAGCACATATTCACGGCTCTATATATGATATGTACCAGATCTATCATGTTTATACGCACCAACATACAGCTCACAATTTAACAAACATGTTTAGAAAGTTGAGAAAGTGTAGCTGATATACTACACTGGACAACACAGTAAAGGAGCTCACGTCTAAGGCATTGTTTTAGTTTCACTATGTTGGTGCTAGTAGTTTCACTATGTTGGTGCTAGTAGTTTCACTATGTTGGTGCCAGTAGTTTCACCATGTTGGTGCTAGTAGTTTCACCATGTTAGTGCTACTAGTTTCACTATGTTGGTGCTAGTAGTTTCACTATGTTGGTGCTAGTAGTTTCACCATGTTGGTGCTAGTAGTTTCACTATGTTGGTGCTAGTAGTTTCACCATGTTGGTGCTAGTATTTTCACCATGTTGGTGCTAGTAGTTTCACTATGTTGGTGCTAGTAGTTTCAATATGTTGGTGCTAGTAGTTTCACTATGTTGGTGCTAGTAGTTTCAATATGTTGGTGCTAGTAGTTTCACTATGTTGGTGCCAGTAGTTTCACCATGTTGGTGCTAGTAGTTTTACCATGTTAGTGCTACTAGTTTCACTATGTTGGTGCTAGTAGTTTCACTATGTTGGTGCTAGTAGTTTCACTATGTTGGTGCTAGTAGTTTCACTATGTTGGTGCTAGTAGTTTCACCATGTTGGTGCTAGTAGTTTCACTATGTTGGTGCTAGTAGTTTCACCATGTTGGTGCTAGTATTTTCACCATGTTGGTGCTAGTAGTTTCACTATGTTGGTGCTAGTAGTTTCAATATGTTGGTGCTAGTAGTTTCACTGTTGGTGCTAGTAGTTTCAATATGTTGGTGCTAGTAGTTTCACTATGTTGGTGCTAGTATTTTCACCATGTTGGTGCTAGTAGTTTCACTATGTTGGTGCTAGTAGTTTCACTATGTTGGTGCTAGTAGTTTCAATATGTTGGTGCTAGTAGTTTCACTATGTTGGTGCTAGTATTTTCACCATGTTGGTGCTAGTAGTTTCACTATGTTGGTGCTAGTAGTTTCAATATGTTGGTGCTAGTAGTTTCACTATGTTGGTGCTAGTAGTTTCAATATGTTGGTGCTAGTAGTTTCACTATGTTGGTGCTAGTAGTTTCACCATGTTGGTGCTAGTAGTTTCACTATGTTGGTGCTAGTAGTTTCAATATGTTGGTGCTAGTAGTTTCACTATGTTGGTGCTAGTAGTTTCACCATGTTGGTGCTAGTAGTTTCACTATGTTGGTGCTAGTAGTTTCAATATGTTGGTGCTAGTAGTTTCAATATGTTGGTGCTAGTAGTTTCACTACATTGTGTTTCCATAATGGCATGTTTGTTCTATTAGTACTTAAATATGCACACCTGAAGTTTACACATATTTTTACCAATACACACAGCATTACAGTTATGAAAAACATATTGGTAGACTACAGAGTATTGTAGTTTAAAAGGCGCATCATTTCTGAACTTGAAAAAGACGTTGTATAATGTATGTAGTCCTGAACACACTCCCTATCACCTGGGGAGAAAATAATTTGATGACAATTCTTAGAGAAGACTTTTTTGTTTCTTAAAGTTATTGGTAAATAAAGTATAGCTATGCTAACAGTATTTTCTAGTTCCAGAAAATATAACTTTTCTAGCTGTTCACCTATAAAGAATCCAAAAAATTAAAAAAAATATACAAAACAGCTACGTCTTATAAATTAAAATCCAATGAGTATAAACATTTATGTTTATGCTGGATAAACGAGATATGAACAAAGATTTTGAAGGACCCAGTAGTATTGACCATCAGTGAAATCACCAGCCAAGGAACGAGCCACAGTAATAATGACAAGTTGTTTTAAATTTTAACGTTTAAATAAAAAGATATTTCAAGAACCCTAGTGGAAATAAGTTACTTTGTCTGACTTTTCTTTGGGTTTATCCTAGGTAATTTACACATGTTATTATGTATGATAATTTGTTTAACTGTATTTAATCGTACCTGTATTTAATCGCTCACTGATATTCGTGGATAACTACTGCCTTGACCATGCTTAAGGTCAACGTCACCGCTCACAAGGTCAGGATATAACTACTACCTTGACCATACTTAAGGTCAACGTCACCGCTCACATGGTCAGAATATAACTACTGCCTTCACCATACTTAAGGTCAACGTCACCGCTCACATGGTCAGGATATAACTACTGCCTTCACCATACTTAAGGTCAACGTCACCGCTCACAAGGTCAGGATATAACTACTGCCTTCACCATACTTAAGGTCAACGTCACCACTCACAAGGTCAGGATATAACTACTGCCTTCACCATACTTAAGGTCAACGTCACCGCTCACAAGGTCAGGATATACCTACTGCCTTCACCATGCTTAAGGTCAACGTCACCGCTCACAAGGTCAGGATATAACTACTGCCTTCACCATACTTAAGGTCAACGTCACCGCTCACAAGGTCAGGATATAACCGTAAAATATTTGCTGCTTATAAAGATAAAATTATTTAAAAAAGATAACTCACTGCTTCACCAAGCTGGAGAATATATCAGTCACGATATCACAGGTTATTACAAAATATAGCGAGGAGTGGCCTGCACCCGGAGTCACAGAAAACTGGGAGTGGCCTGCACCCGGAGTCACAGAAAACTGGGAGTGGCCTGCACCCGGAGTCACAGAAAACTGGGAGTGGCCTGCACCCGGAGTCACAGAAAACTGGGAGTGGCCTGCACCCGGAGTCACAGAAAACTGGGAGTGGCCTGCACCCGGAGTCACAGAAAACTGGGAGTGGCCTGCACCCGGAGTCACAGAAAACTGGGAGTGGCCTGCACCCGGAGTCACAGAAAACTGGGAGTGGCCTGCACCCGGAGTCACAGAAAACTGGGAGTGGCCTGCACCCGGAGTCACAGAAAACAGGGAGTGGCCTGCACCCGGAGTCACAGAAAACTGGGAGTGGCCTGCACCCGGAGTCACAGAAAACTGGGAGTGGCCTGCACCCGGAGTCACAGAAAACAGGGAGTGGCCTGCACCCGGAGTCACAGAAAACTGGGAGTGGCCTGCACCCGGAGTCACAGAAAACTGGGAGTGGCCTGCACCCGGAGTCACAGAAAACTGGGAGTGGCCTGCACCCGGAGTCACAGAAAACTGGGAGTGGCCTGCACCCGGAGTCACAGAAAACTGGGAGTGGCCTGCACCCGGAGTCACAGAAAACTGGGAGTGGCCTGCACCCGGAGTCACAGAAAACAGGGAGTGGCCTGCACCCGGAGTCACAGAAAACTGGGAGTGGCCTGCACCCGGAGTCACAGAAAACTGGGAGTGGCCTGCACCCGGAGTCACAGAAAACAGGGAGTGGCCTGCACCCGGAGTCACAGAAAACTGGGAGTGGCCTGCACCCGGAGTCACAGAAAACTGGGAGTGGCCTGCACCCGGAGTCACAGAAAACAGGGAGTGGCCTGCACCCGGAGTCACAGAAAACAGGGAGTGGCCTGCACCCGGAGTCAGAAAACGGAGTGGCCTGCACCCGGAGTCACAGAAAACAGGGAGTTGCCTGCACCCGGAGTCACAGAAAACAGGGAGTTGCCTGCACCCGGAGTCACAGAAAACAGGGAGTGGCCCGCACCCGGAGTCAGAAAACGGAGTGGCCTGCACCCGGAGTCACAGAAAACAGGGAGTGGCCTGCACCCAGAGTCACAGAAAACAGGGAGTGGCCTGCACCCAGAGTCACAGAAAACAGGGAGTGGCATGCACCCGAAGTCACAGAAAACAGGGAGTGGCATGCACCCGGAGTCACAGAAAACAGGGAGTGGCCTGCACCCGGGGTCACAGAAAACGGAGTGGCATGCACCCGGAGTTACAGAAAACAGTGGTGGCATGCAACCAACAGGGAGTGGCATGCACCCGGAGTCACAGAAAACAGGGAGTAGTATGCACCCGGAGTTACAGAAAACAGGGAGTGGCATGCACCCGGAGTCACAGAAAACAGGGAGTAGTATGCACCCGGAGTTACAGAAAACAGGGAGTGGCATGCACCCGGAATCACAGAAAACAGGGAGTGGCATGCACCCGAAGTCACAGAAAACAGGGAGTGGCATGCACCCGGAGTTACAGAAAACAGGGAGTGGCATGCACCCGGAGTTACATAATACAGGGAGTGGCATGCACCCAACAGGGAGTGGCATGCACCCGGAGTCACAGAAAACGGAGTAGTATGCACCCGGAGTTACAGAAAACAGGGGGTTGCATGCACCTGGAGTCACAGAAAACAGGGAGTGGCATGCACCCGGAGTCACAGAGAACGGAGTAGTATGCACTCGGAGTCACAGAAAACAGGGAGTGGCATGCACCTGGAGTCACAGAAATCAGGGAGTGGCATGCACCCGGGGTCACAGAAAGCAGGGAGTGGCATGCACCCGGAGTCACAGAAAACAGGGAGTGGTATGCACCCGGAGTTACAGAAAACAGGGAGTGGCCTGCACCCGGAGTCACAGAAAACAGGGAGTAGCATGCATCCGGAATCACAGAAAACAGGAAGTAGCATGCACCCGGAGTCACTAAAACGGAGTGGCATGCACCCTAACAGAAAACAGGGAGCGCGTTCCACAGGGGTCACCGAAAACAAGGAGCGGCATGCCACAGGGATCACCGAAAACAGTCGCTTGCCACAGGGGGGCACAGAAAAAAGGGAGCAGCGTGCCACAGGGATCACAGAATAGAGGGAGATGCGTACCACAAGGATCACAGAAACTAGGGAGCGGCATGCCACAGGGATCACAGAAAACAGGGAGCGGCGTGCCGCGAGTCACAGAAAATGGCGCCCGTTACGGGTGGGTGACTGCGTTCTAACATAAAATGCGCTGTGTCTGACAGCCTGCACGCACTTACACCTCCCTGTAACACTGCCTTGCACGCACTTACACCTCCCTGTAACACTGTCGCACGCACTTACACCTCCCTGTAACACTGTCTTGCACGCACTTACACCTCCCTGTAACACTGTCGCACGCACTTACACCTCCCTGCAACACGTCCTGCACGCACTTACACCTCCCTGCAACACTGTCTTGCACGCACTTACAACTCCCTGCAACATTGTCCTGCACGCATTTACAAATCGCTGCAACACTGTCATGCGCGCACTTACACCTCGCTGCAACACTTTCCTGCACGCACTTACACCTCGCTGCAACACTGTCCTGCACGCATTTACAGATCGCTGCAACACTGTCGTGCACGCACTTACACCTCCCTACAACACTGTCCTGCACGCATTTACAAATAGCTGCAACAATGTCGCGCACGCACTTACACCTTGCTGCAACAATGTCGCGCACGCACTTACACCTTGCTGCAACACTGTTCTGTACGCATTTACAGATCGGTGCAATACTGTCCTGCACGCATTTACACCTCGCTAAAACACTGTCGTGCACGCACTTACACCTCACTGCAACACTGTCCTGCACACACTTACACCTCGCTGCAATACTGTCCTGCACGCAAGTACACCTCGCTGCAACACTGTGATACACGCACTTACACCTCGCTGCAACACTGTCCTGCACGCACTTACATCTCTTTGCAACACTGTCTTGCACACAAACCTCGCTGCAACACCACATACACTCCTGCTGCTGTATTTATCATCGGCTATTTCACGTCCGTCATTTTCATCAAAGTGAAGGCACTTCGTCACGGCAAACTCAGACGCTCCTGTGTATATGCTCTTGTTATTCTGACTTATTCTCCAGCACCAGCAAGCAAAAACAAATCATAAGATATTCACCAAGAAGTATATATCAGTGTATACACAATGAGAGGCATATCTCATATATACAACAAGAGGAGAATATCTCTTGGTATGTATACACCGAGAGCTGCGTAACTGTCAGGGTATAAACACTAAAAGGTGAATAATTCTCGAGGTATATACATCAAAAAAGGAAACCTTTCGGCGCATATAACACCGAGGTCTATATTGCTTAGAGTAGGTATATACAGTACATCGACAGGCGAATATATCTTAGCATGTTTATATCACACTAGATATACACTGCGAGAAGTGTAGATCTCAAGAGTATATACACTGAGAGATTAACAATTAGATTAGGGATTAAATATTCCTTGACTGGAGGTGTACATGTGACATGCAACCTTAATGACCCTCGTGCAGTCGACAGTCATTAACTCTCACAAACCAACAACAAAATCTATTTGGCAGTGATATAATTTGTGTAAGTCGTTTTAATTTTAATCAGATGAGTGAAGTACACGAAAAATATTACATAAAAGGTCAAAACTCTTTTAATTCAGCCTTGAGTTTGATCTCAGGCTAGTGCCTTCAGACTCTTAAATCGCGTTTAACTCATAACTAAACAGCTGTTATCAGTAAAGTGGTTTTTAACTTATGTTGTCAGTAAGTTATCAGCTTAATATTCTGCTTGAGTGCGTGTGCGCGTGTCTGTACTCACCTATTTGTGGTTGCAGGGGTCGAGTCTTAGCTCCGGGCCCCGCCTCTTCACCGGTTGCTACTGGGCCCTCTCTCTCCCCGCTCCATGAGCTTTATCAAACCTCGTCTTAAAACTGTGTATGGTTCCTGCCTCCACTACGTCATTTTCTAGGCTATTCCACTGCCTGACAACTCTATGACTGAAGAAATACTTCCTAATATCTCTCTGACTCATTTGTGTCTTCAACTTCCAATTGTGGCCTCTTGTTTCTGTGTCCCCTCCCTGGAACATCCTGTCTTTGTCCACCTTGTCTATTCCACGCAGTATTTTATATATGGTTATCATGTCTCCCCTGACCCTCCTGTCCTCCAGTGTCGTCAGGCCGATTTCCCTTAATCTTTCTTCATAGGACATTCCCCTTAGCTCTGGAACTAACCTTGTCGCAAACCTTTGTACTTTCTCTAGTTTCTTGACGTGCTTTATCAAGTGCGGGTTCCGAACAGGTGCTGCATACTCCAGTATGGGCCTGACATACACGGTGTACAGTGTCTTGAACGATTCCTTACTAAGGTATCGGAATGCTGTTCTCAGGTTTGCCAGGCGCCCATATGCTGCAGCAGTTATCTGATTGATGTGTGCTTCCGGAGACATGCTCGGTGTTATACTCACCCCAAGATCTTTCTCCTTGAGTGAGGTTTGCAGTCTTTGGCCACCTAGCCTATACTCTGTCTGTGGTCTTCTGTGCCCTTCCCCTATCTTCATGACTTTGCATTTGGCAGGATTAAATTCGAGAAGCCATTTGCTGGACCAGGTGTCCAGTCTGTCCAGGTCTCTTTGAAGTCCTGCCTGGTCCTCATCTGATTTAATTCTCCTCATTAACTTCACATCATCTGCAAACAGGGACACTTCTGAGTCTAACCCTTCCATCATGTCGTTCACATATACCAAAAATAGCACTGGTCCTAGGGCCGAGCCCTGTGGGACCCCGCTCGTCACAGGTGCCCACTGTGATACATCATTACGTACCATGACTCGTTGTTGCCTCCCTGTCAGGTATTCTCTGATCCATTGCAGTGCCCTTCCTGTTATATGCGCCTGATGCTCTAGCTTCTGCACTAATCTCTTGTGAGGAACTGTGTCAAAGGCCTTCTTGCAGTCCAAGAAGATGCAATCAACCCACCCCTCTCTCTCGTGTCTTACTTCTGTTATTTTATCATAAAACTCCAGAAGGTTTGTGACACAGGATTTGCCTTCCATGAATCCGTGCTGGTTGGCGTTTATACTCTTGTTCCGTTCCAGGTGCTCCACCACTCTCCTCCTGATAATCTTCTCCATAACTTTGCATACTATACACGTCAATAACACAGGTCTATAGTTTAGTGCCTCTTTTCTGTCTCCTTTTTTAAAAATGGGAACTACATTTGCCGTCTTCCATACCTCAGGTAGTTGCCCAGATTCCAGGGACGTGTTGAAGATTGTGGTAAGTGGCACGCACAACATATCTGCTCCCTCTCTAAGGACCCACAGGGAGATGTTATCCGGTCCCATTGCCTTTGAGGTATCGATGTCCCTTAGCAGTTTCTTCACCTCCTCCTCAACTGTATGTATGTCGTCCAACACTTGTTGGTATATTCCTTGCTGGTGTCCCCATCTGGTCTGTCCCCCCAGAGTCCTTCCTGTCTCTACTGTAAACACTTCCTTAAATCTCGTGTTGAGCTCCTCACATACCTCTTGATCGTTTCTTGTGAGTTCTCCACCTTCTTTCCTCAGCCTTATCACCTGGTCCTTGACTGTTGTCTTCCTCCTAATGTGGCTATACAGCAGTTTCGGGTCAGATTTGACTTTCGATGCTATGTCGTTTTCATACTGTCGCTGGGCCTCCCTCCTTATCTGTGCATACTCGTTTCTGGCTCTTCTACTAATCTCCTTGTTTTCCTGGGTCCTATGCCTCCTGTACCTTTTCCTTTCTCTGTTGCACTTAGTTTTTGCCTCCCTACACCTTCGGGTAAACCACGGACTCGTTTTGGTCTTCCTATTATTTCTGTTTCCCTTGGGAACAAACCTTTCCTCTGCCTCCTTGCACTTTGTTGCCACATATTCCATCATCTCGTTTACTGATTTTCCTACCATTTCTCTGTCCCACTGAACCTCCTGCAGGAAGTTTCTCATACCTGTGTAGTCCCCCCCTTTTATAGTTTGGCCTGTCCCCTTCAGTTCTTGTTACCTTCTCCACTTGTAACTCTACTATATAATCAAAACTCAGAACCACGTGATCGCTAGCTCCAAGGGGCCTCTCGTAAGTGATGTCCTCAATGTCTGAACTGCTCAGGGTGAACACAAGATCCAGTCTTGCTGGCTCATCCTCCCCTCTCTCTCTGGTTGTGTCCCTGACATGTTGATGCATGAGGTTTTCAAGTACCACATCCATCATCTTGGCTCTCCATGTTTCGGGACCCCCATGTGGCTCCAGGTTTTCCCAGTCGATCTCCCTGTGGTTGAAATCGCCCATTACCAGTAACTTTTCTCTGCTCGAGTGAGCTCTTCTTGCCACCTCAGCCAGTGTGTCCACCATCACCCTGTTGTTTTCTTCGTACTCCTCTCTTGGCCTCCTGCAGTTCTGTGGTGGGTTATACATCACATGTTGATGCATGAGGTTTTCAAGTACCACATCCATCATCTTGGCTCTCCATGTTTCGGGACCCCCATGTGGCTCCAGGTTTTCCCAGTCGATCTCCCTGTGGTTGAAATCGCCCATTACCAGTAACTTTTCTCTGCTCGAGTGAGCTCTTCTTGCCACCTCAGCCAGTGTGTCCACCATCACCCTGTTGTTTTCTTCGTACTCCTCTCTTGGCCTCCTGCAGTTCTGTGGTGGGTTATACATCACTCCAATGACTACTTTATGTTCTCCGGACTGAATTGTACCTACAATGTAGTCTCTTTCTCCAATCATGTCCATGCCTTCCATTTCCTCAAATCCCTATCGGTGTTTTATGAGCAGTGCAACCCCTCCTCCCCCTCTACTCCTTCTATCTTTCCTCAGGATCTGATATCCCGTTGGGAAGATTGTGTCTGTTATTGTCTCAGCGAGTTTTGTTTCTGTGACTGCTATGATGTCTGGGGATTTCTCACTGATTCTTTCGTTCCACTCCTCATGTTTATTCGTTATTCCATCCGCGTTTGTGTACCAAACTTTCAGTTTCTTTTCTATCATTGTGGTCATGCAAGAATATTGGGGTTGGGGGAGTGAGAGCCTTGGTGGGGGCCTATATGGGGCTGTGGTGTAGGTGGGGTCTGTGATGATGCGGGTGGGGTCAGAATGCCCATAAGGGACAGCTGTTGCAGTGAGGTTTGTGATATGGGGGTTGGTGGCAAAGGGAACAGTGAGTGGGTTGTAGTATAGGTTGCTCAGTTGCGTTGGGAATGTCGCGGTTGGAGTCTTTTGGTGGGATATTCTGTGGGGTGTGTTTGCCCTTCCTCCTGTGTCTGGGTCCTGCTCATCTTCGTCATTGCCTCTCATTCCTCCTTGCATCTCTGTACCCTCTCTTTCAGTGTAGTCCTTTCTTCTTGTGTTCTGTCGCGGTCGAGGTATACTCTCTGGTACCCCTGTTTGTCCCTCAGTCTTGCTTTCTCTTGCAGAATCCTGGTTCGAACTGATTCTTCCTTGAAAATTACTTTGACAGGCCGTATCCTTCCACTCGCAAACCACCCGATTCTCTGAAAATTTGTCACCTGGGTCATATCGCCCTCACCTATTGTTTTCATGATGCCTTCAATCATTTTTTTCTCCTCCTGTTTTATTTCTTCGAAGTTGTCCCCCTCGGCTTCTTGGAGCCCGTACACAAAAACTGACCTCGCCCTTTCCTCCTCCCACTGAGTCTCCATCTGCTTCCTCTGAGGCATTTTATTTCCTTCCATTGACATGTTCTTGCCTTCAGTCCCTGCCATATCTGAAACTTCTATTCTCAGTGAACTGTCTTTCATGACCAGCTGTCCTTTGCTACTGCAATTGGCTGTTAGAATCTCTGCATATAACATACCTTCATTGTCTTCGGACCTGTCATTTGATCTTAGTGTGCTCCTCGTCTTTTCCCTGGCCCCACGTGGGTCTGATAGGGCATTCGCATACGGCATGTCTCCTTTGTTGCTTACCGTCCCCTTGTCTGCACCTGACATTGAATTTCCTGATGTCACATCTGAATTGTCATTTGTCTCTCTAATCTGTTTCAGGCTTTGCAGTTTCTCTTCTAAGCACTGTATCCTAGCTTCTGCTGCTAAGACCTGTACTTCCCACTTCCTGCACTCTTCAGCTATCCGCTCCTCCATTTTCTTACCAAGCTCTACTATCTTCCTTCCCCACTCTTCCTCCCTTTTTTGGAGCTCTAACTCCCAGTCTTTCCTCCCTGGTTCGTCCACCAGATCTCTGGTGTGTGTGTGTGTGTGTGTGTGTGTGTGTGTGTGTGTGTGTGTGTGTGTGTACTCACCCAGTTGTGGTTGCAGGGATCAATTCATAGCTCCTGGCCCCACCCCTTTACTGGTCGCCACTAGGTCCACTCTCTCCCTGCTCCATGAGCTTCATCGAACCTCTTCTTGGGCTTTGTATGGATCCTGCCTCCAATACATCACTCTCCAGATTGTTCCACTTCCCGAGAACTCTATGACTGAAGAAATACTTCCTGACATCCCTGTGACTTCTGAATTTTCAACTTCCAATTGTGACCCCTTGTTGTTGTGTCCCTTCTCTGAAACATTCTGTCCCTATCCGCTTTGTCATATATCACTGCAATTACCACCTTGGGACCTCCAGACTGAAGTGTTCCTATTATGTAGTTTCTTGCCTCACCTCTGTCTCCTCTCCCCAGCTTATCAAAATCCCACTGGTTTTTGATGCGCACTGCCACTCCTCGACCCCCTCTGTTCCCTCTGTCTTTACTCAGGATCTGATATGCCGTTGGAAAGATGGCATCTGTTATCATTCCTGTAAGCTTGGTTCCAGTGAGAGCTATGCTGTGGATTATGGTTTGTGTTGGGATAGCATGTTTGGCTGTGGGGTTCTGATGGTGGTCCTGTATGTGCTTGCACTTGTTGCTCTGCCTGGCTCTGGTTGTCCTCTGCTGACTCTGTCCTTGTCTCTCTTCCTAGCCCCTTTCGTTTCTGTGTTTTCTCCCTCAGCTGCTGTCGTTCTGTTCTTCTGTCGTGGTCTAGGAACACCCTCTTCTATGTTGATTCCTTCAGCCGTGGTTTATCTTGCAGGATTCTGTTCCGCACTATTTCTGTCTTGAAAATCAGTCTGACCAGCCAATTTCTCCCCTTCAAGCACCCTCCTATTTTCTGAAAATTTGCTATTTCAGTCATATCCTCCTTGCCTATTTCTTTGATGATGTTTTCAATCTCCTGTTTTTCTTTCTGCCATCTTTCATTATGTGTCTTCCCTTCGCTCTCCTGAAGCCCATGAATAAACACTGACTTCTCCCTCTCCTTCTCCCATTGCCTTTCCCTCTGTGTCTCTGGGTCCCATTTGTACATACCGATTGTCTCCCTAATATTTTCCTGTAACTCTTGGTGGTAGGGTCATGCCTCTCCAAGGGACTTGTCACCTTCTCTACCTTCCCCCCTTCCTTCACTTACTGCTATCCTCGCTCCTAACAGCTCTTCCCCTACATTTCTTAGCCTAGCTTGGTGAAATGATAGGGCCTTGGCGTAAGTCATGTCTCCTTCCTGCTTCAGATGCCATGTCTCCTCTGAGCAATAGCCCAGTGTATGTGTGTTTGTGTTTGTGTGTGTGTGTGTGTGTGTGTGTGTGTGTGTGTGTGTGTGTGTGTGTGTGTGTGTGTGTGTGTGTGTGTACTCACCTAATTGTACTCACCTAATTGTGGTTGCAGGGGTCGAGACTCAGCTCCTGGCCCCGCCTCTTCACTGATCGCTACTGGATCCTCTCTCTCTCTGCTTCCTGAGCTTTGTCATACCTCTTCTTAAAACTATGTATGGTTCCTGCCTCCACTACTTCACTTGCTAGGCTATTCCACTTGCTGACAACTCTATGACTGAAGAAATACTTCCTAACGTCCCTGTGACTCGTCTGAGTCTTCAGCTTCCAGTTGTGACCCCTTGTCCCTGTGTCCCCTCTCTGGAACATCCTATCTCTGTCCACCTTGTCTATTCCCCGCAGTATCTTGTATGTCGTTATCATGTCTCCCCTGACC
The DNA here is from genome assembly GCF_038502225.1 of Cherax quadricarinatus. NCBI lineage: Eukaryota > Metazoa > Arthropoda > Malacostraca > Decapoda > Parastacidae > Cherax > Cherax quadricarinatus. The sequence continues at coordinate 12,877,057 of NC_091335.1, read as the reverse complement.
CTTCTGTCCTCCAGTGTCGTCAGTCCGATTTCCCTTAACCTTTCCTCGTACGACATTCCCTTGAGCTCTGGGACTAGCTTTGTTGCAAACCTTTGTACTTTCTCTAACTTCTTGACGTGCTTGACCAGGTGTGGGTTCCAGACTGGTGCTGCATACTCCAGTATGTGTGTGTGTGTGTGTGTGTGTGTGTGTGTGTGTGTGTGTGTGTGTGTGTGTGTGTGTGTGTGTGTGTGTGTGTGTGTGAGAGGGAGAGGGAGAGAGAGAGAGAGAGAGAGAGAGAGAGAGAGAGTGCTTGGATAATAAATAAATCGTTATCACCATAAGATCCAATGACTGTAAATTTTCAAATTGCCTTCAATTATATTGATGGAAAAATGTTTTCAATAAACTGTTTACAATGGGAAAGAAAACTCAAGATCATTACGAATTCTGTCAGCAAAAGCAGAGGCAAGGAGCCTGGTAGTGGGAGATCTGTCCCGTCCAAAAGACTCTTACAACTTCAACGTTGTTTTAATCAAAGAAGATCTGACTATATAGAACAAAAAGCAGCAGAAGAGAAGTACACAGCAGAACTAATGAAAGCAACAATGAAATTTCTCAATGAACATTATAAGGAAACAACATATATGAGAGAAGACAAAGAGGCAAAAATAAATTTGTTTGTTTTTCACCGTGAGTGAATATTTCACTGGATAAATCAAAGGTGATAAACCACTGGGTGCCAACGTACACACTCTATGACTGAAGAAGTACTTCGTAACACCCCTGTGACTTGCTAAGTTTTGAACCGTCTAACACAGGGTTCCCCAAAGTGGTCAATATCGACCCCTTAAGGGTCGCTGGGATATATCGAAGGGGGTCGATTAATGGCTAATGGTCATCCTTCCCTTTACTGATGTCAACAGTTTCAGGAAAAAAAAAAAAGGATATGTTCAGTCTTATATTTTTCATAATTTAAATATTACCTATTTTTAATGAAATCATTGTTATAATTTAATAAGTAGAACTATTAGTTAAAGTACTGTTTATTAAATTATTTTCATATTATACATGTTTGTGGGTCGATGAACAACCTGAAACTTCAAGAAGGGGAAGATGAACACTCTGAAACTTCACGAAGGGGAAGATGAACACTCTGAAACTTCACGAAGGGGAAGATGAACACTCAAACTTCACGAAAGGGAAGACGAACACTCTGAAACTTCACGAAGGGGAAGATGAACAATCTGAAACTTCAGTAAGGGGTGACTGAGATGAAGAGTCTGGGGACCCCTGCTCTGGCTGAACTAAACATGGAAGAAACGACAAACAGGAAAGCAAACAAGAGACGAGACGTCTACGATGACATGAGAATGTGATCTGAAACACACCATGGCATGAGAATGTGATCTGAAACACACGATGACATGAGAATGTGATCTGAAACACACGATGGCATGAGAATCTGATCTGAAACACACGATGGCATGAGAATGTGATATGAAACACACAATGGCATGAGAATGTGATCTGAAACACACGATGACATGAGAATGTGATCTGAAACACACCATGACATGAGAATGTGATCTGAAACACACGATGGTATGAGAATGTGATCTGAAACACACGATGGTATGAGAATGTGATCTGAAACACAACATAGCATGAGAATGTGATTTGAAACACACCATGGCATGAAAATGTGATCTGAAACAAACGATGGCATGAGAATGTGATCTGAAACACACCATGGCATGAGAATGTGATCTGAAGCACACGATGGCATGAGAATGTGATCTGAAACAAAGGAAACTGGATGGTAAGTCAAGGCAGAAGATGAGTTTAAGGTCGTAAGGTTGAAAGGTTTATGGACAAAGACACAAGTATGCATAATAAACATTTATACGCACGTCGTTTCGTTCCAAGTAGAGCGAAACGTTGTAGAAATGCAGGTCTGTTCTACGTATTTATGTCTAGATTCACTCAATATACCTTTGTACTCAATACGCCTTTGTACTCAATACGCCTTTGTACTCAATATGCCTTTGAGTACAAAATATGAACAAAAAATGAGACACAATGTTACGAAGGGAAGAGAAAGATGAAGAAGGAGAGAGAAAGATAAAGAAGGAAAGAGAAAGATAAAGAAGGAAAGAGAAAGACAAAGAAGGAAAGAGAAAGATAAAGGAGAAAGATAAAGAAGAAGAGAGAAAGATAAAGAAGGAAAGAGAAATATAAAGGAGAGAGAAAGATAAAGAAGGAAAGATAAAGATAAAGAAGGAAAGAGAAAGATAAAGAAGGAAAGAGAAAGATAAAGAAGAAAATAGAAAGATACAAACCAAACACAAGCAGAAGAAATAAGAAAAACATGGACGCGGTGCTCTGACCTAGAGTTCAAACGCAGTAGACTCAAATGGGCAATTACAAATAGATAATTGCACACGCACGCATTAAAAAATGAAGGAAAATTGCGACTTGCTCTCACCACATCATGAAGATACGAAATAAAAAGAGATGCAAAACATAACAAAGATTCAGAATCGTAATTACTGCGCCACTATACCGTGTCTAATACATAACTTAGAAACCTTAACAACCGTCACAGGAACCAACTGGAGGAAAACTACTTGTTAATTAGCACTTGTGAACTATTTTTTCAGCCACATACGAGATATGAAGACGTTATCAGCTCTCATCTTAGGATATTATCCTGTATGTTATCCTAGGATACTCATATCTAAGTTATCCTAGGTTACTCACATCTATGATATCCCAGAATG